>NC_037288.2:16565352-16882504 GCF_000002775.5 Populus trichocarpa | reverse complement strand
CCACTAGCTAGCAGAATTCTAAAGCTTGATGCATATATAATGTCACGATCGATTCTTAAATCCAGCACATAGTAAAAGTTTTTCCTTCAAGTTTTATATACCTATAAAAACTTAAACTTACATATAAACTTTTATCATTTAAACAAATTAAAGTTATACGCAACTTCTAATATCATAATTAAAATCCATAATATAAATCAACATCAGAATAATACAAATATTGTAATTGTGGAGCTTTAACTAGATATAATGGAATAACATTAATTACAATAAAAGAGTAGGTTATAAAGTCCAACAAACAAGAGTTAATATAAATATTGTAATTGTGGAGCTTTAACTGGATATAACGGATAACATTAATTACAATAAAAGAGCAGGTTCTGAAGTCCAATAAAAGTGATCTGCTAGCAAAGCTATTACGCTTGAAAATAATAAATAATGAGATGATGAGTTTTACAACTCAGTGAGTAGACAACATTCAATATACACGTACGAGGTAATAAGACAGAGAAACATATACAAATTTGACTTTAAGCTTTTACAAAAAAGTTTCACAAACATGTCATAACAAGGAATATCATAAGGTAAGGATTGTGAGAAAATCAAAATGCAATGAGCTTGTGATTCCAGACTATGGAATGATCATTTCGCATAGGTTGGTGACCCCCCGACCAACTAGGGTTCAAATACGATGTGCACAAAGACTAAAACTACATTGTTAGCATGGGTATTCCGACTAGCATACCAAGGGGTCATATTATAATCAAACAAATAGAATTATATCTCAAGACTCAACTCATGACATCAATCAAATAAGAAGCTATTAAATCAGATATACACATATCTCATATTCAGAATTCATATTCAACAAATGATCAGGGTCTAACCCATAACCTTATATGTTTAGGAACCAAAACGTAATTATAAAAGCGAACGGATCGACATGATTGATTCCAAACATAACCTAAACTGACCAAACCTAAAAGAACTTATTATACCTTACTGCATAATCAACTAGCTCAACTCAACTAGTGAACATAAATCTAATAGCCAACCGGTTGGTCAGGAATTCCAGACCAGTTTCACCTAAAACAACATATCACAATCTCAACCCAAAACATCAAAAACCCAATATTAACTATAACTAAAAGGGATCGGTGTTTTACTATAGCAGGAATTACTGTGAACTGTGAGTGCTTTCATTATGGATTGCACTATTTGACACTGTAGCAGGAGTTACTGTAGACTGTGAGTGCTTTCACTATGGATTGCACTGTTTAGTGGGGTATGGTGAGGCTGCAGACCCACTCCCCTGGGTCAACTCCAGTTTTGGTGCGGCTGCAGCCCCCGGGCTGCAAACACCTGGCGCTGGGGATGGCCCGCGTGCATGGCTGCAAACCCAAGCGAGCGAGTCTGAACACCCGCTCAGGATGCCTTAGCCTTAGGTCTTGCGTTAGGACCCAATTCTGATGGGTCTGGCGTCATGACCCACTGCTAGTGGGTCCTGTATCATTTAGACCCAGTCCTCTTGGGTCTTGCGTCTGGACCCAATCCTTTTAGGTCCCCTGTCAAGACCCAAGGTTCCTGGGCTTCTTAATATAATTATTCGTGTTATAAATAATATTATTTTTCTTATGATTCAGGGTATTCATATAAAAAATATTCTAATTTGTGCTTTAAATATTATTATTTTTATTATAATTCAAAGTATTAATATCAAAAATATTATTATTCGTGCTATAAATATTATTATTTTTATTATAGTTCTCTTAGGGGCATTGACGCAGAACCCATTAGCAGTGGGTCCTGCGTCTAAACCCAATTTTGTTGGGTCCGGCATCAAGACCCAATTATCTTGGGTCCTCTATCAAGACCCAAGATTCTTGGGTCTTAAGTTTCTTAATATAATTATTTGTGTTATAAATGATATTATTTTTCTTATAATTCAGGGTATTCATATAAAAAATATTATAATTTGTGTTCTAAATATTATGATTTTCATTATAATTAATGTTAAAAATGCTATTATTATTATTATAAATAACATGCACCTAGGTTCTGCAGACCCCCATAGGGGTTGGAGACCCGTACGAATGGATCTGCAGACCCTGCAAAGAAGAAAAATGAATAAAAATAAAAATTATTATTAATATTATTATTGTTATTATTATCGTTAATAGTTAATAATTTTTTTTTAAAAAAATATTACTATAAAAACTTTGGCCGGGCAGGTTTAGCATTATTATTAATATAATGAATATTATTATTTGTATTCTAAATATTATTATCTTTATTATAATTAAAAGTATTAATATTAAGAATATTATTATTGTGATATAAATATTATGATTTTTATTATAATTAATATAATTAATATTAAAAATGCCATTATTTTTATTATAAATATTATAATCTTGATTATAATTAATATTATTCATTTAATAATTAATAAATTTGTAGAAAATATTTTGAATATTGAAAAGCAATGGCATTGGGTCCTGCTAGACCCATCAACGTTGGGTCATGCGCTCAGCAGCACCCATTAAACAGGGTTGGGTCCTGCCCCAGCAGACGCTAAAATAAAAATGCATGGAAACACCAACATAAAAAAAAATAAAAAAGGACAAAGTTATGTCATTGGTTTATGTCCTTTGAGTTTATGTGAGAACCCTTGCAATTGAGAGGTCATTGGTTTGCGGAAAATTATATAAACTTTTTTGTGTTTTTTTTCTAAATTGATTGACGTTTGGTTCTGACATTGATGGTTAATGTGTTTCTCTTAGGATCATTACAATTAAGGGTTATTGGTCTGCAAGGGAGTTTACACACTTTTTCATTTCCTTTTCCTTTGTTTTAGAAAATATAGGAACCGTTTCTGCTGTGTTTTTTGCTATTTTAGGGTTGCTTTGAAATTGGTTCGTATATCTGCAATTTGAACCTTTGATCTTACTGGTTTTTTCTTATGTTTTTTTTCTTTTATTTTTTGGCACAACATTATCTTCTATTTTATCTGTTATCATGTTAACTTGGTTTTTATTATTTTTTTGTTGTAGTAATTTGTCAATATTTGTTGGTTATCGGTTGAGGATTGTTGTGCAGGGCTTCTCCTTCTCTCTTCTGGTTAGCTACATCTCATCTTTTTTTGCATACCATTTTCCTTTTTTTTTTTTTTTTGTACCTCTTCCTTTCTCAGCTCTTTAACTAAGTGTCCTTGCTGTTAGTTAACTTTTAACAAGTTTTTTTAGTTTGAGCTTTACTTCAGCATCTGTTATGTAGATAAGTAATGTTGTGCATTTGTTTCCTTTTTTTATGCATGTAATGAATCAGTTTTTTGCATTTCAGTGAGCCTTTAGTTGGTAAGGTTTTTTTTCACAAATAATTCGTGAATTGTGATGTGTTGCATATAATTGGTAATTAAATTATCACTTTCAATTGTATTATGTGTAATTAGTGGCTGAATTGGTTTACTACAGAAATTTGATGGAAAACAAATATTTGTTTGGTATCACTTGCAACAAATTCCACTCATTTTCTTTATTGTTGTGTTTGCTTCTTTCCATCGTAACAACTCGTTGTTGCAGCAGAATGAGCTCATTTTTCATAATAATTTGCTTGTGATTTTTGTAATCACATGTCTTTATGACTATTATTGTTGTCCACCGCTCAAGCTTAAATTTGCTTGCTCACTTTCTATTTCTCACCATTTTTATAGGCCTATTATTCCTTTTGTTGTTGAGCTATCTTCAAATTGCTGAGAGCTCAAGCACCACCTTCTCCCTATCTTACTGAAGTTATAGATGCACCTTTACTTTTAAACTTAGTATGCTTTATGCCCACAACTTTGTTGCTATATTTTTCTTTTCCATTTTATGCCTAATTTTTTATGAATCAGTTCGGATTTCTTTATATGTACATGTTCATCTACTTGATAATTAGGTTTTGTATTCAATTTCTTATTCTTATTCTTTCATGGAGTAGGTTTTGTTTTTCTTTAAATTTTCAGTTTTGACTATGCTATTAAAATTTCATTGATTGGAAAATTAGAAACCATTACCCTTGCGATTTTACTTTTAGTTAGATTTTGAATTAAATTGCATATGATTGCTTAAATTTCATTACAACATCATGCTTAACCTTTTTTTTTTTTGGGTTCTATTTTTTCTTCATGAATGTGCATTGCTCATGTCAAAGCATTTCGATTCAATTACATTACATATGATGGCTGGGTACTTTTGTTTTCAACAACACTTGCATAAATAAAATTCTCTTTCTTGAAATTATATTGTTAATTGTCATGATTTTAATTTGAATTGCATGTAATTGGTACTGAATTATCACTTTCAATTGGATTGCATATAATAAAATTAGTGGCTAAATTGGTTTACAACAAGAGTTTAGTGAGAGAGAAAAATATTTGTTTGTTACCACCTCTGTTTGTTACAACAAATACCACTTTCTTTATTGTTCCATTTGCTTCTTTCCATTGCAACAACTCTTAGTTTTACGGCAGAATTAACACATTTTTCATAATTGTCTGCTTGCGATTTTCATAATCGCATGTGTTTTTTATTGTTGTTATTGTCCACCTCTCTAGTTTAAATTTTCTTGCTGACTTTCTAACTTTCCCCATTTATTGCAGGCCTGTTGTTCCATTTGTTGTTATTCTATCTCCACGTTACAGGGAATTGGAACACCATCTTCTTCCTGTATTACTCAAGCTATGAATGCACCTTTATTTTCAAAGTTGGCCTGCTTTTTTCATGCTTTCTTTGTTATTGTATCTTTCCTTTCCATTCTATGCTTAATTTTTTTTCCGAATCAGTTCGAATTTTTTCATGTGCTCATGTTTCCTCTATTTCATAATTAAGTTTTCTGTTCAATTTCTTATTCTTTTACATAATTTTTTTTCTTTTCCATTTATGTTCTCAATGCTAACCATGTTATTAAAATTGCCTTGATTGGAAAATTTAAAATCATTGCCCTTGCGAATTTAGTTTTACTTAGATTGATTTTGACCATTTAAATTTTTCTTTTAACTGTTAGAAACAACGACTTTATGACTAGCAATCGACAAACATTACAACCTTTCCATGATGTTGAACCTGATGTTTCTTCACCATACAACTTAACTACCCAAATTTATAATGAAGGAAATTTGGGTCACGAAAATTTTTCATTCACACAGGCAACACCATACAACTCTGATCATCTAATCAGTGATCCCTCACTTTTATATACAATTGATGTTAGTGCATCATATTATACTTCGTTATAAGGAAATTGTTCCATCTCAAATAATATAGCCTCTACCTCATTGGCATCAATGAGTCAGGCACATTTTGCTCATGGATTGCCCATCGATGAAATCAATGACAAAACTAGCTTTGATATTAACACAACACATGGACCAATTGCTTATCTAAATCCATTAGCTGGTCAATCTGAATACCAGAAAAAAAAAAAAGGAAAAGTGAGTTTATCTTAAACTTCCATCAACTCTTAATCATTTTTATTATACCTTACATCATACATGTTCCTTTTTTCATTATTTTTCATTTTCTTTGTAATTTCTAGGGGAAACATGCAAGTATGTTAACTTTAGTGATAGGACTTTTACATGCCACCATTATAATGCACTTTTTTTGCTTCAAGAACATCTTGCACGTTCATAAAAAAAGAATCCATCTTTCTCGCTTTGTTGCCTTAATAGAAACTTCCTGCTATGCAACCAACTCCTTCAATTCTTGATTTTCCTCTTAACCCCAGCAATGGCTCTGCCTCTAAAACATTTTGAGACCATATATGAGCTTATAACTTTATGTTTGCTTTCACATCAATGAGTGTGAAAATTGATACTTCTGTTAATGATCAACCTTCCCCATATGTGTTCAAGATAAACGGTCATTATCATCATTTAATGGGCTCCCTCTTACCTGTAGATGGAGAATCACCAAAGTTTGCACAACTCTATGTGTTTGGCACTGCTTACAAAGTTGCAAATCGACTTTTATAATTTGCAGGAAACTTCAAATCATCGTCTTTGGATGAGAATATTGTTGTGGATCTTTTAAAGATGCTTGACGAAACAAACGAGTTTGCCAAATTGTTTTGCAAAGCTAGAGATAAAACTCAGAATATTCAATCTGTTGATTATAAACTTCGTTTACATGGAAAGTGAGACCATGACTCACGTCAATATAATGATCCTACATCCAATGACATTGGTGGATTAGTTGTTGGGGATATTGGAGATTTATTCTCTGAACGAGACATTATTATTGAATGCTTTTCATGCTCTTTAAAGAGGATCTCAAAATTGCATCCAAAATTCATGGCATTGTAGTATCCCTTTTTATTTCCTTACGATGAAGATGGCTACTCTTGTAATATTATGTTTGCTGACCATGGACATGAAAAAACAAGGAAAAGGTCAAGAGTTCAGATACAAGCTTATTATGCTTACCTTATAAATGAAAGGCCTGAGTGCGATAATACCATCATCATAGAAGGTTGTTTGTACCGACAATTCTTGGTCGATGCATTTGTTAATATTGAAGAATATCGTCTTAATTATATTAGAGCTAATTAAAAATAAATTATGTGTAGAAGTTTATAAAGGTATCTATGAAGATGTGCTTAAGGGAGATATAAGGCTCCTCAATTGGAAAATCATTGTTCCATCTTCTTTAACTGGTAACCCATGTTATATGATCATTAATTACCAGGATGCAATGGCTATATACAGGTACCTTATCTTAGAATATATCAAATTTACAAACACGAAGACAAACCTGATATCATTACATGTGTTTTTAGATCAAAGGTTATTGATATGTTAACCTTCATAAAATCAGGCAAGCCTTTTGGTCGAACAATTGCAGGTACCTTATCTTTTATTTAATTTCTTCTAAAGATTACAACCTTCTGTTGTTATTATGATTGTTTATCTTAGTTTTTTTTTTCATTTGTAGATGTTTGTGCAATTGAATTTTAAAAGAAGGGTTTGCCATATACTTATATGTTGATTTGGCTACACTCGAATTTTAAATGTCGTACAGCTGAAGATGTTGATTCCATTGTTTCAGCTGAAATTCCTGATAAATTTACAAATCCAATATGCTATGAAATTGTTTCACGATTCATGATACATGGTCGTTGTAGTCTTGCAAATCCAAAATCTCAAAATATGAATTAGGGAGTTTGCTTAAAAAGATTCCCGAAAAAATTCAAGTCACAAACTATTTTTAATGATAATGGCTTTGTTTATTATAGATGATCTTAAAGACAATTTTATTATGAAAAATGGCATTCAACTCAATAACAGATATGTTTCCATATAAAAGGAAACTTTTATTGTTATACAATGCCCACGTAAATATTGAGATTTGTTGTCAATCAATGCTAATCAAGTATTTTTTTTTAAGGATGTAAGCAAAGGCTCCAACAGATGTAGAGTTGTTGTTGAGAAAGACTGTACTGATGAGATCCATGTATATATGAATTATCGTTTTATATGCCCATATGAAGCGGTCTAACATCTTCTATAATTTCCAACGCATTCAAGATCACCTCCTGTTGAACGACTTCAGATCAATTTGCCATTACATCAAAATGTTGTTTATTCAGGAAATGAAAGTCTTTAATCAATACTTAAAAAACTAGGTATTGAGAAAACAATGTTCATAGAATGGTTCATACGTAATAGAGTTGATCATGAAGCACGTCAACTTTACTATTTAGAATTTCCACATAAATATATTTAGGATCTTGGTAAAAAGGAGTAAATTCCAAGATCTAAAGGTTTCAGTCTTGGTCGATTAACATATGTTCACCCTGCTTCAGGAGAGCTTTATTTTCCGAGACTACTCCTTAACCACATAAGAGGAGCATTGAGCTTTGATTATCTAAAAAATATTTCGGGTGTTATGCATTCAACATTTCAACTTGCTTGCAAGAACTTATGTCTTTTAGAAGTGATAAAGAATGGTAAGAGGTCTTTTGTGAGGCCATGGCTAATACAGCATCTCCTCATATTAGGAATCTTTTTGTTAGTGTTATTCTTTTCTGTGATGTTGGTGATCCAGAAGTTTTGTTTGATAAATTCTGGCACTCAATGTATGATGATACTATCACCCATTTCAAGTCTAGCTTTGCAATACCTAATCTTAAATTATTCGATACTGAGCTTAAAAACTATGTTTTATATGAGCTTGAGCTTCTATTCAATGTTGTTGCCTCATCTCTTGAGAAACAGAAGCTTCCAAAGCCTAATGGGCATTTATTGTCAGAAATAAGGAATAAACTTTTGAGAGAATAACTTAACTACGATATTGCAGATCTTATATGTCAGCATTCATTAGCTTTCCCACAACTCAATCAATGTCAACAAAATGTTTATAATTGTGTTCTTAAATTTGTCCTTGAAAAAAGACAAGAACTAATTTTTGTTCAAGGCCATGGAGGGACAGGGAAAACATTTTTGTGGCATACAATAATTAATCGATTGAGATCAGATAGTTTGATTGTCCTTGATATCGCATCATCTAGTATTGCATCACTTTTACTACTTGGTGGTCGCACAGCTCATTCAAGATTTAAAATCCACCTTAATGTTTCCGATACTTCATCGTGCGAGATTAAAAAAAAACAAACCTTGCACAACTTCTAGAAATGACCTCTCTAATTGTGTGGGATGAGGCTCCAATGAATAATCGATGTTGTTTTGAGGCATTGGACCGCTCACTTGATGATGTCTTAACAAATGGTAACGAATTGCCTAATGATAAAACATTTGGTGGGAAGTCAATTTTGTTGGGAGGCGATTACAGATAGATTTTGCCTGTTATTCCTGGAGGAACAAAGGAAGACATTGTTCATACATCTCTTTGCAGCTTTATTTTGTGGTCTAAATTTAAAGTTCTCAATCTTACAAAAAACATGAGGCTATCATCCAATGGACTTTCAGATGATCAAAAGAAAGAACTTGCTATTTTTACCAACTAGATTCTTACAATTGGTGATGGAATTCAGCAGGATATTTTGTTCCCTAATGATTATGATGCATCCATGATTAAATACCACAAGGTCTTCTGCTTGAAGCTGGATCCAACCCTAAATTAGCAATTGTCTCATCTATGTATCCCTCTATTCGTGACATCAATATTGATCCATGCTATTTAGAGAGAGAGAAATTGTAACTCCAAGAAATATTACAGTTTCTGAAATCAACAATTGTATCTTTAACATGTTACCAGGAATGAAGCGAATTTACCTAAGAATTGATAATGTTTGCAAATCATCAAGGGATGGAGAAAATGCAAATATTTTGTATCCTGTTGAATTTATCAATCAACTTGAGTTCAATAGAGTGTCATCCCACACAATTTCCATGAAAATTAGCACACCAATAATGCTTTTACGCAATCTTAATTTTTCAGCTGGTTTATGGAATAGAACAAGACTTATTGTTACATAATTTGTTGAGAGGGTCATAGAAGCTCAAATAATAACGAGTTCTATTATTGGCAATCGTGTTTTTATTCCCAGGATTGTTTTTCCAATAAATGATACAAAATGTCCATTCATAATTAAACAAAGACAATTTCCTATAAGACCATGTTATGCTATGACAATAAATAAAAGTCAAGGACAATTGTTGAAGGTTGTTGGAGTTTTTCTCAAGGAACAATTTTTCACTCATGGACAATTATACGTTGCTCTTTCACGTGTTTCCTCAAAACAAGGACTTAAAATTATCACATGCGATGCTAAAGGAAATCATTCAATCTATGCAAAAAACATTATGTATGAGGATGTTCTTCGCTCTCTATCAATGTCATAATCTCTTGGAACCACGTGTTATTTATTTGCCAAGCTTTTATTCCCTGTTTTTTTTGCTTCTCTAAGGTAGTGCTTTTTGGAAAAGATAAAATTATTTGATTTGTCATTTTTTATTTGAGCATGTTTCCATTTGTTGTTTTCCCCATTCATTTTAAGTAAAATATTTGCAATACATGCCCCATAATTTACCGTTCATATATTCTTTTTGTTAATATTAACTTTGTTGTTTTTATCATTGCTCCTAATTTTATTTTTTTATTAATCACTTGCAGAACAATGGCTCTACCTATAAAAGAGATTAAAAAATACAACTCCTACCTTTCATTACGAGCTAGAGCCTGTCGTGTTTGGATTGCTAAATTTAATGGTCAGCCTAGTAGTTTTAATTGTGTTTTTGTTAATAACCAGGTAAAATTTATCATGAAAATATAACCACTGATGAATCTTATTTTCTATATATTTAAATGTTTGGATAATACATCTCCACTCATTTCTAAATATTTTCTTTCACTTGACAATTTATCATTTTTTTTACTTAACCAAGGACAGTTCTTTGCTCCCAGGATTCCCCATAAAAAACCTAGACCAAGAATTGTTTATTCAGTTCCTCGGAAAAACGTTTTCACTATTGAAATTGTAAAAAAATATAACATAGCGAATGATCATGTAAAAACAATGTATTTTTAACAGTGAATGCTTTTTTGTGTAGAAATATTATCAAAATTGTGTGCAATAGTCATCATCTTTTACAATAACTAATCTGAAAGATCTGAATGATGTGCCTATGCCAATCCTCTTCCATATATTTCATATCTATATATAATTAACAATCAGCTTCATTCTATGCATGTTTAAAAAACCAGACAAACCTTTTACATTGCATTTGCTTTCACATATTCCATTACTTGACATGATTTAATAGAAGAGTTTTGAAAGTTTTATGATGCATTCACTATTAACTACACCAATTGAGTATGAAAATTTCAAAATAATTCCATATTACACCCATGGTTTACTAGGTATATTACACTCAACTATATACAAACATTGAGAAGCAACCAAAAAATACATATATCTTTTATTCTATACATCTTTTATATACAATTTTCATTTTTACAGTGATCTACAATAATTGATTATAATATATGTCCAACCTGCTAGGAATAATGCTTTACCTTAAACTAAAGACACATTTCTTAACTTAGAAAATCTTTCTTAAAATTTGTATAGGAATAATTTACAGCCTTTTGCCTTAATATTCAAGTGGTGCCAATACTTCCAAGGTAAAAAAAAAAAACTTCTTTAAATAATTTACAAAACCTTATTACATACTGCATTAAAAATTCTAAACTTTATTGCATATTGCATTCAAAATTCTAATCCATTTGGTTGTTGACATGGTGAACAATTATTTTTTTCATTCCAACATTAAACTTCTTTTTATATAGGTAGAGCTATTCAAGGTTTAGCTAAAGTAAGGGATCTCCCAACATTTGCAACAACAATTATTGAAAGAAATCACTATGAAATCAAAGGATTCTATACTTATGAAAACAAAGTAATAAACACAGTTGCTACCCATGATGTTGTAATTGATCTCAAATCTAACACAAAAATTGCAGCCATTGAAGCTATTCAGCCTTATGTTTCTAGATACTACTTCAATTTTATTAACTATGCACATATTATGACCAAGTCAAAATGATCCAGAGTTCTTACGGGTTTGCCATCTACTTCATTCATTTAACATTTTATAAAACATTTGTATTATTCAATTCAATTTGACAAGATCACTTAAAAATATTCATTCCTATTTTTTAAGATGTCCGTGGAAGACTTAAAGCATTGCAGCCACTCGAACAAGTTATGGTTCGTGGATAGATGCTCGAAAATAAAAGAGAATTCATGCTTGAGACCATACAGTAAGTTCAAAAATTAAATGCAATTACTTTACTTTTATCAAACTTATTGATAAAATTTGTTTTGTATTTTCTTTCCAAGTGGTAAGGAGCTTCGGATAACTCTTTTGGGTTATAGTGCCCGAGACTTTGATGAACTCGCTCTTCGCAACCTACTATCTCCAGTCATCATTGCGTTTGTTGGATTTCATGTCACAGAATTTAAGTATAATTTCAACTTCCATTTAATTTTTTTTCTTAAAAAGAAATCTTTCAAATTTTTATTCTCAGTCTAATCCAACTACTTCCCCTTTTGTTTTATTAAAAAAAAAACTCTTTTCTTCACAAGGAAAACCAAATCTTAACGGTACAACTACCTCTCTTTGGTACTTCAATCCAGACATACCAGAATGCTTCGCATATAAAAATTTGTAAGTAATCCCAGCATCAGCCATCTCTCTTATGCTTTACCATTATCAAAAAAATTTCTAACTACTTATTTTTTCACCATCTTTTTGCATCAATTCTGCATTCAGCTTTACATAACTACTTGTTGAAATCCAACAACTCCCCTCATCCTCAAATATTATTTTGTTGATGGAGGAACAAATCAAAGAAAATAGGAGAACAATGCATAAGATTCTTTGCATGAATCCTTATGAGCACAAGGTTATTTTTTTCACCCCTCTATTATTAACTTTGATAACATGCTTTAACTTCTTCATATAATTAGTTTTTCAATTTCATTTAACCACACCCCTCTAACATATATTTCATTTGTGTTACCAGCACTTGAGATTCACCTGTCAAGCTTTGATTGTTAACTTTGATTTTCTCAATCAAGTTGTCCAAAATGCAACAAAAAACTTAATAGCGGCGAAAACAATTACATATGCATGGATCATGATACTATTAACTCTCTTCCAGTTCCATGGTAACTTATCTAATTTTTTAACTAAGACAATATTAAGTTGTTAAATAAAAAAAAATGCAAACAATACATGTTCCTCGGATACAAAATCATACACTCCTTATTAATGAACATGTCATCAATTTTATATCATAGGTTCCGCTTAGAATGCATTGTTACTGATGGAGAAGATGTCACTAATTTCCTTTTATTTGGAAAAACAGCTGAGAATGTTTTTGGATTATTAGCCCACCATTATGTCTATAATAAAAAATGTATTGATCCATCAGTTATTCTGCTTGTCATGACATCTAAGTTAAACAAGAGCATGACTTTTCAGCTTCGTTTTGGTGCTTTCAGATCCACCACCAACAGATGTGAGATTATCATAACTAATATCTTTGATGACACCACAAATAACAGCATCCATCCTCTAGAAACACCACCTACAGAAGCTAAATTATCTACTACATCCAAGACATCTACTCCATTAAGCTCTACGAAACAGGTTTTTATAGATCTATGTACTCCATAAAATATTATCACACAACTAAAGATTGCTTCTAATTCCTTGGAGACACCATCCTAGAACATATCACCAAACAACAAAACAAGTCTAAACTGTGGAGCACAACATGCACTTGATTTTGAAACTACAGCACAACAATTTAGGCAAGTTTACCTTTCCCCACACACTTCCTTTATAAAAAAAAAATTTCCTTGAAACATGCTAAATTAGATGGTTTTTAACCTATAGTTCTTCTGCCATACATCTCCTTAACTCGATTAAAATAGTCATGGAAATGAGTGTGCCAGCGCAATTGAAGCTCAAGAAAGTCTAAAGAGCATAGCTACATTTGATCACTCACTTCCACCTCTAAAAAAATGACGAACAACATCTTCATCACCCTCAAAGGTTTGATTTTTAACCTCACATTCTTTCATTACTTCTTATTATTATTTGTAATACTATGCCTGTAACTTTTTACTCTTTTTTAAATTACAAATCATTGTCACATATGATTATTTCCTTGGTGGATGCCATGAGACTTGAAATCAATAGAACTTTAAATAAAGTTTTATAATGGCTATAGAAATTGTACATAAGGTAATGTTAAAAAAAAATAAACACACGTGATTTTTATTTTCTTGCCTCATCCACACATTTAACTTCATATAATTCACAAATATTGATAGAATTTTCAACATTCAATTCTATCTGCAACACAGAACAAAAAAACCAAAAATATTTTTTTGGAGACTATTTAACATGTCAAAAAAAAAAGACATTAACTAAAGCATCAAATTATAGCAAACTCTTTTTCTTTTATTGTAAAAATTATTATTCCATGTTATTTTATATATTCCATGTTATTTTATATTACACATGCTTGCAGCACACAAGTTTCACACATCCTTTCTTCTTCTTCTTTTATGTTATTTCTTTCATTGTCTTGCCATCACAGGAGAATTAGCAATTTCTGTACTAATGACTTGGATTTCTGCAACAAAAAGATGATTGCTACCTCTGTAATTTTGATATAATGTGCAAACAACATTGTCCTTTAAGTGCCTAACAATCTGGCCACCTATTTACACTTTTGCTTTTGTTTATAACTTTATCTATATTATCAGACCTTTAATACTAGACTTGCTTGCAATTCTCTTTTGTTATTACCTAGCAATCTCATATTTTCCATGGATGTTATTTTCATCCTAGCAAAAAATATTGCACCTCCATACTTTGTCGCCTTCCATATACCCTGGACTTGGTCCCCTGCCAAGTCGAAGTACACTAGACTTGGCTTAGAATGATTTTCTAATAATATAATTATTTTATCAAATTACACTTAATTTTATATTTACTTTCATTTGCAAATTACATACAAATTATAAAAAAGTTTGACCCCTCTCTCTAATTTTTTTTTTTATATATGTTGAATTTTGAGGACTTTTATTGAATTTAAATGCGTCTCATAACTCTAAAGAATTGGAGGAGGGGTCTTTTCCATTTTTGTATCTAGGTTCAAGAGATGAGAGAATTAAGAATACCTACCAGAAAGACTAATCAAATCCATAATGATGTACCGGAAAATACAACATTTTTGTTGCTTGACCAACAATCAGGAGAAAAAAAAAACAATATATGTCCAATTGTCCCGTAGACTTGGGCATCTGTCAAGTCCAGTTATCCCATGCACTTGGACGTTGTTGTCGACTTGGCCACCAGCCAAGTCTAGGTGTCCCTTGGACTTACCCAGCTCCAAAGATCAGGTGCCTTGGACTGGGCTACCTGTCAAGTGCAATTACCTTGAACTTGACCGTTGCCATGTCCAAGAGTAATGGTTTCGGCATGCATGTTGCATTGCTGCTACCTTGGACTTGTCCCGCTAAAAAAACCATAGGTGTAATTTAAAAGTTAAAATCAATTATTCTTAATATTATTTTTATAATAATTAAAATTATTAATATAATCATTAATAAATTTGAAAGAAATATTATTGATAATTTCATTTAAATGGTAAAATTAAAAATAATAATAATAATAATAATTATTATTATTATTATTATTATTATTGTCATTAGTAAATTAGAAAAAACTATTATTACTATCAAATAAAAACCATAAATATTTTTTAAAAAGATTAAAAAATATAAGAACTTAAGCAGACAAGTTAAATATTATTATTAAATTTTTTAAAATAACATTATTACTACAAGAACTATAAAAATGGGCGAGATATGTTTAATATTATTATTAATATGAAAATATTAATATTTTTATTATAATATTATTATTTTTATTATAGTTAATATTGTTTCTATAATAATTAATCAATTTGAATGGGTCTCGCCACAGAACCCATCAACCTTGGATCTAGAAGCATGACAAATTAGACATGGATCTTAACACATGACCTATTAGACTTGGGTGCTGCTGTGGAACCTAAGAGAATCGAGTCCTGCTGCAGTACCCATTAGCCTTAGGTCCACATGCGAACCTAAGATAATTAGGTCCTGGCACCTAACCCATTAACCTTGGGTCCCCACGCGAACCCAGCGAATTGGGTCCCCCTTTAGGAACCAATTTTCTTGGGTCAACCTAGGACCCAATTTGCTTGGGTCTGGCGGCAAGACCCAAGGCACGCGAATTGGGTCCCCTGTCAGGACCTAACTCTTGCTTTAGCCCAGGACCCAATTGTCATGGGTCAAGCGGCAGGACACAAGGTTAATGGATCCTAAATCCACGACCCAAGGCTAATGGGTCATGCGTCAATATCCAATTCTTTTGGGTCCCCCGTCAGAACTTGGATACAGACACCTGGCGCTAGAGCTGCCAAGTCCACGTGTCCCGTGGAGTTGGCCGCTATCGAGTCCAAGTTCCACTGTATTTGTACACCTGCCAAGTCCATGTCAACTCCTCGCTTTACGTTAGCTGACCTACAGGTCGAGCCTCTTCTAGACCCACAAGGAATGGGTCCATCATCCGCACCCAAATGTAATGGGTCTTACGTCCATGCACAAGACCCCAGGCTGTTAGGTCCATCAACAGGGCCGGACCCAAGAGATGTGGGTACGGACGTCGACCCAAAGTATCTTTGGTGTTGCGCCAGTACCCAATTCTCTTGGGTTTGGCGTCAGGACTTAAGGCTAAGGGGTCCAGGCAACTGGACCCAAAATTGACGGATTCTGCAGCAAGACCCAATTCGTTTGGGTCCAACGGCAAGACCCAAGGCTAATGGGTCCTGGGCTGAACCAAGAGAGTTGGGTCCTGACGGGGGACCCAATTCGCTTGCCTTAGGTCTTGCCGCCAGACCCAATTTGTTTAGGTCTGCGTGTGGACCCAATGCTAATGAGTCAGTCGTCAGGACCCAATTCTTTTGGGTGCTCAGCCAGGATCCAATTCTCTTTTGTCCTGCGGCAACACCTAGGTCTAATGGGTCTTGCATCGGGATTTAATTCTCTTGAGTCATAAATTTTAATGATATTTTTAATGAAAATAAAAGGTGAGCCCGCGGCGTAGCGCGGGCCATCTAACTAGTAATCAACCTATAACCCATCACACTATAATCAATTAATCCACCACTAAATAACCAGTTTATTAATTAATCTCTAAAAATACAACTTCAAACCCTAAACTTTAACAAATTTAAAATCAAAGCTAAAAACCACAATTATACTCATTCAAAATTAAATCTTACCTTAAACACTTAATTTCTTCAATTATCTTCCCTTTTCATTTGTCCTCTCTTCCTTCTGCTCCTTTCTTTCACTCCTCCTGATTCTCTCTCTCTAATTTCAAATTTCTCTCTCTGTCTCTCTCTCTCTATATATATATATATATATACACACACACACATACATACACACACCGAAACATCCCTCTCATTTATACATAAAACCTACTCTTTCAAGGGCATTGTTGCCATTTGCTCTTAAATTTTTCTTCTTATTTCAAAACATTACATATCAGACCTGGTAGTTAACTTTTTTGGAAAGTTTTGATTGTTTGTTGTTAGTTCAGAGCATCTATTCCAGGTATTCTTCTGATGATTGTTGCTGTAGGTATGAGGTTATAAGAAGTTTCATAACTTGAAAAGCATGCGTTGAAGTCTGTGCGAATGAAGATATTAGATGCCTTAATCACACACAAACAGGTGTTTCACTGTCTTCGGTGACTCAAATATAAGTGGAGGCCACTGCCATTGTGCTGGACAGGTGGGACTGGAAGGTTGTAGGCTTTTTGATTCGCTGGGGGAGAAGGATTATATTGTTTAGATGGTAAATGACGTTTTAGAGTGCGGTAATAGTTTTTTTAAAATATTTTTTATTTGAAAATATATTAAAATAAAATTTTTTATTTTAAAAAAATTATTTTTGATATTAGTATATCAAAATGATTTGAAAATATCAAAAAATATTAATTTGAAGTAAAAAAAAATTAAAAAAAAAATAATTTTTTTCAAAATCACTTTTAAAAAACAAAAACAAACAGGGATGTCAAATTGAAGCAACACAGAGCTGTTTTGAACTTTATTTTATAAAAATAATATTTATTTTGAAACAATATTTCTAATATGTTTGGAATTGCATAATATTATTTTCTTATTATTTTATTCAATCAGTTTCATATGTGTTTCTATTTTTATTATCTTTTATTAATTTTAATAAACAAATTTGATAGACATAAACGAGTAAATGTCTCATTTTACAGGATCAAATATCTTGATCTACATCATTATCTTAATTTTTCTAATTTCTCTTTTAGTTATTGCTAATGATTTTTTTTATTTACATACATAGATAATTATCGATTTTATTTGATTAAATATTTCTATAAAAATTTTAATTTTCACTTTGAATTTTTTTATGTTAAAAAAATAAATTAAAATAAATTATAACCATAATAGAGTACGGATGAAATAGCTACACACACACAAAGAAGGGTGAGTTTCCACCGCGTTTCAAAAAAAATTGAATTTTTTTTGTTTAAAATGAGAAAAAAAATTATATTTTCAAATCATTTTGATATGCTAATGTTAAAAATAATTTTTAAAAAATTAAAAAATAATTATTTTAATATATTTATAAATAAAAAATAATTTAAACAATCATCGATACTATAATTTTGTGCGTAGCAGGATACGCTTTGTCAGGATAGTAGACAAATAAACGATCCAACGTCAAAATATTTTCTTGACTGCCTAATATTCTGAATGGTAAAGAAACAAAAGTTCTCGAGTCAGTCCCCTGCACTAGAGTAGACTCAGTAGAGACATGGTTTATAAAACCTGACTCAGCCCAGCCTGGTGGCTTAATTTAGTGACCTAGCAGCTTGTAACTGGTTAAGTTTTATGTAGATTGAGGCTTTTTTACTAAAAACAAATGATGTATTATTTTTTTAAATAAAAATCCAAAATAATTGTTTTAATAAAAAATTGAATTGGTTCATCTACTCACACAAGTTTAACCCAAATTTTAGATCAAATTAGACCCCAGCTTGGTATTATAATTATGAATAAAAATAGATCAGACTGAAAATCAATCTAACTATTTGTGTGTTTAGGAACATAGTTTAAATCACATTTTTTTAAAATTTAAATTTTTTATTTAAAATTAATATTTTTATGTTTTCTTATTTTGATATGCTGATATTAAAAATAATTTTAAAAAAATAAAAAAATATTATTTTTATATATTTTTAAATAAAAAATACTTTAAATCACTCTCATTATCACAATCCACACAGTATATATGATTCCAGACTGAACACTTGTCGGATTGGAGAAACACCCACATTCTAGCCGTAGCCATATAGCATCAGGGCGGTCTGGTTTAAAATGATTTTATGATATGAAATTTTTATTATTATTATTAATTTAGGTGTTCGGGTTAGTTTGTATATAGCTCGACTAATTCCACGGGCCCTAAAATTAACGACTATATAAACCTTTAATGACACTGAGGTTTGTGAAACTTAAACTGATAATTTCTAATGAGCAAATCAAGAATTTACACCGCTCAAAATTATTTATTTTTGTTTTGTTTTGGTGGATTAAAGAAAAAAAAATATTAATTTACTGTCGCGGTATTCATAAAAAAAATGTGTACATTCAATGTATCTAAATTAGAGAAACGTAAAGCATCTTCAACCAGCATGAACCAAGTTTAGACACGTGTTATTTTTAAAAACAAATTGCCTGCACACACGTCACATAATCTGTCTGCATCTACTTAGTTTACCCCATCCGAAGAACACCACAGAGTCTGTCTAGGTTCACTTCGTATTAAACCAGCTCTCGAAGCATAAATAAGACCATACCCCACAACCCTTTTGCTTACAAAAAATTATTCGAGAGAGAGAGAGAGAGAGATCATCATGGGAGAGGTTGATCCAGCCTTCATTCAAGACCTTGAGCACAGGCCAAAGCTTGAGATCATCATAGCAGAAGGAATACCCTTAATTGATTTATCCATAATTTGTTCTCGTAACACCAACTTGGATAACTGTCAAGCGCTTGATGATCTGGTTAAGGAGATAGGGAATGCATGCAAGAACTTGGGGTTCTTTCAAGTGATCAATCATGGGGTGCCTCTTGACAAGCGACAAAAGATTGAGAATGCATCAAGACAATTTTTCGGTCAGCCATTAGAGGAGAAAAGGAAGGTTAGGAGAGACGGGCGGAAGGTGTTGGGTTATTCTGACACCGAGCATACCAAAAATGTTAGGGACTGGAAAGAAGTGTTTGATTTTGCTGTGAAGACTCCAACCATTGTACCATCCTCGTATGAGCCTGATGACAAGGAAGTTACCGAATGGTTTCATGATCAGTGGCCCGAGTATCCCCTTGAACTAAGGTAACTGTACTTTTTTTTAAAACAAAAAAAACAAAACTTTTGCACAATTTGGACAACTTGTTTACTTGTTGCAGCTGTGAGCAATAAAATCAAGATAGAGATCTGCATGTTGGTGTTCAACAAGAGAGAATTTGTTGCTAGCTAGCATTCACTGGTTGTGAAAGTCTCATGTTATAGTTGCTATAAAAGACAAACTAGTTTTATTCCATATAAATCATACCAATCATATTGTTGGAATCTAATCCATTGAAAGAAAATTAGATTCAAGAGCTGCTTATCGGAGATTTTTTACAGGGATGAGATTCATGTGAACCCAAATTGTATAGAATGTGTAGTTTTTTGTGATTAGTTCGGTCCCCCTACACCAGTCGAAGAAATTTTGGCTACCGCAACTTTAGGCCAATCTACAAGTTCTTTGATAATATAAGATTATGAATGTTTCTTTGGTCTTGCATGCAGGGAGGCCTTGGAAGAATATGCTAAAGACGTGGAGAAACTAGCCTTCAAGTTGCTGGGGCTCGTTGCCCTGAGTCTAGGCTTACCAGAGAATAGGTTCCATGGATTCTTTGAAGACCAAATCAGCTTCCTTAGACTCAATCATTATTCCCCTTGCCCTGTTCCACAACTAGCTCTTGGCGTTGGTCGACACAAGGACGGTGGAGCCTTGACCATCCTCGCTCAAGATGATGTTGGGGGTCTAGAAGTCAAAAGAAAAACAGACGGGGAATGGATTCGTGTTAAGCCAACCCCGGATGCCTTTATCATCAATGTTGGTGACATTATCCAGGTACCATCACCAAAATCACAGTACGATAAGATGATTTAGCAATTAACACTAATCAATTATCTGGCAGGCTTTTGTTTCTGAGATTTGCATTTGCCGAAGTCACTTGGTAGAATCTTTACTTCTTGTGCAGGTTTGGAGCAATGATGCTTATGAGAGTGTGGAACATAGAGTTATGGTGAACTCTGAGAGGGAAAGGTTTTCCATTCCGTTTTTCTTCAACCCGGCACACTATACAGATGTGAAGCCCCTGGAGGAGCTGACAAATGAGCAAAACCCTGTCAGATACAAGCCATACAATTGGGGAAAGTTTTTTGTCACAAGAAAGCGCGGTAATTTCAAGAAGCTTGATGTTGAGAACATCCAAATTTATCACTTCAGGATACCAGAGTCCGAGTTAGCTGATAAGCTAGAGGGAGCACTGTCCATCAAGTAACAAGAAATCACTACCTTCTACAGAAAAAAGTCTCTTCTATGAGATTCAGCAGTATCGTGTATAAAAATAATGGGATTTGGTATGAATAAAGGTGCAATATTGCGTTATTTTTGTTGATGTGGATTGATTCTATTCATGAATCTGAAAGAGAAGAAGATATATAATTGAGCAAGCCTTGTCATCGCTCGTTTGTTTTTTACCCTGTTTTCAATATTTTTTAAAAAAAAGAAAAACAACAAAAAAAAAAATTGAAAAGAATAAAAATTCTTGGAAAAAAAAAGGCATTTCTCGGGAAATGTGTTCAATTTCATTTTAATCCATAAATTTCTGATTTTTTGATTTGTCACACGTGTGTTGATGAATTTTTATTAAAGAGAAAATCCTTAATCCAAAAAACATCAATAATAAGTTTTTTTAGTGAGTCAAATGTAATAAAAATAATAATAAAGATTAGTCTAAAAAAAAATTGTAAAAAGAAAAAAAGGGACATGATGTTGTTTAAAAATAAATAAAATCCTTAGATCCTATTTGTTTTTGTATTTACTTCTATGTTAAAACCACGAAATTATATTGTTTGATTAGCTTGACAACCACACTTTCAACTCGTGGGACCCATAATTTATATGTTGCAACCACAGGTTTAGTAAAAACAAGCATGACTTGCTTTTGCTGAATACTAACCACAACTGCACAGAGTGCATCGACACCATTAAACCGTTGAATTTCTTATGGTTCAAAATAACCATGTCATTACTTCACTTGTCTTCTTTCTCATCCATTTTCTTGCCCTTCTTTTTAGTGTGCCTTTCATTTCTCTTCATTGTTCTTGCCTTTCATTCAACCTCTTCACCTCCTAAATTTTCACTTTTTTACCAATTATGTTTCCAATTATAAGATCTTATAATTATATTTTTGTTTGTCACCAAATCAATCAAACACTCAAAAAAATTACTCATCTCCAACCTAAATCTTCATCCTAAACTTAAACCATACACCAAATTTGCCTCCGTTTTTTATTTTTCTTGGGTTCCATACTTCTTCATAACCAAAAAATTATTGACAACATGTTGTAATTGACGTCATCTTTAAGGTAATTTTTTTCAGAGGATATTTCAAAAATTTCATGTAATTAAAATTTTCAATTTCATCAAAAATTATTCCCTTCTTCTTCTTTTTTTTTTAAATTTGTGGCTTTTTTACCAAATAAAAATGATGTATTATTTTTAAAATAAAAATCCAAAATAATTGTTTTAATAAAAAATTGAATCGGTCCATCAACTCACAAGTTGACCCGAATCTCAGACCAAATTAGACCTAGCTTGGTATTATAATTATAAATAGAGATAGATCTGAAGTCGGAACCGGTCCGAACATATGCTTCCAGACTAGAGCACTTGTCGGATTGGAGAAACACCCCCATTCTAGCCGTAGCAATATAGCATCAGGGCAGTCTGGTTTAAAATGATTTTATGATATGAAATTTTTTTTATTATTATAAATTTGGGTGTCTGGGTTAGCTTGCTTGCACCTCAATTAATCTCACGGGCCCTGAAATTAACGACCATGTAAACCTTTAATGACCCTAAAATTTATAGAACTCGAACTGATGATTTATAGTGATCAAATCAAGAAACTAATCAATTAAATTACACCGTTCAAAATTATTTATTTTTGTTTTGTTTCGGTGGCTTAAAGAAAAAAAAATACTAATTTACTGTCGCGATATCCATAAAAAAAATGTCTACATTCAATGTATCTAAATTAGAGAAACGTAAAGCATCTTCAACTTGCATGAACCAAGTTTAGACAAGTGTTATTTTTTAGGTCGAAAAATGTTTTTGTAAAAAAAAATTGCCAGCACAAACGTCACATAATCTGTCTGCATCTACCTACTTAGTTTACCCCATCCGAAGAACACCACAGAGTCTGTCTAGGTTCACTTTGTATTAAACCAGCTCTCGAAGCATAAATAAGACCATACCCCACAACCCTTTTGCTTACAACAAATTATTCGAGAGAGAGAGATCATCATGGGAGAGGTTAATCCAGCCTTCATTCAAGACCTTGAGCACAGGCCAAAGCTTGAGATCATCAAAGCAGAAGGAATACCCTTAATTGATTTATCCATAATTAGTTCTCCTAACACCAACTTGGATAACTCTCAAGCACTTGATGGTCTGGTTAAGGAGATAGGGAATGCATGCAAGAACTTGGGGTTCTTTCAAGTGATCAATCATGGGGTGCCTCTTGACAAGCGACAAAAGATTGAGAATGCATCAAGACAATTTTTCGGTCAGCCATTAGAGGAGAAAAGGAAGGTTAGGAGAGACGAGCGGAAGGTGTTGGGTTATTATGACACCGAGCATACCAAAAATGTTAGGGACTGGAAAGAAGTGTTTGATTTTGCTGTGAAGACTCCAACCATTGTACCATCCTCGTATGAGCCTGATGACAAGGAAGTTACCGAATGGTTAAATGATCAGTGGCCCGAGTATCCTCTTGAACTAAGGTAACTGTACTTTTTTTATATAAAAAAAAAACAAAACTTTTGCACATTTTGGGCAACTTGTTTACTTGTTGCAGCTGTGAGCAATAAAATCAAGATAGAGATCTGCATGTTGGTGTTCAACAAGAGAGAATTTGTTGCTAGCTAGCATTCACTGGTTGTGAAAGTCTCATGTTATAGTTGCTATAAAAGACAAACTAGTTTTATTTCATATAAATCATACCAATCATATTGTTGGAATCTAATCCATTGAAAGAAAATTAGATTCAAGAGCTGCTTATCGGAGATTTTTTGCACGGATGAAATTCATGTGAACCCAAATTGTATAGAATGTGTAGTTTTTTGTGATTAGTTCGGTCCCCCTACACCAGTCGTAGAAATTTTGGCTACCGCAACTTTAGGCCAATCTACAAGTTCTTTGATAATACAAGATTATGAATGTTTCTTTGGTCTTGAATGCAGGGAGGCCTTGGAAGAATATGCTAAAGACGTGGAGAAACTAGCCTTCAAGTTGCTGGGGCTCGTTGCCCTGAGTCTAGGCTTACCAGAGAATAGGTTCCATGGATTCTTTGAAGACCAAACCAGCTTCATTAGACTCAATCATTATCCCCCTTGCCCTGTTCCACAACTAGCTCTTGGCGTTGGTCGACACAAGGACGGTGGAGCCTTGACCATCCTCGCTGAAGATGATGTTGGGGGACTAGAAGTCAAAAGAAAAACAGACGGGGAATGGATTCGAGTTAAGCCAACCCCGGATGCCTTTATCATCAATATTGGTGACATTATCCAGGTACCATTACCAAAATCACAGTACGATAAGATGATTTAGCAATTAACACTAATCAATTATCTGGCAGGCTTGTTTCTGAGATTTGCATTTGCCAAAGTCACTCGGTAGAATCTTTACTTTTTGTGCAGGTTTGGAGCAATGATGCTTATGAGAGTGTGGAACATAGAGTTATGGTGAACTCTGAGAGGGAAAGGTTTTCCATTCCGTTTTTCTTCAACCCGGCACACTACACTGATGTGAAGCCCCTGGAGGAGCTGACAAACGAGCAAAACCCTGTCAGATACAAGCCATACAACTGGGGAAAGTTTTTTGTCACGAGAAAGCGCAGTAATTTCAAGAAGCTTGATGTAGAGAACATCCAAATTTATCACTTCAGGATACTAGAGTCCGAGTTAGCTGATAAGCTAGAGGGAGCACTGTCCATCAAGTAACAAGAAATCACTACCTTCTACAGAAAAAAGTCTCTTCTATGAGATTCAGCAGTATCGTGTATAAAAATAATGGGATTTGGTATGAATAAAGGTACAATATTGCGTTATTTTTGTTGATGTGGATTGATTCTATTCATGAATATGAAAGAGAAGAAGATATATAATTGAGCAAGCCTTGTCATCGCTCGTTTGTTTTTTACCCTGTTTTCAACATTTTTTTTAAAAAAAAGAAAAACAAAAAAAAAGAGTTGAAAAGAAAAAAAATTCTTGGAAAAAAAAAAAAGGAAGCATTTCTCGCGAAATGTGTTCAGTTTCGGTTTAGTCCATAAATTTCTGATTTTTTGGTTTGTCACACCTATGTTGATGAATTTTTATTAAAGAGAAAATCCTTAATCCAAAAAAAATCAATAATAAGTTTTTTTAGTGAGTCAAATGTAATAAAAATAATAATAAAGACTAGTCTAAAAAATAAAAATTGTAAAAAGAAAAAAAAAAGAGCAACATAATGTTGTTTAAAAATAGATGAAATTCTTAGACCCGTTTTTATGGTAACTTCTACGTTCAGTTGAAACCACAAAATTATGTTGTTTGGTTAGCTTGTCAACCATACTTTTCAACCGTGAGACCCATAAATCCTGTGTTACAACCACAGGTTCAGCAAAAGCAAGTATGACTTGCTTTCGCTGAATACTAACCACAATTGCATAGAGAGTGCACCAACACCATTAAACCGTTGATTTTCTATTGTCCAAAATAATCTTGTCATTGCTTTACTTGTCTCCTCTCTTATTTGATTTTTTTAAAACAACATAATTATGTTCTTGAACACTGATATTTGTGAGCTTATTCTTTAAATTTATGTTTTTTTACTTTAAGTTGAATCGTATAACTTAGATTTTTGAATTACATGTTGATTACTTGATTTTACGATAGATTGTGAGCTTATTCTTTAAGTGACGTGACCTTATTCTTTGAATGGTGTTTGTGTTTAAACATTTAAACTTTGATTCATGAATTATATTTGGATTTAGGTTGGGTTATTTGAATTAACAAATGATTTGAATGTTGTTGTGAAATTTTTAGTGTTGGTTGATTATTGGATTAGAACATTTGACATGAATATGATTTATTAAGCTTGATTCAATCATTAGTGTTTAGTGAGAGAGATATTATGTGATTATTGTGGTTGATTTTTATGAAGTTTCGTGGATAAAATTTCAAATTAATTGATGTGATTGTGGTTGATTTTAATTTTATGAAGTTTTCATGGATAAAACTTCAAATTAATTGATGTTTTGGTGAGTTGAAATTAGAAATTGCATAGTAAAAAATAATTATGTGAATTTTTTTATTATCGTACATGTAGGTATTATGACGATCATCCTTCTAGATCAAATTTGGTGATGTGTGGAAAGAATAAGAAATTCAAGTTCTTTTTATAATTTATAAAGGTTTGAAGTTAACACCTAGTATTTTGATTATTAAGAACTTTACCTGGTCTTCAGAGTCTGGGTAAAGAAATTAGTTGTGTATAAAAAAAGACAGTATAACCTCTAATACATCTTACTAAGACTTTGTTGTGTTTTACTATCCATCAATTTATCTTTTGGTTAAAGTAAATCCACCTCAATAAGGTAAACCATGACTTTATAAGTCAAGCCTAACGATTGTAAAGTCAAATAAAAATTTATTATTTTTTTAACACTAGAAGTACATACTAAATATAAGTTTCATATTCTTGATATTAAAAATAGACAAAATTATTTTTTTCAGTGTATTTGAAATTTAGATCAAGTCCACACGATCTTAATAAACTTGTTACTAAGTCCATAATACATACAAATATAAAGACTATTTTTTGTTTTTTTATATATTTTCTAAAAAATACTTAATCATACAATATATTTTTTGGTTTTTTTTTCTCTCTTTCATATTTTTTTGTATTGTATTTTTTTTGGTTAAAAATGCAAATATGATTTTTTTTTTTTGGAGAAACTTGCTTGAATGAAATTTAGGACATAAATATATATTTCTTTTCTCTTTTGTTAAAGAAATATTTTTTGTTTTTTTTTCTATTTTTTTAACTAGTTTATTTATTATTGGAAAGGTATTTTACATATAAATTTACAATCTCAAATATTAAATATAAAAAGACAAAATGATATAAAAAACCAAAATTAATTACAAAATAGTTCTTTAAAAATCTAAAAATTAATTAAAATTAAACTAGGATATGTTTAGAAAAACACCAAAAACACAAAAAAAAAAAAAATAGAGTATATTTGTCAAACAAACACATCTTTAAATTAATGATCTAAAAATAAATAAATATATATTTTTTGGCAATTTTCAGCTTTGTCAATACAGATTTTAAGCCTTAACGTGACAGTCCAGTTATGTGAACTGGGCTTCCCAGCTTAGTCCAAAGTGTGGGTCTTGTCCAAGGAAAATTGAATGGGCTTTTAAAAAAGTTAAAACAGGCCTTGGTGGAAGAAAAGCCTACGGGCGAGAGAAACAAAACAGCCTGCCCTTTTTAAAAAGGCTTTGGAAAGCCTAAACCATAAACAAAAGACCAAAGCATGATTTATATTTAGGAGATCAAAATGAGTTGTGTAATTAAAATCCTTCAGAAACAAAAGGATGTTTTGGTAAAAAAGGACAGGAAGAAACCATTTCACAAAGCCATACACCTTCATGCTACCATGCCAAGCCTAACAACACACACGCTTTACAAAGACTGCATATTAACTTCATTTCACACAAAAGGAAACGTGGGGGCCTGCAGTTTTACCATGGTTGTCGTCAACACTTAATTAACCTCGATCCATAACCTAAGTATAATGAAAGAGGCTTCTGGGAGTCCTATAAATCCTATGCCCTAAAGCAACACCCAGTCTATATCCATTGTCTAGCAAAACAGACATCAAGATTTCAAGTTATACCCAAGGAATGCACAATGATCTATCGAGTTTCCAGGTCTTTACAAGGACTAGGGACATGCCCACCATGTTTAAAAACAAGGACCTTACTAACGTACAGTGTCTAAAAAAACAAGAGGACATTTAACCACAAAGAAAGGAAAGATTCAGAGACAATACCTGTTACAATGGGACCAATCTGGCTTCTTGTTCGGAAAGCTTCTTAACACTTTACTTTGATGCTCCTTTCTTTTGCTTTCGCAGGTCCTGATAAACCCCCCTTTTTACATTGTAAAAAACAACGACGATTCGCTGATTCTTGCCTTCCAAAGAGAACTGGGCGTCTTCCTCCTCTCAAGTTGGTGACTTGGAAAGCTTCAAATAATCCACAGGCTTGAAACCGAAGGAATAAGGTAAAAAAAGATGGAGGCAGTCTGGGTTTGGTTCCATGATATTTCAAGTAGCCGGACTTTGTCGTAATGGCATGAGGGTTAGGTCTTCCATTATTCCATATATGAGATGAAGATTTGTGGGTTTTCTAGAGTGGAAGATATGGAGGCTTGAGAGAGTAATAAAAAACCTATTTTTTTGTAGTTTGTATCATGGTAATGATTCTCTCCTCTCCCAGTTGTTTCAGAACCTCTCTTTTTATAGGCAACAATGGAGGATTCTACACTTTCTTTGCTGGCAACACCATAGTATTTGATCACCAAAGCCTTCTTCAGCCGTTGGTTGGGATTTTGTTGCTTTTGGCTAATTAGATGACCAGTACTGTACCATCCTTGTCTCTTGTGTTTGTAGGGATTTTAGCTGTCTTAAGAAGCAGGTTTTATGGCTCAGGGCAAGAGCAAGGTTGTTATAAACCTTTTTTTAACATGAAATTAAAAATATAATATAAACTTGGGTTATAAATTTAAATTGTAAAATTACATGAAATTTGTTTAATTAATTATATATTGATAATTTCAGTTAAGAAATTAAATTATATTAAAATTAATGAAGAGAGTCAACAACATTATAATCAAATGAATAATCTAAATAAAATAAAAATAAATAAATAGTATGAATCAATAAATTAATGACATGAAAAAATAAAAAATATCATAATAAAACTTCTCGATATAGGAGAATCACTGAATGGTAGGAAATACACATGAAACTAGTGATAACTTGGTTGTTTCCATTACAATAAGTCCTAATGAACCCCTTTTGGATTGCAAGCTAATGAGCCTAAACTAGTAATTAACTAACATAAATTCAATAATGAAATAAATCCCTAAACATTGACTAATGCGCTAGCAAAAATATAAATTAAAAATAATCATTCATAAATAAATAAATAAAATAGAATAATAAAAATAAATTCTTCATGTTAAAATTCCTCCATGTAGCTCGAATTTCTAATTTTCGCATATTCTTGACAGTTATAAGTTCTAATTTCAAACATGTCGTTCTCTCTTGTTTGGATGAATTACTGGACCTATGATATATGATTGGAAAGCTTGAGATGTCTAGTTTCTAACTCAACTTTAATCGTATCACAATTCCACCGGTAGCTCCAGATATGTCCAAAACAGTACACGAAGGTCTAGTTTGATAGATTTGACAAGATTCATCTACTAACTTTGACCCTCTAAAATATTATGTTCCTGAAATCCATTTGACCTAAAATTTACCACAATATATTTTTATATGTCTACTATTTTCCTGTAAAATTTCAACTCTATCCAATATACAGTTTGAAAGATATGTTCAATCTTACAAAATTGGTCACCAGACATTTTAACGCTAAATTTGGATTTGACTTGGTTCATATCACAAATTTAGTAAACTCGTAAAATCAGACCGATTTTGCACGAGTTAAGTTCAATTTTATTTGTATTCAAGTTTTTAGTTTGATTTTGCAATTTAGATACATGTTGACTAGTAAAATAGTACGATTTTACGAATTAACTCGTGATTTTAACAATAATAGCTCAGAGAACAAAGGACAAGGGTGGCTATGAGGTGATTTTAGGCAATATATGACAGTTAGGCTTTTCTGTACAAAGAACAGACAAGGGAGGATTTTGTTGTGATGTGAGAGAGGCTTTGAAGCTAAGAAAAAGAAAAGGGCACAAAACCGTAGGATTTAGGAGAGGAGAAACTAGGTCATCAATTTTAGAAAGTTGGTATGATTTGGGCTCAAGAATAAAGAAGAGTATGAATATGAGAGGATAAGGATGGACTAGATGTTTGGAGATTGGGATTTTTGTTGTTGCTCTATAGCTGAATAGGTGGAGGTGGACGACAACCCACAATGCAATTGAAAACAACGTCATTTCTGATTTCACTTCTTCTTCTTCTTTTTATCAATTTCCAACAAAACTACATCGTGTCATTTCATTTAAATCAAAATGTCATTGTTTGGCTATCCCAAATCTAATTAGGGTTTAAATATTTTTATTTCCATTCTAGATCCTAATCATTTAAAACCTTGTGATTAACCCTCTTAATTAAACATAATTCTCGAGAATCTTCTCAATTTCACTCCTAATTATCTCCAATTAAAACCTCAACTTCCAGTGCCTACTACAATATGGTTTTTGGTTTTGACACTCTTCAATTTCATCCTCAATTGGCATTTTAAACTTCTAGTTCCTTTAATTAAACCCTTGATTACATTAATTAGGTCGATCTCAAGTTTAATTAAGCTCTTGAACTTATAATTCTTCCTATATGGCTAAATTGACTTTCAAGCTTGATTTTTCTTTCAATGAAGCCCATGATCAAGCTAATTAAGCACTTTCAAAGTTCAATTAGATCCTTGATCTTCTAATTATTGCAAATTGACCTGAATTAGGTTTCCAAACTTAATTTTCACTCAATTAAGTTCTTAATTAAGTCAATTAAACACTAAAAATGTTCAATTAAATCCTTGAACTTAATTTGATTCTTTCAATTTTAGCCAAATTGACTTTCAAACTTCATTTTTATTCCAATGAAATCTTTAATTAAGTCAATTAAACTCAATAAAATTTTAATTAAGTCCTTTAACTTAATTAATTCTTTTAATTTTAGTCAAATCAACCCAAGCTTATTTTTGCCTTCATTAATGCTATCAAGAGGAAATGATATTTCAACCCCTCAATTAAAATAACATGACAAAGTTCAAATGTTATATATACCCTCTGAATCACTCATGTAAAATGTTCATATTTTCCCTACTCTTTAAGTATTCATATTGTTATTTTCAAAACATTTATCATACACGACTAAAAATAAACACTCTTATTCTTGAAATTTAAAGCTCATTCTTTTATTTATTGCAATCTCTTGTTAAAAATAATTGATTTTATCATTATAGGGTCCCTAAATCCCGCCAAAAGAAACTGTATTGCAGGTGTTATGTCTTCTATCACCAATAATCAACTTCTTAAACTCTAGATAAAGGAATATTGACATGAATGTGTAATCACTCTCCATGTAAACACTAAAAATCATTCTTGAGCATATTAGATTTTGAAACAACATCAATTAGTTTTTTAATTTTGCAAAAAAATTTGTAGCATCATGGTTGAGAATTATAAACAAGATAATCAATTTTACCATAAAAAAGATGGTCGATATAAAATTTGCAGAAAAAAATCTTATTTTATTGATTTTTAATTTATAATGAATATGCAAATTGATATTTATATCATGTTATGCAATCAATTTACAAAGTTACATTTTGCTTGGGGCTCACAATTTTCTACTTGTTTCATTTTCATTGGCATGTGTTATGGTTGAAGATGGGAAGAAGGCAACTTAATCTATTAGTCACTTGTTTTATCCTTGACTCAAAAACTTGTTATTAATATTGTATCAGCTCAGCCCAAATGAGGTAATAATTATCCTTTTCTTGATACAAAATGTAATTTTTAATAGTTCCTCCACTCGTGCTTCACCGCAAGTTGTAGATATTTTTTTTAAAAAAAATACCGGGTATGCAAGCTATCCCGATGTGTTTTTTTACATAAAAAATTAAAGTGTAAATCGAAAAGCCTATGCAAGTATCTAATTAAATAAATTGATAATCATCTATGTAAATAAATAAAAAAAAGTCATAAACGATAGCCAAAAGAGAAATTAGAAAAATTAAGAGATAAATGTAGATAAATATATTTAATCACACAAAATGAGACTATACTCGATTATGTTTATTGAACTTATTTATTTAAATTGATAAAAGATAATAAAAATAAATACACAAATGAAACTGATTGAATAAACCTATACTGTAAAAAAAATTATACAAGGCCGAACATATAAGAGATATTATTTAAAAATAAATATATTGTTTTGAAAAACAAAGTTAATTTGTATAAAAAAAATTATAGATGAATCAGAATAATATCTTTAAAAATAAAATATAAACAAAAATGTTTTTTTAAAAAACTTATATAAAAAAAAGCATGGAAAACCCGTGACCTAAGTCATGAGATTAGGATAAATTCATGGAAAAGAAACCAAAGATAATTACAAAACCAATAATAAAAAAAATAATGCATAACAATAAGATCATGAAAGAAAATGAGCAAAAAAAAAAGAAGATGTCAAACGACTTTAACTTTTCAAACTTGTGACCCATGTCATGAGATCATAAGCGTTGCAAATGGAAAAATGTGAAGCTAATGGAAAAATGTGAAGCTAAATCCCTATCAAATCAAGTGTCAAAAGATAAAATAAAAAAAAATCAATTATACAAAAGGATCTAAGAAAACTATTTAATTAAAATAATGAGGGTGAATATATATATATATATATATATATATTAGAGGGCAAAATTTTCAATTACAGGGTTAAAATGAATTGAAAAATAACTTTAAAAAAGGAAAAACAAATCAAGAGAATAAACTTTGATTGAATGATGAAATTGAAAGCCAATAAAACTTTAACAAAAAAGCCAAAGTAATAAATTAATAATCATAAGAATAAGAACCAAAATGAAACATATGAGAAATTATAATTGAAAGACTAAATTGAAAACAAACAATTTTTTTATAAAATTAATAAGAACAAAATAAGAAATCAAAAGAATGAGGATTGAAATTGAAAAACAAAAAACTTTGATTAAAGGATAAATTTGAAAGCCAATAAAACTTTAACAAAAGAGTCATGAAAAAAAAGGATCGAAATGAAAAGAAAAACATATGAGAAATTTTAATTGAAGGACTAAATCGAAAACAAACAAAACTTTTATAAAAGGAATAAGTATGAAATAAGAAACCAAAAGAATGAGAACTAAAATTGAAAAAGCAAAAACAAAGAGGACAATCGTGCACTTTATCTGGCAAGAGAGAGAAAAGAAGAAAATAAAAAAGAAACAACCACTAACGATAATCCGACCACCATACGCTGTTTTGTGCCACATCATGAGGAAGAGAACATGATGACACTTCCAAAGACATGATGAAATGTCATGTTTGGGCATCAGGTGGCCTGGTATCAGGTATGTGTTGTTCTAATAGCGTGAACGTCAATCTCTCACTGGTGTGTAATGAGCATGAACATCAACTTTCTTGAATAAAAAATAAAAAGTCAACATGAAAACATGAAAACGCCCCTCTTGACTCTAGTAATTACGAAAAAAATAATCATGTGAAAGTACAAAAGTACCCTCGAATGCAAACTTATTTTTTGACTTTTTAATGGTTAATAACATATTTTAACTGTATATGAAGAAGGGAAAAACCAAAAAATCCCTTGGCCAACAACCCGATATTTTTTCAATCTTGAGTTAAATAAGTATTTTTACTGTTTAAAAACTTATGAAAAGTTAAAAAAAATCCTTGGTTAGCAACTCTAGATTTTTTTTTTACTTTGAGGGTAAAAGTGTATTTTTCACTCTACAAAAAAATTAAAAAAGACTAATATACCCCAAACAATCTTTTAATGGCCAACGTGCCGGTGTAAAAGACTAAAGCACCCCCACTCTTAAGGTTTCTTGTTTTTTTTTTCTCATCCAAAAGCAAAAAAATAATCTCACCGTTGCAATCCGTTTTAAACTATGTTTAGCGCTACAATAAATATCCCACGCCTTATATATTTTTGGTAAATTTTAGAGTCAAAGGTTCTGGGTAATGGGTGTTCTTAAAACACTCAAGTCTATTTGTTTTTGCATTTCAAAAGTGTTTTTGAAAAAAATACTTTTTTTTATTTTCTTCTTTGCTTCAAATTCATATTTTTTTTGGTGTTTTCATATCGTTTTGATGTGCTGATGTCAAAAATAAATTTTAAAAAATAAAAAAAATATTATTTTAATTTATTTCTATGTAAAAGATACTTTAAAAAGTAATTATTATCACAATACCAAATAAGTATCGAACTTTTATCAAGTTTTTGATGACAAAATGGCTCTAGGACTGGACATTGGCCATGATAAGAGAAACACATCAATTTATCCTTTAGGTATTGTGGTTGGGGCTGCGTTTTGTCCCAACCACAATTTATAGCTGTTTGGTTAAAAATTTGATCTGTGATTTAGAGGTGGGTGCCACTAAAAAATGAGTTCTTGCCACAAGTTTTGTCAAAGCTAAAAATTACTGCTTTTTATTATTTTACCCAGCGTTCTACAAGACAAACCCGCTTAACCTGTTTTTGAAATAATATCATGACTTTATTAACCTTTTATTCTTGTTTCTGTGTTTTAACTCTTTTATACCTCCATGTTGCCTCCTTTTTATGCTGCAACCAGTTTTGCCTCCTCTTCTCAAGCTCTTTGCAATACTGAACCAAAGTAGCTATTTGCTGACCCGGTATGATCCGGGTCAAGTTCGGGTCAAATCCCAGTATTAGTTTTTTTATATATAAATATAAATATAAATATATTTTTATTCTTACTGTGTATTTATTCGTGTTTTTAGATTACTATAAAAAATTAGTTCATGGTCCACAAGGATCTTGATATTATTTTGCTATATTTTTTATGTATTAATAATTATATACTTATGTAATTTAACATTATAAAATAAATGTTTTTTTTAATTATTTAATTATAAACAACATTTTCAATAACAAATTTAATCACACATCTTGTAATTTTAACTAAACACAAATTTTAATTCAATTAACAACAATTAAAAATATTTTTTTAAACCGTAACCGTAAAACTACTGTAATGACAAACATACTGAAGGGAGCTGGTACTAAGGAGGAAGAATTATGGCTCAGTCAAGAGTTTTTATCATTGAAGGATTTTCAACAATGGATGATCCAAAAAAATCCACCCAGTGAAGAGAAAGAGATACTGGGATCCGATCACATGGCCATGATCTCTAAACCAAAGAAGCAACCTCCGAGCAGCCCGCCTCCTATGAAACAGCTCCCTAGATAGCCGTTGAAATTTGAAACACAGACACAATAATTGTAATGCCCTTCAACGATTCCCTTTGACCAAAACGCCCCTCCCATTTCAAATCCCAAAACCGCGATAACCCTCAATTTTCAAATCTCCATTCAATCTCCACCGTCCATCAACTTACCCCCCACCACTGACAAAACCCCAGTTTAAACTCCACTTAAAAATAGAATTCAATTCACTTCCAATTCAAATCCGAAAAAAGTAGAGAGAGAGAGAGAGAGAGAGAGAGAGAGAGAGAGAGATGTTTGCTTGAGAATCAAAGAATTCCAGTTTTGTTTATAATTTTAAGCTGAGTCGAAATCTACAGATTCTGTTTTTCAGGTAATTCAACTCAATTACAACTAATACTGAGCTTTCATGTTCTTTATAAATCTCTCCTAATCACTAACGATCTCTGAATTTCTCGATTTTGGTCATAGGATGTTGAGAGATTTCAAGTTTCTTCGACGCAATGCGAAGAACAATGAAGAAATTGAGAATGTACCTGTTAACCCTAGGGATTCGTTAGCGAGTCAATCAAGTACTGACTCAACTAGGCCACCGTTGAATACAATTCAGGACCCAGCTCCCAACCCTAACCCTAGACATGATAAAACTCCAAACAAGCCCAAAGTTAGAAACTTTGAGCCTCTCCGTACACCAGATAAGGTGTCCAAGTATCGATTCGGGTGGGCTCAGAGAAATGAGTCCGGTGGCAGTAGTGTGATAAGTAATGAGTCGAGGGACGAGGTGAGGACTGATTTTAGGGATTTGAGCAAGGGAGGTGGTGGATTTGGGGCTGTAGGGCCTAATGTGACCCCAAGGGGGAATAAGAGGGCCAATTCAGAGAGTAATTCGACGCAAAGTACGCCCTCCAAGAGTGTTGTTTCAAAGCCGCCTGTGAATTCGGGGTTTAGGGGGAAAGGAGGGAGTTTTTCTGCATTGTATAGAGGTCTTCCGGTTTCGGCTGGTTTGGGGGGGACCACGGTTGTTAATAGTGTTGAAGTGCCTCATTTTGATCTTAAGGAGGATCCATCATTCTGGATGGAGCATAATGTACAGGTAGTTTGTGGGGTTCTTTTTTCAGGTTTAATTTTGAATAGTATTTAATTCGTCTTGGTGTGGTTTAATAGATAATTTTGTAAAAGAGTAATGAGATGATTCTTTTTTTTTTTTTGTGAACAATGAGAAACATTTCAAAATGGGTGTCAATCTGTAGAAAGGTTTGAATTTTGGCGTGTTTTAGCATTTGAAGAAGTTTAATATTGAACAATGTTTCAAACGAATGAGTGCTTCTCTAGTAATGTTGATCCTAACGTTCTTTCTTGTTTGTTTTGCGGATGAGTGCTTTTCTGGTTGTGTTGATGCTTGATGAAATTATGTAGGTCCTTATACGTGTACGTCCTCTTAATAGCATGGAGAGGAGTATGCATGGTTACAACAGGTGCTTGAAGCAAGAAGGTGCTCAGAGCATCACTTGGATTGGTCAACCAGAAACTCGATTCACATTTGACCATGTAGCATGTGAAACAGTTGACCAGGTCTGGTTACATGGAAGAAAATAATTACTTTTACAATAAGCCATGCCTTTTATTTTGCAAGTAAGCAATGTTTTAAACTTAAATTTGCAGGAAATGCTTTTCAGAATGGCTGGTCTTCCTATGGTAGAGAATTGCTTGTCTGGTTACAATAGCTGTATGTTTGCCTATGGCCAGGTAATTTTGGGAGTATATATTGCTTTTACAGATGGTTCTGCTTTGTGAAGTAGCTTCTACTAAGTTAAGCGTTCATGGTTTCATATAGGCATGGTATCATGGATAATAAAGCTTGAATGCTATCCTGTTTTCTGCTTCATTTGACTTATTGTCATCTTAGTGTAACTCATATAACCGGTACTGTTTTTTTGTTCTCATTGGTGTTTTATGTATACAAATGTCTTCATTATTTGATATCCTGTGTTGAGAACATGTACCTCACACACAGATACGTTTTCATGCAAGCTCATTGGCTGGGTAAGTATCAATATAATGGGATTCAGGGAGGTCTAAGATTTCTTACCCTTTGTGTCCCATGTTTTATATGGTATACATGGAGAGGGGATCATCACTTTGCTCTTTTCCTTAGAAGCAACTTAGAAACTATTACAAGGAACTTGCTTTTTTGAAATATTGATTGAAACATTCCTCACCAAGTGATGAGAGGATTGTGCTTCAGTAGGTGCTCTACCAAATACAAAACTCCAGACATAGAGCTGAATGTTCCAGTGTTCTTTGAAATATTGGGAATCAGAGAATTGTTTCCATGCAAGTAAAACAACCTGAAATCAATGATATACCTGACCTCCTGTCCTGCATAACTATAGTTTAAAATAATTTAATAACAGTGTGTTTGATAATGCAGACAGGAAGTGGGAAGACGTATACAATGCTTGGTGAAATTGATGGTCTAGAAGTGAAGCCTAGCCCGAATCGAGGAATGACACCGCGGATATTTGAATTCTTGTTTGCAAGGATACAAGCAGTAATTTCCATGCCCTACCATTTAGCTTTTCTTCTGTGCATATCATATAAATATATTTTAATACACGCTCCAATTACGAAACAACCAGTGCGATTTTTACAGCTTATCGCATTTTTGTTCTTCATCTTTATCTTTGCAGGAAGAGGAAAGTCGCAAGGATGAAAGGCTAAAATACAATTGCAAGTGCTCATTCTTAGAGATTTACAACGAACAAATTACAGACCTCCTTGATCCCTCATCTACCAATTTGCTTGTAAGTTTGGTTCCTTTTCCAGTGAATTTGCTTTGGATCATTTTGAGATTAATTTTAAGTATGTCATTTCTCTGCTTGTAGTTGCGAGAGGATGTCAAGAAGGGTGTCTATGTAGAAAATCTTTCAGAATTTGAGGTTCAAACTGTGAGCGATATTTTGAAGCTTTTGACTCAGGTTACAATCCTTGTTTGTTATTTGTTCAAACTCTCTACCCTTGTTCTGCACACATGTTTGCTTTAATGTGATAGCTTGTTCCCTGTAGGGTTCCTTGAATAGGAAAGTTGCAGCAACAAATATGAACCGAGAGAGCAGCCGCTCACATAGTGTATTTACTTGTGTAATTGAGAGCAGGTGGGAGAAGGATTCCACAACTAACCTAAGGTTTGCAAGACTAAACCTAGTTGATCTTGCTGGTTCAGAAAGGTGAGCACATTTCTTTCGAAGTTTGTTGAAAATATATACTCGCTGAACTTGCTTAGTGCTATTATGTAACATGATGTTATAACTATCAATTACAGGCAGAAGAGTTCAGGAGCTGAGGGCGAGCGTTTGAAGGAAGCTGCAAACATTAATAAATCATTGTCCACATTGGGGTAATACGAGCTTTACCAAATTTGACGAGCACCTAGCCATCATATTTTATTATTTTGATTGTTCTGCTTACTGCTTCTGTCAACATAATTGGTGCTTTCTGTACACTGGTATTTGCAGTCATGTAATTATGATTCTACTGGATGTGGTCCATGGGAGGGCAAGACATGTCCCTTATAGGGATTCGAGATTGACCTTCCTTCTTCAGGTCATTGCTGCCTCCATTTTCTGGTCTACACTGTTGTTTATGTCTTCTACCCATGATAACATGCTTGTTTCTATCGGCAATGCAGGACTCACTTGGAGGAAACTCAAAAACAATGATCATTGCTAATGTTAGCCCTTCTATCTGGTTAGTTCATGCATATGTTACTGCTTGCTAGTATTTGATGCATTGGGCACCAACAGATCTTATCATTTATCCATCTCTTACAGTCTTGCCTTATACAGCTGTGCAGCTGAAACGCTTAATACCCTGAAATTTGCTCAGCGAGCAAAACTTATTCAAAACAATGTAAGTAAGCTTGTTTCATGACAAACTTCTGTTTCTACGAGGAATCAACCAGTTTGAAAAATTTATGGCTTTTTTCACGGTGTAGGCTGTGGTTAATGAAGATTCCAGTGGAGATGTCATTGCACTTCAGCATCAGATACGGCTTCTAAAGGTGTGATTCTGAATTTTACAATATTTCTTTATTAAGAAAGTTACCATCCACAATTTTTGTAACTGAAGACCCTGGATCATTTTTGTGATAGGAGGAGCTCTCTTTCCTAAAACGTCAGAATGTCTCCAGGTCATTGTCATTTGGTTCAACTGGAAAAGTTACAATGCAAGAGCAAGATACAGCTTCCACGGAAATCATGCATGACATGGATCAACAGCATGCTGATGATTTGCGTGGAGTTGGAGGCAAAGGCATTGTTAGAATGTCTACTAAGCAGGTAACTAGGTGACTTCTCATTATGGTAATTTAATAATAATAATACTGTGTATCTGAATGGAATTGGGTTGCTTTATTTATGACACAGGATGAATATACATGTGAATGCTTTATGTTCCATTTGTTGTTTAATTAATTAACTATATCACCAGGCATCATTATGCCTGCTCTTTGATTATTGTTAACAGTTTTCCATTGCATCCATGCTAGGTTATTTTTAAATGCAGTAACTGAGATGCTATTCCTGAATTTCCTCTACATTAATAGTAAGATTCAGTGAAAATTTATTGTATTGAAAATGGTGCTGAAACAGTTGAAGTCGTTGGAGACAACTCTTGCTGGCGCTTTGAGAAGAGAGCAGATGGAAGAGACTTCCATCAAGAAACTTGAAGCTGAGATTGAGCAACTGAATCGTTTGGTAGTTCTTTACAAATGAGGTGTTTCTTTGTCTTCTTAAAAAATGCAGCTCAATTATCTAATGCTAACTGCATCTCAGGTTCGTCAAAGAGAAGAAGATACCAGGAGCACTAAAATGATGCTCAGATTTCGAGAAGACAAGATTCAGAGAATGGAGTCACTGGTTGGTGGCTTGTTACCTCCTGACACTTATTTGCTGGAAGAGAACCAAGCACTCTCTGAAGAGATTCAGTTGATTCAAGCTAAAGTAGACAAAAATCCTGAAGTGACTCGCTTCGCATTGGAGAACATAAGGCTGTTGGACCAACTCAGAAGGTAATTTTTGTTGTTTATCAGAACATACTCTTAAAAAGATGCACCGATTTTTACTATTTATTCACTTTGGTGTTTATAGATTTCAAGAATTCTATGAAGAAGGGGAGAGGGAGATCCTCCTGGAAGAAGTATCTAAACTGCGAGAACAGGTTTTCATGGAGTTAGAAAATTCAAGCAAAATACATTTTTATTTTTGTTTATTTGTTTGTAACCCGAGTGATTATTAAAAATCATATGTTGCAGCTTCTTCAATTTCTTGACGGGAAATTTATGATGCAAAATCTTCCAAATGCAAATAGCCAACCTCAGGTTTGCCTGATTCACTACATTCTTCAGTCTTCCTACCCTTTCCTTGTCTCTGTAGGGCAACACTTTGTCCATGTTAAGTTGTCTTAAGCTCTTTATTTTCACAACATGATGATGTAAACTATTTTCTTTATTTTTTCCTTATCAAAACAGCAAGCCATGCGCACCAACAAGGAAAATGATTCTCTGCATCTAGAGGTTGCTTTGCACTGTCTTGACATGAACTACACCTTTCTTCTTGAAATTCATCCATTTCTGTGACATTTACTTTTAATTGTTTCAGTTGAAGAACACCCTTAATGAATTAGACGAGTGCAGGCGTAATCTAAATTCTTGCTTAGAGGAAAACCAAAAATTAAGCAGGTCAGGAATTCTAACGCTGATTGTAGGTCTTCAAGAAGTCCTGTTTGAAATTCATTAAAATTTGTAATTGCACCCACCCAGAATCCATTAATTAATGCAGCCTATTTATCTCCATCTTTTGCAGGGAAATTAATGATTTACAGTATATGCTAGACAACCTCAAATCTGTAACCCATGACCGAGATGGTGACATTAAAACGTTAAAGGTACTTTGAGCCTTTAGAATTGCTACTCATCTTTCCACTTACCATGCATGCTGGGAAAGGCACAATGCCTATGGCCTTGCTGGATGGATCACCGTGTTTCACCAGCAATTTCCAGCAGATGCATGTTTGCATAACTCTTGTCCTTCATTCTCACTTATCCATCTTTATCATGTGGCATGCAATTCCATCAAGTGTAACGATGACTGATAATAAACCTGATTTTCAGAATTTCTCAGGAGCTCCAACTTCTGAAACTGTCATGCTTGATGGAGTTCAGTGTAAGTTGGAAAGCATGGAAGCTGCTCCAGAAATGATGAAACATGCAGAAGATGTCTTGGATTTGCAGCTCGAACTTGATATATTGAAGATTATTCTCAAAGAAGAGAGATCTTCTCATGAAGAAATAAAAGAAAGGTCAATGTGCTCAACCAGAGATCTTGAACTGGCAAAAGTACAACTTAACTTTGTAACCAAACAATTTGAAGATGCCACTTGTGAACTGAAGGAGGTGAAGTTAGTTGTTGAAGCTCTTGAGTCCCAGCAAATACTAGCAATCAATGAGATGGAAGACCTGAGGAAAAGTAAGATTCACTATGCAAAGCTTTTGGGTGAAAAGGAGCTTCAAATGATGGTTCTGAAGGAGCAAATTTCTGAAAAGGAGTTAAGAGATCTCCCTTCCAAGCATTCAGGGGGTGAGGACTCAATTTTACAGAAGAAATTGAAGAGGATGCAAGATTCTCTTGAGAAGGCCAAAAGATTGAATGTTTTATACCAAAATGATCATGCATTTCAGGCATCTAATGAAGAAGAAATGGACGAAGTTCGTCAGCAGGCTGAAGCTGAAACTGCTGAAGTTATTGTCTGCATGCAGGAAGAGCTTTCCATTCTTCAGAATCAGGTCCATGATTGCCACTTGAAAGAGATGGAGACTAAAAACATGGTGATGCTCTTGGAAACTGAATTGAAAGAGTTGCGGGAAAAGCTATATGTTTTAAATGAAGAAAACAGGGGGCTGAACGAAATGCTTGAGGGCAAAGATGGGGAACTGAAAAACTTATCTGAAGAATGGGAATTTCTAGCTTGTGAGGTTGAAGCAATTCTTGCTGATGGACAAGAGGCAATCATGGACGCCGCTGATCAGGTTGACCTTATTTCTAGTTCCTTCCCTGAGAAGAGGATCTGGATCTCTGAACAAGTTGGCAGGTTGATTAGAACCATCTCTGAGAAGGAATTACTGATTGAAGAACTTGGAAAATGTCTAGAGGATGCTAACGATAAACAAAATGATGTGGAATGCATGCTTAATTCTCTGAGAGGGGCAGCACTGGTAATGAACGAAGCAAACCAGCAGGAGTGCAATGAAAAGGAGGAAGAAATTCTCTTCTTGAATTCTCAGTTGGCAGCAAAAACATCTACCATTGCAGAGCTGGAGAATAAAGTGAAGGTAGCAGAACTTCATGCCAGAAAAGCATCAGATTGTGCAACGGTTGCTTTTGTAGTTGTGAATAGATTATCAGAAGTGAATCTCAACAATCTCCATGAATTAGCGTATAAGAACGTGCAACTTAGTGAATCAGCGGCAATTAGCCAAAGGAAGGAAGCTCTTCTGAATGACCAAGCAACTGCTATCAAAGAAGCAGAGGAACAGATTCAGTTTTTGAAAATGGAAGTAGCAGAGTTGAAGGAGACATGTGCTCAACTTCAACAGAGACTTTCTGAGGAGGAGAAACATGCACGTGCCATGGAAGAAAAGCTTGAAGAAATTGAAGAGAGCGACATTTTGAACACAAGGGAGAAATTGGTTGAGCTGAAAACTGGTGTGTCCTCCATCAGGTCATGCATGGCTACCCATGGAAAGTATGATCGGAGTCCTGAAATGAATGAAAGACAAAGAGATGGCACAATTAATAATGGTGGCAGTGGATGGGTAAGATAACTCCTGCTCTCTGGTTGACATATAACATTTTAATTTAATTTTATGTCATAGTAGCCTCTAATAGGTATTTGGTTTAGTAATTGCTATACCTCGATATTGTTGCAGACAGATGCTGGAGAGGGGTTGAGAATTGATGTCTCTGAGAGTTCTTCTACAATAGGAAAGAGATCATTGGGCACTTCATGTGGTAGGAAAGATGAGGGTCTCAGAACTCCCAAGGATGTCACCATTATTCTTCTCAAAGGGGAAATAGAGTTTGCTCTTGAAAGCTTGAAAGAGGTTAAAAGGGAGATGGCTAAATTACATGCCGAGAAAGAAGAAATCTGGATGTCTGAGAAACAGAGTCAGGAAAGCATGAAATGTTTCACAACTCAGATACTCGCGCTTCAAGAAGTTTTTAATAACTTTGAAACACAATTTGAAACGAAGATACAAACTGTTAATGATAAGCTACAAGCATTTGAACAAATCATCCAAGAAGCTGGGATTTGCTGGTGCCAAACCAAAGAGGTGACCTGCTAGATTTTCTACAGTATTCTCTCTGTTTTATTTTTCTGTAACTCATTACTGGCTTGGGATTCCTCAAGACAAGTATGTGGTATCTTTCTTAAAATTTGTATATTACGGACTCTCTCGTAAAATGAAAATCAAAATTGCCTGCAATGATAACCCAAACTAAATCATCCTGAGCAATTCATTTTTCATCCCATTGTCTTTATTTTGGTTTTCCCAGTTGTTTGCAGATAGATTATATTTACGGCATTTATTTATTTCACTCCCATATACTTAATCATTTTTTTCCAATAATTTTTTTATAGTTCCTTGAAATGGAGGTTGGTGATGCAAAGATAGTTGCAGTACAGAAAATGGCGGAGGCTTCTTGTATTTATGCCAAATTCGAAGAGGCCCAAGATACCATGAAAGAAGCTGATATAATGATCAATGAACTGATGATAGCTAATGAAGCAATGAAGCTTGATATGGAAAGGATGAAACAAATTGAAGTTAAATTAACCAGTGAAAGGGATATGCTTGATAATGAAGTTCAGAGCTTGCAATCCCTGAATGGACTCAAGGATCAACAATTTGAAGATCTTGAAATGCAGTTTGGCTCAGACTTAATGGAAACAAGGGATCTGGTTGTGCAGCTGGAGGGTGTCATTTCACAGGTCCAGATCTCTTTCGAAAATTTTTTGTCTATGTTGTGTGAGTTCCACAGCTTGAAGGCACTGGTTTTAGACTCTGGAAAATTGGTGCGGTCATGGCTTGAAGATGTCTGGTCTGAGATAATAGTAAAGGATTCTGCTGTCTCAGTACTACATCTCTGTCACATGGGCATTTTGTTAGAAACAGTAACAGGTCTGAATGCAGAAAATGGTTTGCTTCAACACGGTTTGTCTGAATCAGACTCGCTTATAACTGATCTCAGAGAGCGCAATTCCAAAACAAGTAGAGAGCTTCAAACATGCAGAACCCTGAAGGGGAAACTGCTGGTTGACATCAAGAACAGTTTTGTTCGGATCTTGAGGAAAGAAGAGGAAACAGAGAGGTTTGGGCTTAAGTTAACGTCTTTTGAGAAAAAGATCTCTGATATACAGCTTCAAGAGGAGTTGATGTTACAGAGGTCCAATTACATGGGTTCTCAGCTTGCTGTTCTAATGAAGGAGTTGGACTCAACTAACACAAATGCTGTAGAATCCCTTTTCAATCAAGAGAAAATGCTGGAAGATGAAAAGGAACTTCGGAATTCTCAAACTGAGCTTTTTATGATGGATTTGTGCTCAAAAGACATCGAGTCATTCATCTTAGCATCACAGCTTGAAGAGATGTGTCTCAGAGAAGTAGCAGCGGAGAGAGAGCACCTCAATTGTTGCTCTATCTTGGAGAATTTAAAGAATGAAGTAATTTTTTCCAAAATTGACACTGAGTTGAAGGAACATCTATTAGTGGCCAAGGAAGCAGATGTTGCTCTTCTGCAAAGAAAAGTTAAAGAGGCAAATAGGGAGGTGCAGGATCTATTATCAAGTCTGAAGGATGTTGCGTGTTCCAATGATAAGTTGAGAAGCGAACTTGGTGAAGTCATGACAACTAGGATGAGATTGTTAAGCCAGATTCAAGAACTTGAAGCCGAGTGTGATAAACTGCAAAAGAATTTGAAGAGTAAGGAATCAGATTTGGAAAAGTCTTCCAGTCACATTGATGTTATTAGCCAACAAAAGCAAGACTTGCAGAAGAGCATTTGCCAATTGGAAACAGCATCAAGCAAACTACAAACTGAGCTGGAATTGAAAGATTCAGAGCTCAGAAGATTGAATTGGTTGGAAGAGGAAAACAAGTCTCTAAAGGATGAGGTCTCAAATTTGAAGACTGAAAAGAGCTTGGTTCTACAAGACTTGGAGAAAAAGAAATATGAAGTTGAATCATCTCTAAGCCAGGTTGATATGGAGAATGATAGGCTGCAGGACAAAATTCTCTCTTTGGAGAGTGTCATTGCCAGTCTACAGACTGATCTGGAGATGCAAAGTGCCGAGGTAAGTGAACTCCAGAATTTTCAATCTGTTGCTAAAGCTGATATGTGCTTAAAAAACCAAGATTTGCAAACTTTTGTCTGCAAATTGAATGCATTGAAGGATGAGAACATTCTTTTGAGAAGTGAAATTAGGTCTCACAAGAAAGTTTTGCATGAAGTCCTCACCAAGTCAGCTTTGAACACAGCAAAGTATGTTGCATCAGTGGAAAGTGTACACTCAATCAGTCACAAGTTATTTAACGGAATGGAGAAAGAGTGTTATATGCTTGCAGAAAAAATGTTTCATGAGATTTGTGAAAATATAGAAGGGATGTCTGAATTCATGAAAGAGATTGAATGCTTGGAAAGTTGCACTGCAGATCTGGTCTCTGACAACATGAGCCTCCAGGCTGAGCTATTGAGGAAGGATGATATTCTAAAAGGACTGTCATTTGATATGAGCCTGTTGCAGGAGTCAGCATCTAATACTAAGGATCAAAAGGATAAGCTGAAGGAAGTGATGGCTTCTATGGAGGCTCTAGAAGATGAGCTGGTTGTCAAATCAAGTGAGCTTGAACAGACTGTTGCTCATAGTCAGTTGCTTGAAGCTCAGCTCATGGAGAAGATAGATGCAGTGTCTAATCTTGAGTCTGATATTGCTAAGGGACACTTGTCCCTAGAAAGTCTTTCTTGTGAAAATCTGGATCTGAGAGCCCAAATTCAAGAAGCCTTGGCTGCAAAATGTTCTCTTGAGGAGGAGTTAACTGAGAAAAGGAGTTTGACAGAGAGCTTAGAGACAGAACTCTCACAAATGGGTGATGCTCTTGGAGAAATGAGTGATACAATTGAATCTTTAAGGAGTCATCTGAGTGAACTTACTAGCGAGAGAGATCAGCTCCAACTGAAGATGCATAGTTTAGAAGATAAGCTACAAAGGACAGAGGCTTGGGCTGAAGAAATTGAAGCTATTGCAGAAGAGGCCCAACAGGTGCATTGAACTTTTATATATATGCTAAATAATAATTATTTACACCTATTTTATGTTTCCTGATCTTGTGCTGTTAACTTGTTGACAGACTGCTGAATCCAGAAAGATCAATGCTGAAGAAAAAGAAGCAGAGGTAAAGCTACTTGAGAGATCTGTTGAAGAGCTAGAGTGCACCATTAATGTTCTTGAAAACAAGGTTAGTTTTCTAATCTATTATTGAGTTAAAGGAGTTTAAAATTTCAAAATCAGCATCTTATTTACTGCTTGTCAGGTTGATATTCTTAAAGGAGAAGCAGAACGACAAAGATTGCAGAGAGAAGAACTTGAAGACGAGCTTCATTCTGTGAAATATCAGATGCAGAATGTTGAAAATGTTGACTCTGGCATTAAAAGGTTTTTTTTCTGTTATCAGATTCCTCTGTATGTTTGCTTTTTAGATACGACGATGTTTCAAATTGTCAAAACATGGTTGTCTTTCACCTGCAGGCATTTGGAAGAGAAGGAAAGAGGCCTAGAAGAAGCACTGAAGCATATACAGATCCTTGAAAGCAGTGTATCTGACAAGGATGCAGAGGTAAAGCGCTATTATGCATCATTTTGGTACATTCTTACAAGTGTTTTAACGTTGTTTGACCTGAGGTTTCAGCATTTGACATTCATTCTCTTACTGTTCAACAGATTTCACAGTTCAAGGCACATGTCACTGAGCTAAATTTGCATGCAGAAGCACAGGCTAGTGAGTATAAGCAGAAGGTAGGCCAGGGTTTGAAGTTTTTATATAGTTCTTTCTTCCTCTATTTCTTAAAGTTGTATTTTAAGAGATTCTGAAAACAGTTCAAGGCATTGGAAGCCATGGTTGAACAAGTAAAACCTGAGGGCCATATCTCCCATAGCATGAGCTCTTCATCAAACAAGTCAGAGAAAAATGCTGCTAAGTCCAGGGGTTCCAGTTCCCCTTTCAAATGCATTGGTCTGGGCTTGGCACAACAAATAAAATCTGAGAAGGATGAGGACCTTGCATCTGCAAGGCTAAGGATCGAAGAGCTGGAATCCTTAGCAGTTAATCGACAGAAAGAGGTAGCCTTTCCTTTCCAAATGTAAATCCAACTCTATATCCATGCCAGATAATGACTCATTTGACAAGCATGATCCTTTTGCAGATATTTGCCTTGAATGCCAGATTGGCTGCTGCTGAGAGCATGACCCATGATGTAATCCGAGATTTACTAGGAGTGAAACTGGATATGACAAATTATGTGGTAAATTTATGTGGTCCCACACTACTCTTTTGCTTAATCATGGTTGTTGGTAATTCGGACCTATAAAGAATTGAGACCATGCATCTCCTCTTTTTTTTGTCATGTACATGATAATTTCTGATAATGTGCACTGAATAAACATTGGAGGAAAATGAAGCAAAAAGTAAAGAGAAAGGAGTAGTTTCCATGAATGTGTTTGTTCATGTACCTTTGTGTTAATGGCAGTCACTATTGGATGATAAACAAGTGCAGAAGATTGCAGAAAAAGCTCAGCTTGGTACCTTTGAGCCTCATGTAAAGGTATTCTTTGCTTTGGTAATTTACCTTGGAAACCCACATGTTTTACCTTAATCATTTCCACTTTCCATACAGGATCAGGAAATTATCAAGCTTAAGCAGCAGCTCAATGGGTTTATTGAGGAGAGGCGAGGGTAGGCATCCTTTGCTTCAAAGCTCAAACCTGCCAATATTGGCTGGCACTCTGTACTTAAATCTTTAGCTATTTTATGTATTTTCTTTCACATTTTGTTTTCTAGTTGGCTAGAGGAAATTGATTGTAAACATGCTGAGCTGGTTGCTGCACAAGTAGCATTGGAAAAGCTTCATCAGCGGGATCAGTTACTCAAAACTGAGAATGAAATGTTGAAGGTAAAAACCCGAAGCCTGTGCCTTGCACTTTTCCTTTCCAGTGGATCAGTTGAGCTATTTCCCCCGCCCCCTCTATTTTTTGTCTCGTGTCTTGTATTTACTTCCTATACTCTGTTCAGATGGAGAACATAAATCATAAGAAGAAGGTGATGGAACTTGAGGGGGAGGTAAAGAAGCTGTCTGGCCAGCAAAATATCCAGCAGCGTATACATCATCACGCAAAAATCAAGGCAAGATATTTTCTATAATCTGTTCTGTTTACATGGAAAATATGCTGAATTTCAGAGAATTTGGACCTGTTAACTTGTGCAAACATTTTTTATTCATCCAAAGTGGATCCATGTTCTGGTGTAATAGGAAGAGAACAATTCGCTTAAAATTCACAATGAGGACCTGAGTGCTAAGCTGCGGCGAGCAGAGATCAACCTTTCACGTATCAAGGAAGAGCTTGCACATCATCGTGCTTCTGTTGGGAAAAGTCCATATATAGATTTTGAAGGGGAACAAAGGTTAATGAACAAACTTAAGGTTAGTGGAAGTAGAGAAACAAGTACTAATAATTTTTACATATCGTTAATATCGATGGCTTTTTCAACTGTTAATTGAATCCATACAGGAAACTGAGGATGACAAGGTGCAATTAGCACAAAAGTTATTGGGCTTGTGTACTAGCATTTTGAAGGTATGTGTGTATCCTTGATTAGCCACGTGGTTTTTATTTTCACTCAGAATCGAAGAGATAAATCTCTTTTGATGGAAAATTTCAGGCAGCTGGGATAACAAAACCTGTATCCAGTATAACCCCAACCATCGCTGAGGATGCTCTTGAGCAGCTGAAAAACAGAATCACTTCGCTGGAAAGAGAACTGCAAGATTTGACAGTCAAGGTAAGGAATAAAAAATCAAAATCCATAAATAACACTACTGTTTTTTCTCTCTTTCTACATTATGGATTTCTGCGTCTAAACAAGTTCTTAGCAGGGTCAACCAAACAACCCTAAAAGATGATCTCCCATAAACTAACATAGTTCCAAACTCTGCAGGCTAAGATTACCAATGAAAGGATACGATTGTCTGAGCTAAGGCCCCAAACTTCACCAATAAACTCAAGGACAGATGACAACCGTCAAACTCCAAGAAGGGGCCAAGTTCCATTTTTTTCTGCCTTGGACCGATAGCATTAAAGATTTTCGCTCATGACAGTTATACAGCACTACAAGCCAAGCTCATGCGTGTGTTTTTGCCTGTTATGTTGGTGCCTGTACATATCGATTTTTTTGTTAAGCCTGTATAATCTATTCTTTTGCTGTAAAATTTAAAATGCAGAGAAGGCAAGTTGACCAAAACACAACTCTGTCTCGAAAAATCTGCCTCGTCTTTCACTACTTGGCCCATCTTAATTTTATTTAGCGATCTTTATTCAATTAAACAACACATATGCATCCAATTTTATTTAATTTATTTTTTACTTTTTTTTACTATTATTACCATCGCATATCCACCATGGGCAGTCTTGGCAACTTCTCATTAGTTATTTTGTTCCTGGGAACAGTTGTTAAGGATAATCTTGATAATTACGTTAATCAACCAACATGTCCCTTTGCCTTGTAAAAAATGAAGATAAAATAATCAATGAAAAGCTCTAGATAAGTGAACATGGCTACTTTTGGGCTGATTGTATGGGAACATGGGCTCTTGTGATAAGTGATTTTTGTCCTGCAGGACAAGCCTCATTTTTGTAATGCCATGTATAAAAGAAAGACAAAGAGCGCCTTCCGGCAGTCACCTGCTAGCCAATTCTGACCCTAGACAAGGAACAAAATAATTTCAAGGCGGCTAATTATTAATTGTATTCTGGTTCTTTAATTAATTAAATTATATTACTTTTAAATCCATTTTTGTTCCAGTTGTCTCTAGGGTTTTTTTGGCATATTTGGTTCCTTTCTGATAAAAAATAAACCAGTAATTAAATTCCTCCCTCCTTTTATTCTTTTTTCCAAAAGCAACCTCAAATTTCCCATCGTCAAAGCATCCAATTCTTGAAGGTAAAAAAACCCCCTTCATTTCTATTGCTTGTATCTCTATAAATATCATTCTCTTATAATGTCAAATTGTGTTTGTAGAATTTCATTCAGAAATTAAATAATGAGCAGTGCAACTTTCAGTTCTACCTGCTTCTTGAAGGTTAGAATTTCATCTTTTCTACTAGAAAGCTTGAAACTTTAATAGAAAGAGAGGCGTTTGCTTGTTGAAAATTAGTAAAGACTGCGACTTTGTATTTCGAGCTATTTTTTTTTTAATGAATTCAGGGTAGTGAAGTGAAAGTTTCAAGCTTGAAGAGTAAAAATGGAAATTGCAAGCTACATGTTGGTGGGTCAACTTCTTTGTCCACAAAAAGATTGCAGATTTCAAATGCTAAGCAGGAGAAGGAAGTTCGTGTTGCTCTTCTTGGTGCCAGTGGCTATACTGGTGCAGAGGTTTGTGGGTTTTGTTGCTTTTGTGGGCACTGTTAATCAATTATTGAGAGAGGAGTGAAGTTACTATTTTTTGGTGGCAGATTATTAGACTTCTTGCAAACCATCCATACTTTGGTATTACTGTGATGACTGCTGATAGAAATGCTGGGAAGTCGATGGATTCTGTATTTCCTCATTTAATCACACAAAAGGTATCATCATATACTATTGAGTATTGGGTAAGGTTTTGATTGGATTTTTATCAATGTTTACGTATTAGTTGAGTAAGGTGTTCCTGTGTAGCTCTCTTTATGGTGAAACTGAATCTATTGTTTGATACTGCTAGAGTTGACCATTGAGTCTCACCAAAAGGGGGAAAATGTTTTGAAATAGTATACTGTCAGCTTTCTCTTTTGCAAGCGATGCTTGAATTGAATCTGTTTTGATTTGCAGGATTTGCCGGTTTTGGTTTCTACCAGCGATGCAGATTTTTCTGATGTTGATGCTGTATTCTGTTGCTTGCCTCATGGAACCACACAGGTACTTTTTTTTTTTTTTTTCATGTAACATATTTTAACCCATTCAACAATTAATTTGAAAGCTTAATGCAGTTTACCTTCAGCATAGGGAATTTCATTTACTGAGTTTCTTTATGTCAACTAGTATTTGATCCATGTGCTCTTTTTTTCCAGGAAATCATCAAAGGTCTTCCCAAGGGATTAAAGATTGTTGATCTTTCAGCGGTATGCTTTGAATGCAAACTTATCAGTTTATGTTTTTGTATATTATCATGTTTAAGGCGTCATGCAGTATTTTGAAAATTTATAATGCGGTAATATCATGTATTATCTTGTTATTCATTTAGGACTTCCGATTACGAAATGTTTCTGAGTATGAAGAATGGTATGGCCAGCCACACAGAGCACCTGATTTGCAGGTAAAGTTCCTGGAATCTTTCTCCTTTCTCAAAACATCAACCTGGCCTCATGAAGGAAGTTTTAGCTGTTTTCTGTGCTTATATTTCAATTCTCTTTTGTGGAAGGTTACGTTTATTTTTTTCCTTACATTAATGTGTTCTCTTGATGGATTTAGGAAGAAGCTGTTTATGGTTTGACTGAAATTTTGAGAGAGGAAATAAAAAATGCACATCTTGTTGCTAATCCTGGTTGTTATCCAACGTCGATTCAGCTTCCTTTAGTTCCCTTGATAAAGGTATGTGTCTGTTGCAGTTTAATTTCATTTCATCCTGCATGACTGCTTAGTTCCATGCATGTTTTTTCAGCGGAAGATGAATTGTTGCTTTACAATTAGTTTCTTTCAAGGTAGCTAGTTTTCTTAAATTAGAGCACACCCTGAACCTCATCATGTTCTGAATTTTCAGGCCAATCTCATTGAACATAAGAATATTATCGTTGATGCAAAATCTGGTGTGAGTGGAGCAGGTAGAAAATTCAGCATTTTTTTATATCTTGATGCTTGTCTGTAGCAGTAATATGTTTCAATTTCTACTTGCATCAATTTCTTCGGTAGTTTCTGATGTCTGGAAATTGTGCAGGACGTGGTGCTAAGGTGGCAAATTTGTACACTGAATTAACTGAAGGCATCATGTCTTATGGTGTTACAAGGCATCGTCATGGTGAATATCAATCTCAGAAATTGGATCTTGATCCCTTCTTCTTGCAAATTATTGCCTTGACCATGAAGCAAAAGATATGAATTTCACTTGTTATAGTTCGGTTGTATCATAAGGCAATAATATAGATTCTGGTTTTGAATTGCAGTTCCAGAAATTGAACAGGGGCTATCCGATGCTGCGCATTCTAAAGTAACCATCAGTTTTACTCCACACTTAATGCCAATGGTAACAATTGCCCAAGTGTATTGAAGTAATCTTTGCTTATAAAAGAATCCAGTCCAACATTGTTTATTTTTCTGTTCTTTAGACCCGTGGTATGCAATCAACTATCTATGTGGAAATGGCTTCAGGAGTGACAACCGACAATTTGTACCAGCAATTGAAAGTTTCTTACCAGGTATATATATTTTATAAATATTGTGATTAGTTAACACTTTTTCTACTTTATGTACTATGAGACATTACAAATCAATGATATCACTCGGAATACAATCAATGCTTTGACCTGAAATTTGATTAAGGAATGTGTGTTGCACATTCCTTTAATGGTGAAACTGTGTTAATACTTGAGTTATATAAGATGGAAGTTAGTAGTCCAGCCACGATCTGGTTTCTGCTGCCCTTTGTCACATTTTAGTCATTCGTTCTTTCTTTAACTTTTATTGCAGGATGAAGAATTTGTAAGATTATTGGAAAAAGGAGCTGTTCCTCGCACTCATGATGTTCGAGGCTCTAATTATTGTTATATAAATGTATTTCCTGACCGAATTCCTGGCAGAGCAATAATCATATCAGTTGTATGTATCTTCTCCTTTGCCATTGCACTTGACTTTCTCCATCTTTTCATATACCGCTGTTTTCTTCCCTTCTGACTAGCTTAACTTCTAAAACCTTGGTGCAGATTGATAATCTTGTGAAGGGGGCTTCTGGTCAAGCTCTACAAAATTTAAATCTAATGATGGGATTTCCAGAAAACACAGGGCTTGGCTACCTGCCATTGTTTCCTTGAGACTTTTTTACTTTTCTTTGACTGAACATGTAAGCAATTCATCCTCTACTTGGAATAGGCTTTTTGGATGCTCTAATCCATGCTCTTCAAAATATGCTTCTCTTTGATTTAATTCATAGACTATCATTTCTGCTCTCACATCCTCCATACACTCCGTTAGCCTCCCCCATTTGTTCTTGTGGATAGCTTCATCACTTTTTGCAGATGAAATAGTTGGTTTTTGTGGTGCATCGCAGCATTGTAGGGATTTCTTTCTATTGTTTCCTTTGCAGCGTATTTATTATTTGATTGACAGCATTGTTATGGTATACTAATATCTAGGATCATTTATCTTTAAATGCGCAATATAACTCAATGTTCATGGCTGGTTGATTCCTTTTAACGTGCTTTGTCCATTTCAACCTGTTCTTTCACGCCGATTCCATTATTTTCAAGTGTAGATTGAATTTCTAATTGTTAATGCACGTAAGGATGACATGTGACTTTAGAATCATCTGTCGATCTACCTCTCAGTCTGATTTGAACTATTTTCACAAGCTTTTGCAGGTTAGGGTGGAGTGAAATTTTGTCTTTGAGGAGTCTCTACACTCTAGAAGAGCTCAAGAGGAACATGCACTATTAGCTCAATAACTAATAAGATGTCGTCAAGAAATCATAGGTGCAGTTAGATGATGAGATAGCCGATTCAGTGGAGGTCTAATTGTCCAGGCTGTGCTGGTTCCAATATTGTAACTTGTCAAATTTCGTGTTGTAATTTTCATTTACAATAAGAATCAGAAACTTTCTTACCAAAGGCCCGATCAGAAACGATTCGAACCTGATTTCAGGATGTTGTTTGTGTAAGTTTATGGTAGACGACAAGCACGGTCCCGTTTTCCATGAACAAGAGTGCCGAGTCCAATCCTCATGCTTTGTGAAGCGTTAAGAGAAAATATTAATTAAAGAGATTGGAAACAATTCAATGATTTAATATATAATAAAAATGTAAACTATTTATCTCACTTAATCTATTTTTTTATTATTCTTTTGAAAAAAAATCCTTAAAAAGTTCAGTAATCCTGACTTAGCGAACGTAAAGAATGTTATTATTTATCATCCAAAGTTGAGTTGTGTTTTTATAGTTTTGAAACCCGGACTGGCCGACGAGTTAACCTAGGACCAGGTTGATTCGGACATGGAACTGGTCCAGGTCCAAGCAAAACTTACCTGGGAGTTGGCCCTGCGAAACCCGGTCGACCTGGGTAAATCCGGCTGAGACCCGACCCATTTTTTTATATATATATGCATAGAGGTCAAACGATGTTGTTTTAGCCTTTGAAAAGACCAAAATGAAGAATATGAACGATGCACTGATGCAGAAAAGACCAACTTCCTTTCGTGTCTTTGTTAGTTCTCTTTTTATTCTTGCCTCTACACGTGCAAACTGCCTCCAACCGTCCATTTCTTTTGATACAAGCGGCTTCTCTCTCCTTCTCCCAATGGCTAGTAGTTAGATATTTTCTCGTCTGCCCACAACCATTTTTAACCTAAAGATTGGTTTCGGTAATTAAAGAGATTTGTCCTTTTTTAATTTTTATTTTAATATTAAAGTTAGTATTTAAAAGAAATTATTAAATTTGCATCCCAAAATATAAGGGTGTTTCTAAAATTAAAAAAAAACTTGATAATCATTTTTTTAGAAAATCATGAAGCTGTTATCTATTCGCAGTTCTTGACTGTGCATTGTTTCTTCGGGTAATGTATCAGTTCTCTTGTTTTAAATATTTTAGAATTTATGTTGTTGGATGTTTTGTTTTAAATATTTTAGAATTTATATTTGGTTTGTGTTTTGGATATTGAATTAATTTTATGTTGTTAGTTTAAAATTTAAATTTAGTTTATGTAAGTGTTGCATTGTAACTAGTTAGATGTTTTATATAGATGTTTTTTTTTTGTTGATCCGAGTCAATCTATTTGACCCATGATCCAATCACTGGACCTGATAATAACCAAATCGGATTTAAAAACTATAGTGTTTCCCGAGCATCATGGTGTTTGAAAATATATCACCTGTGGTTATTGTTTAAAGTAGTTTTTTTATAAAAGAAAATTAATTTAAATAAAAAAAATTAAAACTTTTTAGAAATTGAACCGTTTTTCCAAAACTGCAAAACGCAGCGGTACTGGATAACGGCTCCTGCTCCTTAAACCCCTGTCACCCTGCAACAACCTTTTCCACCGTGAACTCCCAAAAATCTTTAGAGGGTCTCAAAAACCTATCTTTCTTCGAATAAAAAATGAGACTTTAGCACATAACCATCAATTAGGGCCCTGTTAAAGATTCTCAAAAAATGACGGCGACAATTACATATCCTTCTCATCTGTTATCTGCCTCCTTTCATCTCCGAACCACAACTACTAAAAATGCTCTTCGACTTCAATCTCCTTCCACTCAAGGACCTGAGGTAATAAATTTGTTTCTTTCAGCTTTTTTTTTTGTATAACTTTTACCTGGGTGTTTTTTGAGGGTTTATATGCTTTGTGGATGTTTTTTTCTTGATAGAAGAAGATAGTTTAGGAAATGGGTCTTTAAATCTTGACCTAAATAATGGTTCTTGTAGCGGATTAGAGAGGGTTTGATTGGTTGATTGAGATAAATATGGGTTTGATGTTCTTGTGTGGGGTTTTGTATTGATTATGAGGGTGTTCGTTGTTTTTATTTCCTAGTAAATATCTGCTGGGTTAATGATCCAAAACTAATTCTTTTCAAATCTGCAAAGCAATGGTTTTTCTTCTTGCGTTCTGTGTAGGAAAAGAAAAGGGACTAGGATAACCCAAAATTCCAAAACGAATGGTTGTTTAAGGAATGAATTTTCTGTCATCATTTTAGGTTTTGGGTTTTTTTTCTGGCTAACTTGCTCCAGCCTTTCTGCCTAGAAAGAAGTAACTGCAGCTTTTGATTGAGCTGTAATGACATATTGGCCTTTGAATTCGTATCAGTTTTCAGTGCTCGTCGCTTATTTGATTAAGAAGGTTGAACTGGATCACTGTTTCCCTCTTACTTTTGTGGGCACTTAACAAGACGTAGGCTCTGTTTTTTTTTTGAATTTCAAATCTCACTTTGTTAGTATTTATTGTTAGAGTAATGATTATTGATGTAGCAGACAGTTAATTTTGTATTCTGATTATTTAGGAAAATCTTTTTCCATACATCAATTTGACCTGTGTCATTTCGTCGTTCATCTTTTTATCTTTATTTCTTTTATTCATAACCATTTCCCTGTTGAGGAAGAATCTTGGCATAGGGGAAAATGCTGTCATGTCTACGATATTGTGTTTTAAATGGGAAACTGGATACTCTGATGGGGGATATGTAACTAGATTGCTGTTCCATTTTTGTTAATATGGTGTTTGTATTTTGCTGAAGCACCAGCATCCTGATTTTATAGAATAGACGGATGCCCTGTGATTACATAAGAAACAGATAAATTATGATCCTGTCCACATCATATTTATTACTCTTGTTGAGCATATTTTATTTCTAGCAGAGGTCACCACACTATCTCAAAGCTGGTAGCAGTCATCTGGGTGTTAAACTAAGTGGGGTCTTCCAGAAGACTAGGCTCAACATCTCTTGTGCAATAAACATGGCCGCTGGACAGTCTGGTGATCCTGAGAAGATAAATTTTGACCATCTAATGAATAAAGCAAGAAAAATCTGGGACCGTTCTCCTCAACCAGTCAAGAGCTTCCCCTGGAAAAGAGCATTGGAGAACTTCATTCAGCTCATCCTTGACCTATTTGTGATGGTTGTCAAATATTTGTGTGTGCCTTTACTGGCGGTTTCCTCCCTTAGTGAGATGTCATATTGCGCGCATCAGAAGAAGCTGCTCCTTGTCCCAATTCCACTACTCATTGGCATCATTGTTGCCGGGGTCGTAAAGGAAACTGCCTTAGAACTATCTCCGCTTCTCAAGGTAGAACTGTTTATCAAGTGTTACTTTACCACTTAGGAAATGGTAGCCCATTAGTGATTATCCACATTAAGTAGCACATCCCCACCCCCCAATAATCCAAGGTGTGAAAATGGCTTTATCACCAGATATTGAATTATGAATGGAGATGCATAAGGACCAGCTAGTTCCCTCTCGAGGATAGATCCACCTAGAATGCATAACCTAACCCGAAAAGAGAACCAATGAGATTGACCACGATAGGCGCTCTGATTATTATTTTTTCCCCTCTCTCTTTTATATGTGTGTGTTCAAAAGAAACTTTGCATGTTTTCTGTTTGAATGCCCCTTTTGCCAATCAGCCTTTTTTGATGCTACTTCTGAGCACCTTTGAGCAATTGTTTTCTTTTTTGTGAGTTATGTGGTTTGATCTGTTTGTTTGTGGACAAAGTGAAGCAAACGAATGCTTTGCTCATCTAATTTGTCATCTGAATATATTGACAGGATGCTGAAGTTCCATGGCATCTGATTGTCACTGCAATAGTCTTCACATTGATCAAATTGCCAGGTCCTTATTATCCATACTGGGGGCGTATATTTATTCCACACTTTGCAAATGGAGTGTTATGGAGGACTCTGTTGTTTGCATTTTCATGATGTATGATCCACAAAGTCAGCAGGATCAACAATGTGGGAGATTTTAGTAAAGAGATAATTATAAACTTGGTGTGCAAACTTTTTTAATTACTTCTATTAGAATGTCCCTACGTATATTTTTGCTAGTGAATATATGAACTTTCAAAGTTTTTCTAATCTAGAGTTTTTGTTAGATTTTTGTCAAATATATGCTGGCATCGTGTGGCTGTTGGAGTGATGCATGCATGAACCGTCTGCTGCTCTTTTACCCTCTTTTTTTTTTCCTTCTAATTGGGTGTTTGTATTTTCATTTTTGCTAATTGAGTGTGTGTTTTACTATTATAAAGTATATGTAGGCTTGAAATACCACAAGGGATAGTCTTCTGCTTATGATGTCTAGCTCCATTAGCTCGTGAGTGAGCTACTTCATTGTTATGTCTATAGACATGCTTACAAACTAAAAGAATTATGTTATTAACAAATTTTACCCTCTAAAGACAGAAAGTAGCTCTACATCTTGAAAGATGATCAGACCAATTTTTAGTTTAATCTTCGAATTATATTTATTTATGTCTTTTTAAAAATGTCACCCCCATATCAACGGTCTTGGATTCATCCTTGAATATGTGAGAGTTAATCAAAGATAGTTTAACTATTAAAAAAAACCAGTCAATCAATTCGTAAATCTTTTTGACCTCATGGGAACAAAATTAGGTGAAAAACGCCTCAATCCTCCTTTATTATAACCTTGTTATGTTTGAAGAAACATGAAGGTTCAGGATAATCCTTTGCATCATAATGACAACAATTACTTTTATTTTAGAAAACATTTTAATAAAAAAAAACTGGTTGTCTATGATTTTTATAGATGTATTTTGCTGAAAAATTTAGTTTTAAAACCATAATATAAAACTTGGGATGATATTAAGTCACGAGTGGATCCGTGGCGCAATGGTAGCGCGTCTGACTCCAGATCAGAAGGTTGCGTGTTCGATTCACGTCGGGTTCAATCTGCCTTTTAGTTTTTTAAACTAAGAAAAGAATCAAAAGATACAGAAAAATTAAAAGGAAGTGTCTGAGCCCGGGTTCGAACCGGGGACCTCTAGTGTGTGAGACTAGCGTGATAACCAACTACACCACCCAGACATGGCACCTTCTTCGTACCTCAGGCTCTTATTTGGTAATATAAAGAAAATAATGGTGCCCGACTGCCCGTTAACCCACGAACAAAGAAGCTCTCTCTGAGAGAGTAGTATCATTGCTATGGGAATGACAAAATTTAATTCGAATGTAATGGATACTATCCAAACTAACCTGAATTGATGAATTTTTTATAATTATTTTTTTCAATATATATATATAATTTCATCATTAAATATGTATACATATTTTTTTTTATGTTAAATAATGGATATCCGAATATATATATATATATATATATATATTCAAAATTCAATGAATAAAGTTGAATATCTAAATTCCTTGTCTTAACAAGTAAGTGGATAAAATAAGAAAATAATAAAACCTCAATCCATTGTCATCAGGTTTAGGGATGCTACCTCAGGCCAAACCAGTAGAAGTTCTAATCATCAGTCTCCTCTAAGGTGTTCAGCAACATGAACCATTTCCCCTTGTCTCGCACTGGTTGTCTTCGTTCACAATGAGGCGTTTAGATATCTTCCATTATTTTGTAATGATTTGAACCAAATCATCCGAATTTTGCTGCTTGCTTCCATACCCCAAAATGGCTGTGAGGCTAAGATGCTTTACTAATGAACAGCTTTGCCAAGAAATTATGTTAGAGATGTCGAAGTTTCATATGACACGCATTCTTTATAAGAGAGAACGTAATGTTCTCCCGTAGCCAACAGAAGCACCAATGACAGCCAAACCCTTTTGTCAAAGGCCTGTCCACGCCCTAAATATTCCAGCAAACAAAAAGTTCCGGGAGTGGAAATTATTGCAGAAACAAGGAAAAGCAATATGATTCAAGATAAGATGTAAAACTTTATTACATGAAAGTTTTACAAAGAGTACACGGACAGTATATTATATGCCACTTGAAGGTGTGAGAACACATCACAGAAGAACAGAAGGTGCTAACATAACGGGACACCTGCCATGCAGACGGGATTTTTTCAGCAGATATTACAAATTCCTTACCCTCAAATCCTCCAACATATATAGAAACTTTGCCCCCCGCTCTCTTACAGTCACTTTCACTTCCACAGCCAACCAGTAAGGCATTCTAGATAATCCTTCATAGGTAGGCATTCACATTGCATATACTATCTCTCCACTGCTATCAAGGTCAAGCTCCGGATCACTCTCTAGGTCCTCCTCCATTTCATCATCAATGTCCAAGCTGCCAGTCAAATAATGGTTGAGACTTGGGGTGCCAGCTGCAGGTATGGTGGCTTCGGTTATTATTTGCATTATCTCATCAATGCTCTGCATTGGTTGATCGGGTTCTTCAAACTGGTTATTCATATTATTTTCCACCATGAGATCTGCTGGGAAATTCTTTAGAAACCAGTCATGATTCCTGATCTCAGGAATGGTTATCCTCTGTTGCAAAAAGGTATTCAGGTTAGAATCTTTACCAACAAATAGTCAATAATAAAGCCAAGAGGAGGGGGGGGGGGTTAAGGAGTTGGGACAACACATTGAAGAGGTAAAATAATGAGCCTGAGGAAAGAAAGTCCATGACAGTGAAGAATAATATTAATCATTTGACATAAAATAAGCAATCAAAATACTGTTTTTGAGAAGGACAACTGGTAATGATTGTAAAAATGCTAACACAGTCTACCTTTGCAGGATCAGCTACAAAAATTCTCGAGATTAGATGTTGGCATTCAGGAGATATATGAACATAGTCAGGGATTGAATACTGGACATTCAAAATTCGCTGCAAGAAACAACAAAATATGTTGGTAAAGGATCTCAGAAAGCTCCCACACTCAGCGAAGAAGAGAGATGATGCATTACGTGGATTGTACTGCGAAAATTCCTAGGTTCATCAGGGTCCTCAAAAGGGTAAGCCCCAACCAACATAACGTATAAAGTTACTCCACAAGACCATACGTCTGCAATCTGGAAGATAGAATTAACAGCAAGTGATCAGTATGATATTGAGGTCTAACATACACATTTGCAGTGCATAAATGACATCCTTGCTCCAGTGTTATTACAAGACTAGTTTATGAGATCCTGGTTTGTGTGTGTTAGGAATTGAGGTTGCTTCTCATGCATGTTCAGAACTGTTGTGGGTTGTTCTGAAAAAGCCATCTAAATACCAAACACAGATGAAGGCAACTGCTGCATCCAGACAGCATAAATGGTCCGTATATTTATCAAGCATAATCTACAAATAAGTTATTGCAAGACATTGGTTTCCATTGATGAAAGTGACTAATTTCTGTAATCTCCTACCTTACACCTACAAGATTCAGGCAGGGAAAACCCAAAAAGATAATAAATGAAAGATGAACAACAGAGATTATCCATGTTATTTATAAAAGTTTTACTCTGTAACGCTCATATATGTTGAATCAAGTAAATAAGCATCTGTTAGCTCATATAAGTTGAAACAAGTAAATAAGCAGTAATAGTACCTTGCCATCGTATTCCTTCTTAAGTAACACTTCAGGAGCAATATAAGCAGGAGTTCCAACAGTAGATGTTGGTTGAGAGTGCAGCACTGATGACTGTTGAAGGCACATAAAGACAATTTACAAGTATATCAGCAATTGATTAAAACAATGGCATCAAATAAACATAAAATCAATTTCTATTTGCCATGATTGAGCTAACATATCATACATAAAGAGCGGACAATGATTCCAATAAGATCCACGGTTCACAGAACAAGAAAAAACTTTACAAATATTCATCCATGATCCTATAGGCATCCAATCGAATGGATTTTGTTTCAACAATATAAGTGTAAATAATAAGCAATCTTCTACCTTAGAGTAACCAAAATCACAAATCTTCAGACGAGGAGCTGGGCTTCCATCCAACAAAGTATTCTCCAATTTCAAGTCACGATGGCACACTTGCTTCACAAAGGAACGCATTAAAACATCAAAACCCCTCATACTTTTTGCTAAAGTAAGAACACTAAGCAAAGGCAGAAATGAATACATGATTTACTAACCATTGCATGGCAGTAGCTAACTCCTGATATAAGTTGTTGAAAGAAAAAGCGTGCCTGCATTTCAAGGCAGAGTACATTAAAAACAATTAGGCGCACTAAAACATACCATGTCTAGGGTAAGAACCTCATCCTCGCTGAAGCGACCAGAATTGCATATGCGCTCAAAGAGCTCTCCACCAGACGCATATTCCATTACAATCGCCAAATGAGTTGGGGTTAATATGACCTATAGTTGTGTCATGGAGTTAATGAATAAAAAGTACCTCTTTGAAAAGAAAAGAAATGATAAGAAGGAATTGACAGACCTCTTTGAATCTGACGATGTTGGGATGCCTAAGCGACCTGTGGTTAATGATTTCCCTTTGCACATTTTCATCTATCTGTTACACAGCAAATAAATTAAGGTTAATTTATCTATAGCTGAATTGCTGCACATGAAGTACCAAGGGTGCCTGTATGACACCCAGAAATGCTGACTCCTCGATCAATAACATAGATATAGCTCTACATTAGTTGTCAGAACACAAACTAAAAAAGGATGGCCAATTTAAAGAAACCTAGGTTCCAAGACTCACAGGGTGCTTCATTTGAAAACTAATTTCCAGCTTCTCTATATTTCTTTAACTGGAAAATTACTGCACCTGTAGCCATGCACACACCACAAATTCATGGCAATAACTGGAAAATTACTGAACCTCTAGATTGGTTGTGTTTTTGCTCTTGACTATTATCCCCATATTGACAAAATTAAGACCCCGGCCCCCCAATTCAGCTCAAACTAAAGACAAATTCAATCAAACCAAAAAAATCTCTTAAAAAAGCAAAAACAATCGACCAAAAAAAAACACTAGTACTAACCTTCTCACCTCTCTCGATATACTTAACAGCAACAAGTTCATCAGCCTGTTTGTCCCTCATCAACCTGGCGACCCCGAAATTCCCTGACCCAATATCTCTCACTAACTCATACCGGTCTCCATCGTGCATGATCGGCATGTCCATTCCCGGCCCCACTGTCATCACTGATCTATCCATTTCTCCTTCTAACTATCTACTTCAAATATATCTGTCAAAAAACCAAGAATCCACAAGAAGAAGAAGAAGAAGAAGAAGAAAAGAGGGCTCAATCAAAATAACTCACATTATCAGCATCACTAGAGAAAACCCTTTCGAGAGAGATCGAAATAGAACTATACGTGGACCGAAAGATTGGATTTTTAACCAAAAAACACGTGAAAACCTCACCAACCCTTTATGGGTTTTTCAATTATTTTTTTTATTAGAGAATGGGAGTTGCAGAGATATAAAATAGAGAAAGATATATAGAGAGAGAGCTCGCGATAAAGTTTGCTTAGTATTATTTTTTTTTTTTACTCCTCTCTAAAAACTACCTCTTTACGCCTTCTTTCTTTCTATCTATAACCAAAAGAAAGAAAACAGAGTTTTGTCCTTCACTTTGCTTTTACTTTTTTTTCTTTATTGCTTTTGAGTTTGAGTTGTGTTTTATCCAAAGCCTTTGAAAAGGAAAAGAAAGAAAACAAACACCTTTTGCTTTCCTTTGTGAATTTTTTTTTTTTCCTTATCGAAAACCATTTTGTTTTCTAAGGATCCGTTTTGAATTAGCTATGATTTTTTGTTTTTAATTTAAAAAAAGTTATAAATTATAATTTTTTAAAATAATAGTTGATATTAGCTAAAGAGTTAATAAACACTTAGAATTTATGTTGACAGTCACATTCAAAATAGTGATTTCTAAACTGGCATTGAAAGTGAGTGGAAGTTAATTTTCTGAGGTGCTGCAATGACATGAGAGTGTCCACGTTGTTTCGATGAGTTATTAAGGTTTCTGTTTAAAAAAAAAAACTTTCAAGGGTTTGGTCTGAACGGTGATGGTAATGAAATGACTGATAGGGGTATGGAGTTTGGATATGGTATCATTTCACAGGTCACGAGGACGGAGGAGGAGCTTTCTGATTCGATGCGGGGAGGAAGAGGTTGCCATTGTGGACACTTCCTTCTTTCCTTGTCTCATGTGCTTTCTACTTTAAAGTTAGGGCATGCTTGGAATCAGCTTTCAGATTGTGTCTGCCATTATTAGATTGTATTTTTTAAAGTATTTTTTTTAAAATATATTAATATAATTTTTTTTAATTTTTTATATTAACATATTAAAACTATAAAAAAATACTAAAAAAAGTCAAATTAACGGTGTTTGAAAACCTTGTCCGACAGGTTGATCCGAGCCTAGGACCAGGCCGGGTCTAAGTAAAAACTAGCTAGGGATTTTGCAAAGCGAAACCCGATCGACTCGGTTATATCCAGCTGAGACCTGATTTTTATACACACACACACACACACACGTAAAACGATGTCGTTTTTGTCTTTTACGATTAAAAGGCCATAACGATTAATGATGAAGACAGAAATGAGAAAACCTAATTAAAGAAATCTCCAAAGCCATTTCAGTTGCGATTCGCGAAGAAGAGCAGATGAGCAGAAGACTCTTGATCACTGTTTCAAATCTGCGAATAAGTTAGCTGAAGCTGATGTTACTTGTTTCTCTTCACGACTCCCCTTCTTTCACTCTCTCTCTTCTTTATTCTTTGCCTCTTTTTTGAACTTGCAGTTCTGGATCTGATATCAATTCTTTCTTATTCTCACACCCACAGGTATGTTTCTCTGTTCTTTTCATTTCTGCAACTTATTAAAGTCTTTGTCTCAATGTTACTAGAGAATCAATAACTGTATATAAAGGATTCATTTTTCTTCATTTATTTCAGTTATTTCTTCGTAAGCTGCATATCATGTTCGTTTGATGTGCTTGACAAAGAAGAGGACTTAGCTGACTAATTTAGTAGTGCAAGCCTTATTGTTCTGCAATCCCGATATATATATATTGTTCTGGGTTATATATTCTTTGTTGGTGGATTGACTATCACACACTCCTAAATACTAATCTTGTAGATGAGTTTCCTATCATCTCATTTTCGGTCATGTATTGAAATGTTGTATGAGGAATTTTTGTGTTTTCTATTTTTTGTTTCTTCCGTTTGTTTCTCATATATATTCGTTTTGATGTTCTGCTTATTGTGGGAGTTATTTTATGTTTCTTCTGTTAGTTTCCCATATTTTTGCAATATTGAATAGATTTTTCTGTTTTCTGTTTCTTCCCATAGTGTCCCATGTTCTGTAACTTTATTTTTCATATCCTGAGGTTTTTTTTTTCTCGTTTAATATAGGTCCTTAAAATGTTTTCTCAAGATGGTAGTACTCCAAATAATGATCCTTCAACAGCCCAATCATCTTAACCTTCAATTTTCATGTCAAATGGTAGTAAAGGAAAAACAGATTTGGCATAGGGTCATTGTAGAGAAGCTCCTGAACTTAGTGTTAGATGTAAAAAAACTAAATTAGTATGTTTATATTGTGCTAAAGTATTTGCGGGTGGTGGTATTAATCGATTTAAGCAACATTTAGCTAGAGCTAAAGGAGAAGTTGAACAATGTCGCAAATGTCCTCCTGATGTTCGACATCAAATGCTTTTGAATCTTAAAGGAAATGCTTAAACAAAAAAAAAGAGTTAGAGAAATGCAAACAAATTTCAATCCATTTAATGCACAACAAAGGGAGCATGAAGAAATGATGATTAGGCAATTAGAAGATGATGATGATGAGGAGGATGTCATTACTAAAAAACATATGTTACCACCAGATGTTGCAAAAAAGAAAAAGAGTCAAAGCACCAGCACTGTAAAACAAACGACTGCAAGTTATGGAAAGCAAAAGGAATCTGCAACATTAGGGGCATATTTCATATCGAGAACAACTCCTGATGCTCAAAAGTCTCTCAAGAACTATTGGCAAAGGAAGGAAGCATTTGAACGGTGTGATCTTGCTTTAGCGAAGTGGATGATTGATGCATGTGTGTCATTTAATGTTGTTAACTCTATGTATTATCAACATGTCATAGACGCTCTAACAGTCATGGGTCCTGGTTATAAAGGACCAAACTTGCATGTTATTCGTGGTTATTACTTGGCAAAAACAATTGATAAAGTCAAGATTTGAAAGAAGACTGGTTGCACATTAATGGCTGATGGATGGACAGATCAAAAGAGGAGGACTTTAATTAACTTCTTAGTATATTGTCCTAAAGGAACAGTTTTTTCGAAATCTGTGGATGTATCAGATGTCTCAAAGACTGCTAGATTGTTGCATTGATTATTTAAAGAGGTTGTTTTGTATATTGGGGTAGAAAACATTGTGCATGTGCTGATTAATAATGCTTCTAATTATGTTGCTGCTGGCCAAGTTATTGATGGAAAAATTTCCTTCAATATTTTGGTCTCTTTGTGCTGCTCATTGCATCAACCTCATACTCTAGGACATTGGTAAATTGTAGTCAGTTTGTTCTATTATTGAGCATGCTTCTGGTATCATAAAGTACATTTATAATCATTGTTATTCATTGTATTTGATGAGGAAGTTCACTGGAGGAAAAGAAATACTTCGTTCAGCTCCTACTCGTTTTGCTACCAATTTCATTGCATTGCAAAGCATTTTAGCTCATAAAGATGAGTTGAGAGCTATGGTGACATCTAGGGAATGGGTCTCATCTACTTATGCTAAAGATAGCAAAGAAATTTTTTTTGTTGAGAGTGTGCTAAACTCTCTGTTTTAGGAAGAATGTGCAATAATTGTGCGAATGAGTGAACCTTTAATTCGAGTTCTACGAATGGTTGATGGTGATGATAGACCTTCATTGGGATATTTGTATGATGCTATTCATTACGCAAAAAAAGAAATGTTGAGGAGATTTCAAAAGAAAAGGGCTAGAGTGCAACCTTTCATAAATATTATTAATAATCGGTGGGATGGACAACTATATAGATTTATGCAGCGATATTTTGGTTGAATCCTCGATTTCAATATGATGCAAATATGATGCAATATGAGCACCATTTCTGGACTTCTAGATGTTCTTCAGAAATATGCACATGGAAATTTACCATTGCAAAGTAAGATTACAAGTGAGATGAAGTTGTTTAGTAATGCAGAACATGACTTTGGTCGAGTGTCTACAATAAATAATCGCACCCTTATGCCTTCAGGTATATAATTTTTATATTTAAAAATATTATTTGACAATATTATTGTATTTTGTATAGATGAATAGTGGATGACATTTGGAACCAGTGCTTCAAATCTACAACATTTGGCTATACGAGTGTTAAGTCAAACTTGTAGTTCTTCAGGATAAAATTGGAGAATGTTTGAACATATTCACTCCAAGAAGAGAAATAGATTGGAGCACCAAAGGCTTAATGACCTTGTTTACGTCCACTCCAATCTAAGATTGAAACAAAAATATTTTCTTTTCTCTAATTCCTTAAATATTATTTTATCTTATCTAGTAGCATTATTAATACTTATATTGTGTTTATCTTCACTTTGAATATATAGGAATTATTGGAAAGGATGAAATTATGATTCAATTAATTTTGAGACAATTTGTAACATTGAAAATTGAATAGTAGAAGATGACCCATCAATTTTGACAATTGAAGAAGTAAAGAGTTTTCACCAACCTCTATCAACAATGACCATACAAGATACTTAGATGATGGTAATTAATGATTGATCATTTAGTGAAAAATATTATTTGAAACAAAGTATTATTTAACACATAATATTTATTTTTTAATTGTGTTTAAATGTAGATTTCATAAATGTTAATGAGATTGAAGATGATTGTGACAATGAAATTTTAAAGGAGCATGCTGATGTTTTATTAGGTGTTGACGAGATTGGCTCAATTCCATTGACATTTGATTCAAATTTTGCTCCTATGGACACCGAAGAACTTAATGTGTTCATTCAACAAAAGTGAATGTGTTGTTGATTTAGAATTTATGTTTTTGGATGTTTTGTTTTAAATATTTTAGAATTTATATTTGGTTTGTGTTTTGGATATTGAATTAAATTTATGTTGTTGGTTTAAAATTTAAATTTGATTTTATATAAGTGTTGCATTGTAACTAGTTAGATGTTTTCTATAAGTGTTGCATTAGATTTTGTTTTATGGGTTGACCCGAGTCAACCCATCTGACCTATGACCCGGTCATTATATCGGGTCAACCACCATGTTAGGTTTAAAAACTATACAAATTAATACTTCTTTAAAAAATATATATTTTTAAAAAACAATTAAAAACATAAACAACCTCACTCTCACCAACACACTTTTAATAGTATTGAATTTCATGTTGAATTCTTTTGTTTGATAGTTACTAGATCATTAATTGTGTCATATTATGGATCACATCAATTCTTTTTAATATAAAAATAAATATATAGGTGTTGTTGATTTAAAAAAAAACATTATATAAGGATTAACCTGATGTGACCTAGTCAACTTGACATATTCAAATACAACTCGAGCGATTGGTAAAAATATAATTTGGCTTAAAAAAATCAAGATGATATCTTTTTTTAAAAAAAAATATTAAAGTGACAACATATTATATCGACTCAGATCGTCTTAGGTTAACCTGCCAAATCCACTACTCATGTCATGAGATTCTGGTAACCCAATAGAAAGTGAATAAGAGAAATATTAAAATCAATTCTCAATCAACCCAATGTTAAATAATAAAATTAATTAAAAAAATGAGTTGAGTCAACCTGGATTAACCTGTCAAACATGGGTCATGAGACATGGATTACCCTATAAAAAGAAAATCAAAACAAATTATAAAACTCAATTCTCAATCAACTCAATGTTGAAATATAAAATTAAAAAAATCAATTAAAAAAGGACATAAAAAATCACTTGAGTCAATTGACTAAACTCATGACTCGAGTCATGAGACATGGATAACCTCATATAATGCAAACCAAAATACATTATGAAGCTTAATTCCTAATCAACCCAATATTAAAAGATAAAAATAAAAAAAATCAAGTAAAAAAAGGATGAAAAAAAACATGAATCAACCTACCTAACCTGTGACCTAAGTGACAAGATCATGATAACTCCATAAAAAGCAAATAAAAAAAATTATCAATCTCAATTCTCAGTAAACTCAATGTTGAATAATTAAATTGAAAAAAATCAAATAAAAAAGGAAAAATATAACTTGAGTCAACTAGTGTTAACCTGTCAGACCCGACTCGGGTCAAGAGACTAGGATAATTTTATAGAAAGCATTCAAAACAAATTATAAAGTTTAATTCCCAATCAACTCAATGTTAAAAGATGAAATTGAAAAAAAAATGACAAAAAAAACCCAAGTAAACCTGGCTAACCCGCAAAACTAGTGACCCGGTTCACAAGACTATGATAACCCCATATAATTCAAATTAAAAAACAATAATGAAGCCTAATTCACATTCAACTCAATATTGAAGGATGAAGTTGAGAAAAAGATTAATTAAAAAAGTATAAGGAAATAATCTGAGTCAACACGGTTAACCCGTAAAATTCGTGACCCAGTTCATAAAACTGAATGACTATATAAAAAGAAAATTAAAACAAATTATAAAATTCTATACCCGATAAATCCAATATTGGAGGATGAAATTAAAAAAAAAGGTTTGAAATAAAAAAAATCCTAGAATATTTTGAGGACTAAAGTGAAATAGGGCTTGACTTTATATTGTTCATTGCAATAGTGAAAAGTCAAGCCCTTATATGTTAATTAACTAGATTATTCCCACGCTACGTTGAGAATCGGATCAATTTTTTTTAACATAAAAAAATTTCAAATGTTGTTAATATATTTTTTAGGAAAAAAAACTATAGAATTAACCTGATATGACCTGGTCAATTTGATAGATTCAAAGATTAAAAATATAGTTTGACTTAAAAAACAAGGACAACACTTTTAAAAAAATATTGAAATGACAACATATTAGATTATCTTGGATCAACTCGGGTTAACCTGTCAAATCTATTACCTAGGTTATAAGACCCTTATAACCCTATATAAAAAAATATTATTAAACTTAATTTTCAATAAACTCAATGTTGAATGATGAAATTCAAAATAAAATTCAACTAAAAAAATAAATCAAGTAAACTCGGGTTAACCTGTTAAACATGGGTCATAAAAACGAGATAACCTCATAAAAAGTAAATCAAAATAAATTATAAAAATCAATTCTCAATTAATCCAATGTTGAAGGGTGAAATTTAAAAAAAAAAACAAAAAAAGACACAAAGCCACCTGAGTCAACCGATTAAATCCGTGACTAGGATCATGAGACTTAGATAACCTTATAGAATTTAAACCAAAATAAATTATGAAACTTAATTCCCAGTTAGCATCATATTGAAGGACGAAATTCAAAGAAATTCAACTTAAAAAAGAAAAAAAACCCGAGTCAATTTATAATCAACCTAATTAAATTGAAAAAAAATCAAATAAAAAAAGGAAAATAAATGATCAGGGTCAACCGAAGTTAACATATCAAACCCGAGTCATAAGATTAGGATAACTCCATAGATAGTAAATAAAAAAAAATATAACTCTGACTCTTAACTAATCTAGTGTTAAATGATAAAATTAAAGAAAAAAAACAATTAAGAATGAACAAAAAATATGACCTGAATCAACATGCCTAACCTGTAAAATTTGTGACGCGGGACATGAGACCGAAATAACTCCATAGAAAATAAATTAAAATAAATTATAAAATTCTATATCTAGAAACCTAATATTAGAGGATGAAATTAAAAAAAATATATGTTTGAAATTAAAAAAAAAATCTTCAAAAAATTGGAGGACTAAAATAAAAAAGTGCTTTTTTTCTATTGAAATGTCAAGCTCTTTTTATAAATGTTAATAATAATGTTACTTTTTTTGACACGTTTCTTCTTCTATTTCTACTTACTAGATAAGTTAGGAAATTTAAAAGACCGGAAATGTTTATAAAATATAAAAAGTCCATAGAGAAAGAAATTGGGATTTAAGATATGAAGTTTCTACTTAAAACTCTCAAGGAACGAGTTTCATGAATGGTTGGAATATAATTTATTGAGAAATTTTCATATTTCAAGTTACAAAGTTTAACAAATATAGTTGAATTTTACAATCATCAATCCTTCCCAGAAGTAAAAAAGTTTTAGAGTATATTTATTTTTACATTTTAAAAATATTTTTAAAACATTTATTTATTTTTTATTTTTTTGCTTTAAATTAATAATTTTTGGTGTTTTAATATGCTGATATTAAAAATATTTTTTAAAAAGTAAATAAAAATATTATTTTGATGCATTTTCGAGTGAAAAGTACTTTGAAAAACAACCACTACCACGTTCTCAAAGAAGCTCCTAGTGGATGTTAATAATTATAGAAGTGTCTGATGTGTTTTAAGATTATTAAAAAAGTTAATAATATTAATAAATTATTTTTTAAAATGGTTTTTATTAGAAAATATATTAAAATAATATTTTTTTTATTTTTTTAAATTAAATTTTGATACACACATCAAAATAATTTAAAACATAAAAAATTTGATGTTTTTTTAATAAAAACATAGTTGTACTGCAATTAATATAATTCAAAAACATTTTTTTTATTGTTTAATAGCAAAATAATAATTATATTATTTGATTGAAAGGGAAAGAGGATATAGTGGGATATCGATTCAATGAGTACAAGCGTTTAATCTTCAACCAGCACCGTGCAATAACCACGTATGTTAAGAACAATCACTGCAAACCATCTAGGTGGTGGTCCAGTGGTAAAAGTTTGGGATCAAGAGATTTGTTTTCTCTGTGGTCTCAGGTTCGAATCCTGTGATTGCTCATATGATGGCCACTGAAGGCTTACATGGTCGTTAACTTCAGGGCCCGTGGGATTAGTCGAAGTGCGCGTAAGCTGGCCCGGACACCCACGTTAAACTAAAAAAAAAAAAACAATCACTGCAAATTTCGAATTTGAGCATCTAATTTAACTAGTTTGGTATTAAATTTATTTTTTAAAATTTATTAATTTGAGTTTTATAAATTTTAAAATCATAAAAAATTATATAATTATTAATTTTATAATTTATAAAATTAATTAAGATATAATTATTAATTTTAAATTTTATAAAATTAATCGAGATATATATAATCTAATCCGATATTATATTAATAAAAAAAAAATCACTACGAATGTCGGGAGTTTTTTTAAATTTTTTATCGCTTGATAATTGAAGGCCAGTGTACAAAGTACAATTTGACTCTCCACAATAATAGATAGCCACACAATCTTGCACCAGAAACATTAAAAAAAAAAAAACAAAAAAAAAAAAACAAAACGAGGTGCTTTATGAAGCATGGGGCCCTTGCCGTACCAATAGAGAAACAGTACCATTACAGTAAGCAATTGTTTCAACGAAGAGCACCCCTAGGTGGTAATTTTAACATAAAGGTTGCTGCCTGCTCTCAAATACATGGTAGGTGGTGCAACCGTGGCTGATCTTCGTAACAAGATTGTCTATTCTGTTTCTGTTTTGATAGGTATTTTATTTTTTTAATTAAAATAAAATATTTTAATTTTAAAGTATTTTAGTATGCTGTTTTGAAGTTATACTGTTTTATATATATATATATATATAAATTCAACAAATATAATTCAAATTCAAGATAAATTAATTATAAATTATGCAATACAAACACAATACCAAATAAATATAATTTTAAAATTTAAAATATTTTTAAATAGTCAAGATTAAATAAATCTTTAACTTAAAGTAATTTAACTATTAATATTTTAAATATAAAGTTAGGTCAATGTTATCAAGGCTAATGAAATCTAAAGCATCCCTTGTTTTACTCAAATTCCTATAAAGTATAAACATGAAAAAAATAACATGAATATAAACCATATATATTAGTGATAAATCTTATTTTAAAAAATTAATATCATTGTTAATGAAAATAGTAATAATAATTTTCAATATTATTATTAATATCATTGTTATTGAAAATAGTAATGAAAAAGAGCTTTTTATACTTGGGTGGTTTAATTAATTAAATTGAACAATGTTCAATGGCTTTTCAAGAGCGAAACGAAACATGTGGAATGAAACCGGAACGTTCCGGTCGAAATTTAGCCGAAAAATCCGGAACGGACCGAGATTTAAAATGAGATGAAAATTGTTCCGTTTTTTGAATTGGTATGGAATGTTTCGGCCATTCCGGACGAAACGAAACGGAATTGACAACCTTGCTTCAGAGTCAATTGACTGAAATCCTTCCATGCCATTTTTTTATGCTCCACAAAAGAGGTCAGTTTGTATATCCAATCAAGCAATATAAAGGTCCAGACTAGCAAGGATGTTTTAAATTATCATAACAAGACATGTTAAACTTAAAAATATTTTCAAAGAAAGCTTATTGTTCATACGAGTTTAAATCTATAAACATGAAAACTAATAACTCATGGCAATTATATTTTTAGCACAAATATAATTACAAGAATACTAGAATTCATATTAAGCATATTGTGAATTTAAAGGAAACTTACTAGTGATTTGAGAATTCGTTTTCTTGTCCCTAAATCAATTGCTTCAGTGCTACTTCGATTACTAGAATCAAAGAGATATTTCACAGCACGTACAAACATCTTTGTAAATCTTGTCAAGTTAATTCAGAGAGTCAAAGATGGAAGAAGAGAAAGAAAGAACCATTATCTTTCAAAGTAAAAACTTTTTCATCTTCTAATGAGTTAGCCCCAATATATAAATCTAATACAAGTCATATAGGAGACATCAACATCATAATTAGTTACTACCCCAAGCATTTTTTGTTACACATGACTGAATATAATTCAATCCCTTAAGAATTTCATACTTGAATCCTTACAATTACAAGTATTCTAAATCATGTTAAACATATTCGAGTGATATAATCTTGGCCGATGAATACGAGTAACAAGTGTAGAACTAAAATTACTTTTTCTTTCGTTCTCATATCAATCAAATCTGAATTAACTCGCTTTCCTAGGAGTATTTTTTTAAGTCGAATCATTCCATGACCATAGGATATACTCTTAAAGTAATGATCATTTACACATCACCTCATGATACAGTTAAAAGTCACAAAGGGTAAGATTTTAAGATCTTAGACATAATCTCCATGACTCACATAATAAAGAAGCAGGGATCCATCCTTTATTCTTGTAATGGACGTCATCACATGTAGTATGAAACCATTTGGGAACGCAGTGCAAACCGCGTTCCCAAAAAATTCAATTTTTTTTTGTTAAAATTTAATATGTTTTGTATGTTTTGGATTTTTTTGATGTGCTGATATCAAAAATGATTTTTAAAAAATAAAAAAAATCATTGGCATGCATTTCGGCATGAAAAGTTATTTGAAAAGCAACCGCAACCACACTGCCAAACATACCCTATATAGTGGAGCTTACTTTTTTCTTTTCTGAAGATAAAGAGTGTATGTTGTTGCTCTCCTTGTTAAAGAAAATACACCATACAAGTCTTAGTCTTGTCGCAAAAGAAATATATAGACTTCAAATAAGAAATTCTCATTTGCTCACTATTATTAGTGGTAGATGAATAATTTTATACTCGACTTCAATTATAATAGATACATGAATGGTGGGAATTCATTCATGTTGATTCTTTTATTTAAGAACCTCATCTTGGTCCTAACCAAGGTGATTTTTTTAATAATTTCTTTGAGTTAAAATTGCTCTCATTGTGTCCAAGTGACTTATTGAACATTAAAACTCAAATAGTTTCATCTCTACTCACCTTACAAGCGCTAGATATGATTGCTCATGTGAGTGAGCCAATCTAAGTTTATCGATATACTTTAACAAATTATATTACATGATACTCACAATATATTCCATAAAATAAATAATGAATAACATGATATCACTATTATTAATAGTGCTGGAACTTTGAACAACATAAATAGAAGCATCATCCTTAATAGATACATTAACAATGTCTAACACCATAAAACCATTTAATACAAAATCAGAACTATAAAAAATATTCCAGATATATTTTCACACAACAACCAACAAAAACAATATAAAAGCCTAATTGTAGTAAAACAAGAACATACACAAGATTTCGTTGAACTTCAGGAGCATAAAGTATATCATGAAGTTAAAGTGTGCGACCGCCCCGTAAATCTAATTTACTGGTACCGATCCCAAGCACAACAGCAGAAGCATGATTCCTCATGTATATGTATCTACTTCCCTTTGAAATTCAATAAAATTCCACAAAGGTTGTTCGATCCTTTACTATGTGGTTGGTTGCTCCTAAGTCTTTGGCTTAGTGCAATCACGAGCAAAGTGACCAGGTTTACCATAATTGAACAATTCATATTCTTGTCTTTCTTACCGCCGTGTTTTTCATGCTTGCGCTTATATCCACTATTAGTTGCTTTTATTCCTCTCTTACCATATTTAAGACCCTTACCTTTGCTCTTTTTATGTTTAGAGTCATATGCTCTTTGGATCTTAGTCTCATATATAAAAGCCTTGTTTATAGGCTTTTTAGCGTGAAATCAATCTTCTTCAAGCTCAACATGACGAGCAACATCATCAAATGTCTTGATGTTGCCATTGTGGGTAAGGTTAACACGTATGTGTTCCTAATTGCTTGGTAAAGAGCATATCACAACTTAGACTCATTGTTCATCAGTCATCTCATGCCCAACACCTCTTAATTCACTAATTATGTTAAACATGACTGCAAGATGCTGCCTCATCGTATGATTTTGACGCTTCTTGTAACCATCAAATTTGAGAGTTAATTGATGAAGTCTAGTAGTGAAGGTTTCCCCATACTGAATCTTCACTACATCCCAAACTGTTTGGACTGTTTGGGTTGAACGATGCCTTTCAAAACACAACATTATATCATTTCTCATGCTGCTCAACATTAGAATATGAGTTACATGATCCTTGCGCTTATAGGTTTGATATGCTTCCATATCAAGCTTGTGCTGAGTAGTGTTTCCTTGCTCAGGTTCAACCATCAGTTGTGTGATTGTTTCCAACATTTCTTGCTCTTCTAGGAGATACTCAATCTTACAATGTCAAACATCATAATTCTTTTTAACTTATTTTGTCTTTATGGTTCAAATCAGCAATAATACTCTTAGATGCAGCCATATCAAGCGTTATTGACACCAATTACAAATATTAGTATCTAGTACAATTTAAATGATATTTATTGTCACTCCATTCTAAATTAAACAACCCATTCTAAATTAAACAAATAAGAATCTAACTCATACAATAGAAATGAAAATAATGTTAAATACTTAATCAATTTCCATTTTATGATCTAATTATTATTGGAAATTTAAATGAGTGCAAAAATTATAGTTATTAGTTTCAACTAGCAACTCTAATTGATCAAATTGTTGATATTTTCATATACATGCTTATAATATAAGTAAAATTTAAATTATAAAAATATGCAGTTAAACAAAAAAATCAACCAATTATCTAAACAAAAAAAATACTGAAATAATAATAAAAATACAAAATTAAGAATAATAAATTTCAAAATTATTTTATATTGTAGGTACATAATTAGGGTCTCAAATTACATCATCTCCTCCATCAAAGTCATCTCCTCCAAATTCATTTTGCTCAAACCATGGAATGAATTTAGCAGCAACATCCATGTAATTGACACTTCTTTTAATAGGTCATATATCTTTTTTTATATACCGACATTCCCTCTCAAGTAGCATTTCATCAGCAAGATTGTTGAAATCTAAGGATCCTAGCTTATATTCCAACAATAGTCGCATCGACATCCATTCCTCAGGTAGAGAATTGAGAACACTTAACATTTGATGTTCCATATAGAACTCGTAAACACCACTCATAGTTAGTCTACTCATCCAACAATACATATAATCAATGTGTTGTTGAATTTTGTGAACAGGTTTAATGGTATAACCCAATAAATAATTAATTTGTTGTAGCCTATCAACTACAACAAAAATATTTCAAAAGCATATACATATAATAATCAAGAGTATAACAAATAGGCCTTGAGGCGTAAAGATCACTATCTTTAAGGCATTAATTACCCCCACTATATTTGCTGCAGGGTTAAAGAAATATACTTTCAGGATACAACAAAGTCTAAAACTTATAGGCAACAACTTCTATAAGTTTATTAAGAAGTTTTGTTTTATTTTTTATAAACATAAACAAAGAGTTTTGTTCTCGGGATGCCCCCCAATTGTTTCTTGTTTTTTTTTTTTTGTCAACATCAAACTGACATTTATAAATAAAATAACACCCTTTCAGACCAATGTGTCTATAAAGTTTAGAGACACAGCTCTTCAGACCAATATATCTGTAGAATTTAAAGGCACATCTTTTTAGACCAATATGTCTGTAGAGTTTAAAAGGCAACTCTTCTTTCAAATTATTTGAACAATTTAGCAAGAGGTGTCATGCATAATTATTAGATTAATTAATTCTAAAAATTTAATTAATTATCTCAAATTAATGAATTTCAAAAATAATAATAAAAAGCATTTATGTTACATAATGCCAAATGCTATTATAACCTTTTTTTAAAAAAAAAACACACGATAAATCCTATGAAATTGAATTTAAATGGATGAAATGGTAGTTACACCAATGTCATTTTGAAGCAATTATATTTTTATATATTAAAAAAAACTAGGAACAAAAAATTTATGATACAATCAATATAGTCAAAAGTCAATGTCTTTGGCTTTAAATTTGACAAACATTTTTAGAATCTCTCTTTTAAATAATACATGGTGCAGTTATTGATGCAAGCAAAGAAATAACATGTATTCATATGTATTAGAAAAAAAACAGTTTGTACAATAATAGATATATTGCATAAAATCTAACAGAATGTACATCTTAAAATCATGCTCTGATACCATTGTAGATTTAAAGGAAACTTACTGGTGATTTGAGAATTCACTTTCTTGTCCCTAGATCAATTGCTTCAGTGCTACTTCGATTACTAGGACCAAAGAGATATTTCGCAGTACGAATGTCTTTATAAATCTTGTCAAGTTAATTCAGAGAGTCAAAGATGGGAGAACAGAAAGAAAGAACCATTATCTTTCAAAGTAAAAACTTTTTCATCTTCTAATAAGTCATGTACCTATATATATAAGTAAATAAAGCAATTACTTATTTTAGTAACTCTTATAAACATTTGGATCAAGCTCATCTCTCATGGGCGGACCATGCCTAACCCAATAACCAACATCTCTCACTCGCCCATGAAGGACTGGATCTATCTAATAAATTATATTTCAAACTTGCACAAGAATTTCATATTTGACGAATATATTGTGCGACCTGAAGCACATAATGAATTTTAAAAGCTAAAAGGTTGAAGAATTAATTTCTATCAGTATCAATCTTTGATTAACCACCATGAATCAAGAATTAAATATAGAAAAACCAAGGGTTTTTTGAGTGAAGAAACCAAGGGTTCTTTAAGGTTAGTTTTTCATTCACTCGTAATTTGTTTAAATCATAAATGAAAAATTGATGTCTTAAACTACATCAAAAAAAATTTATATATTAAAATCATTAAAACAAATTTTCAACAATCCCCCACATAAATGAAAATTGTCTCACCAATTTGAAAATGACTCAAAGATTTGTTGAGAAATATTGGTTTGGTATGTTACTACATCAAAATAGATATTTTTAGCTTTAAACCTTTCTTAGTGAAATACTATCAGACTTACTCGATTAAATAGTGAACGCGATGTCTTAAACTATTTAGCATTTTGTGTAAACCAAGACAATAGTACTCATATAGTTTTCTACTTAGAGATTTCCTTTGGTTATCACTGTTCATTTTCGCCTTGAACAACTCTTGGACTTATGAGTGCTTTAGAGAATTCACTTTTTATCAAAATTCTCAAAGAAATAACCATATTTTTCACTCATATAAGTGATCTTTCATTAAAAGTATTATGCTATACTTCACTTGATGTACCAATATATGAAAATCATTAAGAGCTCAACTCACTATTTATCACACTATAACTAACACTTATTTTATCATTGGAATAAATAGAAAATTATAGTTTCCTAGTGCTACCGATATGTTATATGACTTAGTTTTCCATTTGAACCTAGATCTTGGGATCTCCAATCAACTAGATATGATTATCATCATTACACTCTTTTGTTTTTTAAGTTTTTAAGCTCATTCCTTTCGATAAACTATACAAAAGCTCTCTCGACAAATATTTGGTTAGCGGATCTGTAATGTTTTCCTTTGGCTTTATATAGTCAATGAAAATAATTCAATTTGAGAGTAAGTGCTTAACGGTATTATGTCTATGATGTATATGCTTAAACTTTCCATTATACATACTACTTTATGTCCTTTTAATTATTGACTGACTATCGTAATAGACACAAATAGTTGACACTGATTTTAGATAACATGGAATATCCTCTAAGAAATTCCAAATTCATTCGGCTTCCTCTCCAGCTTTATCAAAAGCAATAAAATTTGATTACATCGTGGGTTTAATGATACAAACTTGTTTAGGGAATTTCCATGATACAATTGCTCTACCAAGTATAAAGACATATCCACTTGTGGATTTTGAATCCTTAATGTTAGAAATCCAATTAGCATCATTATACCATTCTAGTACTATTAATCAACTAGTGTAGTGTAGGCTATAGTCCAAGGTGTACCTCAAATACTTGAATACCCTTTTTATTACCTCTCAATGATTCATACTTAGATTGTTTGTAAATCTACTCAGTTTACTAAATAAATAAGCAATATTATGTCTTTTACAGTTCATAATGTCTATTAGGCTTCCAATTATTCAAGAGTATTCCAATTGATTTATTCTCTTATCTTTATTCTTAGACATATATACATTTATATCAATTGGTGTTTTGACAATGTTATTGTCACATTTAGAAAATTTCTCAAGAATTTTCATATTATATGAGATTGGGACAATAACAATCTATTAGATGTCTTATAAATTTTTATTACTAGTATGACATATGTTGTAAAAATCCGATAAATTATAATATGAGTAAAATAAATAAAATACCGAATAAATTAAATAAAAGGGGTTTCAAGTATAGTAAATGGATACAATAGAATAAAAGATAGTATGTTATGGTGTAAATTAAGAAAAAGAAGAGTTGGGTGACAAAAATAGAATTAAAAAATAATGAGGGCCAATGTGTAAATAGTTAAAAGCTAGAATATAATTGCTTCATATTTTTCTCTTTTGGCCATGAGTTTGAAACAAAGAGACGGGGAGAAATTGTGTGATTTTCTACTTAAATTCTTGTTGGTTTCACCAATTAAAGTGAGTAATTAGGGTGATTAACTTAGTTAAACATAAAGAGGGAGTGATTTTAAGGTGGTGAGTGCTCTGGAGGAAGAATTTAAAGTTAGGGTTTGAAGTGGGAGGAGAAGAAAACTTGATTTTTCTTGCATTCTTTCCTTGAATCCTTATTAAAGTGAGGTAAATAACATGCTCCAATTGATTAATTCCTCTAATTTTATGTTTGATGAATGATTATGCAAAATCTTGATTATGTGAAGTTGTGGATGTATGTTATGAATTGTGGGAATAATGCAAATTATGATTTAGCCATGTTAGAAAGCATGAATTATGATTGGGTAAGTGTTTAATTTTAAATAAAAGAAACAAAATTTCCCCCCCATTTTAATTGAATTTTCGGCTAAAAGAGGAATAATTTAGGGGATTTGAGGTTTTAATTCAATTGTTTGGAAAATGTGGGTAGATAAAGGTTTATAAGTGTTATTATATGAAAGGAGTAAGAATTTTTCAAAGAAAAAAAATCTTCACTTTCTTCCCTAGGTTATTTTCGGCTAAAAGGAGAAGAAAATTAGAAAATGGAGTTTAATAATATTATTGAGAAATCTTGCCAAATTGAAGATAATTGATGTTGATAGGTTAAATTGAATAAGGATTTTTATGAAAAATAAATATGTAATCGGCATTAGAATTTTACCGGTTCAAATGAATGAACAATAACAAAGTAAATTGTGTTGGTGCAGAGGAGGTCGCAAGACCTAATTAGCAACAATGGACCTCTTCATGTGCACATACATCAGGTAGGTGTTCGACACCTTGAAGTAGTTAAATGGTTTAATTTTTATTATTGTAGAAGAAATTTTATAGATTTTAATTTTAGTGTAAAGTTCAAAAGAAGCCTTGTTGAATGGGTAAGCCGTGAAAATTATTTCCTGGTCACTGGAAATGATGCCCCGTTGAATGGGCAAGCTGAGAAGATTATCTCCTGGCTACTAGAAATAATGCCTGGTTGAATGACCATGTTAAGAAAATTAACTTATGAGTTAATGAGATAACCTCTTGGTGTAATATAGATTAATTGTAAGACTTTAATTTGAGGTTAAATATGCAGGTTTGTGGGAGACACTCCTGTTATTTTTCAATAGATTTATTCTCTGTGTCTAGAAAAGAATATATAAAATTGTAAATTACAAAACAAATAAGACAATTTATTAAATGATGTGAAAATTACCTTATGTACATAAATAGTTAGTCCTTATCCAAGTACTTGTTGAAATGTACAATTTAATCATGTTTAATGTGATTATGTTTTTAGGTACGTCGCACCCTTGAACTGGATAGTAGATGCTTGGATAATTAATTTTGCTATGTGATCAATGTAATTGGAAGAACTAATATTTTGTTGTAATACATTTTTATAACTAAGAATTGTAATGTTTAACTTATTATCTTGTGTATGATGTAATTTATGTTGTCGATGTTATTAAGTTGAATTATGGTTGGTTGTATATATATTTTGAGCACAAATATTTTTTTTTAAATAAATAGATGATGCATGTTATGAATTTATTAGCTTTTAATAAATTGTTCTATAGAAAATAGAAATGAGATATTGATATCTGCTGGAGTTTTGAAAGTCTAAATGATGGACGTATATTGTGATTGATGTTACAAGTTCAGAAATAATTGAGTCGATAACTTGGTATCAAAAGAATACAAAGGAAACTCTGTCAAAATTTCAGTAAAACATATAAGTATAAAGAAAAAAATTGGTAACTACTAATATATGTCGTATATTTTGAGTTTACAAGATTAAGGTTGTTACATCTGCAACATCTAAGTTTTTCATGTTAAACTTGTTAGTTAATATTTTCTTAGTAGACTTGATCATGTGATCATTTAAAGCGAAACCAAAAAAAGTAAAGAAAACTAAAAGTAAAGAAAGAAAGAAAGATGCCAAGAATTAAAAGTAAGGAAAGAAAAGAAACTAGGAATAAGAGAGAATTCAGAAGAGGAAAATTCTGTATTTTATCAATTCATCAAAATTGTCTAACATTTAGAAAAATATGATAATAAAACCTTAACTAGAACAAATAATTGGGCTTATAGTCCACTAAATAAAATACTCAATAATAATTAAATCACGCCCAACAAATAAAGCTTAATTAATAAACCTCAACTAAAAATTCAAATAAGTTAAACCAAAACATAAGATAAAGTTGAATTTCTCAATGGTTTGGGCTACCCCCTTATCGTTTATGATCATACGAGTGCATAAACAGTGTTCCGGGTCTGGTGTCCCAACCAACTCACCCAGGGTTAGAGAAACTCGACCTTGTCGAGTGTAGTTCAAGGCGGCTCCAATGATGCTCCCAAAAAGCATGATTAAGTTGTTGTTATATCTCTACGATAATTCAAGAATAGTTTGAATTTAGTAATCTAGATTATATACTGAGATTCACTATAGTTCACCTTCCTTGGTAAAAACAACTTGTGCATCCAAAATAGCATTGATATGTTCTTCTTGGGCCAAAGATAAGGATAATGGGGCAGAGGTTTCAAAATGAGCATTAGAGATAGGTTGCACTTTATATATAACGAAGTCTTTTATGTAAAAAGTAGAGCTACTATTAAAGTTTGATGGCAGTTTGCAACATAACTGTTTGATTCAATTATTTGCAACATTTTGAATGATCTAGAACTACTCACTTGAAATTTATGATTAGTTTTCAAAGGACACCGTTCAGGGCTGATTTGTATCACGAAATAATCTCCAACATTAAGTATATCATGATACTTATACAAATGAGCTCATAATTTATATTGTTTATTACTTGCTTTAATTTGTTTTATAATATCAACATGCAAATTATAAAATCTACATGCAAATGACTCAGTTGAATCAAATATTTTATAGTGAGGAGACATATGAAAAAGATCTACAAGTTTTCTAGGTTCGTAACTATGAACACTATATAATTGATAGTGTGAGTTGAAACAAACACTATTTGAAGCCTTAATCAATATAGTTTGAACACAACCTAATATATTAGGATTATCTCCATCATCTTTAACCTAATAAAGCATATAAAATTAAAATTAATTCTATATGTGAGAATATAATAATTTAAAAGAAAGTTAAATAATAACTTAAATTTTAAAAATGTTAAAAACCTCTTTCACACTTAATATTTTTATTATTATTATTTTTTCTCTACAAGATAACTAAATAAAGTCTAATATAAGGATAAATCCTTAAGATTGTTAATAAAATATTGTAAATATATTAGACTAATAGACTAGTGAGCAAGGATGTTTGAATTATCATAACAAGATATGTTAAACGTAAGAATGTTTCTAAAAAAGCCTATTGTTCATACAAGTTTAAATCTATAAGCATGGAAACTAATAACTCATGACAATTATGCTTTCAACACGAATATAATTAAAAGAATATTAGCATGCATGCTTAGTATTTATTCAAACTTGCAATTGATATAAAATCAAATTCCTAGCATGCATACTAATAATATAACTCTAATTAGAATCAAATTCAAGCTTAAAATCCACTAGTTAATAAAAATTTAATAAAATAATAAAAATTAAAATTCAATAATAAAAATAAATAAAATCTAATGTCTTGAGTTTGAAATAAGCATAATCTATATATATATATATATATATATATATATATATATATATATATATATATATATATATATATAAACGAGTACTCGTGTCTCGGATCCAAAAACCCTCAATTCTCATCTTATACGCACTTAGAAGTGAGTATTTTCGGTTCGGTTCGGTTTTTACTAAAAAAACAACCAACCCGATTTTTTTTCTTTAGGATTTAAAACCGAAACCGAACAAAAAATGATTTAAACCGATTATTTCCGGTTTGGTTTGGTTGGTTATTTAAGATTCAAAACCAGAAAAAACTGATAAATAAATGTGCTTCTACAAAGAGACAAAGGGGTTCAACAATGAGGGTAGCTTTACCGGCCTTTATTTCTCTTCAAAATGCAACTACAAATAAATGACCATCCCTGAAATAATATAGTAAAACAAATAAATTAAAGAAAAAAAAGGTCAATTAAAAAGTGTAAAAGGAACTAACAAGAGAAGGCAATTAGGAAGTCACTAGGGGGTTTGATGGAAAAAAAAAAACCATGGTCACTCAACGGTTCAAGTTTTTATGATGATGTACATTACATTGGACACATAACCCAATGTTTCTCAGGCCACCTTAGCATTCCCTATAAAAGAATGAAGAGAGAAGACCAGTAAGCCTGAGATCGAGAGACTGTTAAGCTTGGCTTAATAAGACTGAAGAAATGGAAGAAACAAAGAAGAAGAGACTGAGATTTCAGAAGAATGAATTCTTATTATTTTTTGCGTGTGGTATACGTCAACTGTTCCTCCTTATATACTAGCTTAACATGAGTTCCATGCTTACTAACAACTAACAACTAACTGATTCTAACTGATTTCCACGTGCCATGCATTCTGTTACTACTAGCAGAATATCCAGTAACTAATATTTATTCCAGCTGTAACAATACTCCTTCCTTGAATGCTTTCTTGTCCACAAGAATGCTCGATTGAATGCTCGATTAAGATGCTTCAAAAATTGCTTGGCAATCTGGGAACTGCTTCTGTAGATCAGACAAATCTTCCCGAGTTGCATCTTCTTGATTGAGATTGGACCATTGAACCAGCACTGCAGTAGCTGCTCCATTACCCTTCTTCATCAATTTCCTATCCAATATGGCTAAGGGTATGATTTGCATTCGTCCTTCCTTATCTGATACTGGCAGTTTGGACGAAACTATTGTTGCATCTCCAACCTTTTTCTTTAATAAAGACACGTGAAATACTGGATGGATCAAACTTCCCTCTTGAAGTTTTAACTCATATGCCACCATCCCAATCCTTTTGCTGATCTGAAAGGGACCATAGTACCTGGGATTGAGCTTAAGGTTTTTCCTTACGGCCATACTGTTTTGCCTATAAGGCTGCAGTTTAAGAAAGACCCAATCCCGTTCTTCGAATTCCCTCTCTGTTCTTTTTTTGTCAGCAATTTGCTTCATCCTGTTCCTTGCTGTTTCCAGCTGCCTCTTCAGCGTGTGATCCATGTTTGCCCTCCTCTGAAATACCTTCTCCACCGCGGCTACTAGAGTAGGTTCCTGTGCCAACCATTCCCTCTGAGGAGGATCATAACCATATAATGCCTAGAAAGGGCTCATGCCCAATGTGGAGTGATGGCTGGAATTATACCACCACTGTGCCAATGATAGCCATTGAAACCACTGTTTTGGCTGATGCATGGTCATGCATCGAAGATATGTTTCTAAACATTGGTTCATTCTCTCGGTCTGCCCATCCGTTTGTGGGTGATAGGCTGTGCTCATCAACATTCTAACCCCCAGCTTCTTGAAAAGCTCCTTCCAAAATACACTGGTAAAGATTTTGTCCCTATCTGTGATAATAACTGCAGGCAATCTATGGAATTTGTAGAAATGATCTAGGAACACTTGTGCAATGTCTTGTGCTGTGAATGGATGTGTGAGTGCAATGAAGTGCCCATATTTTGTGAACCTGTCCACCACCACCAAGATAGCATTTCGTCCCTCTGAACTTGGTAAACCCTCTATGAAGTCCATGGTAATGGCCTCCCATGTACCTCTAAAAACCGGCAGGGGCTGTAACAGTCCTGGATATGCCACCCTTTCCACCTTGGCCTGCCTACACATATTACATTCTTCCACTGCCTTTTTAACCATAGCTTTCATCCCATACCAATGTAAGTTTGTCTTCAGCCTTATGTAGGTATTCTGAATGCCAGCATGTCCCCCAACATAAGAATCATGTTCTGATTTTACTAGTTGAGCTCTGAGATGTCCTTCCTGGCCAACCATGATCTTGCCCTTGTATCGCAGGATTCCCTCTTTGTAAGTAAAGTCGGGTTCCCCTGTTGTACCTGTCAGTTTGTTAAGAATGATGGCTTGTAACCTGCAGTCCTTCTCATAGGATGCATAAACATCTTCATACCATGCAGGAAGTATATTGGTGATAGCTTCCAAGGTCTCATTACCCTTAGCAGACAGTTCACCACTGGTTTTCCTAGACAAAACGTCAGCCACAATGTTCTCCCTTCGTTTCCTATACAATATCTTATACCTCAATCCCAACAATTTCATTAGGCCCTTTTTCTGAATTGTAGTGTGAATTTTCTGATCCAACAGATATTTCAAGCTTTCATGATCAGTTTGGATGATGAATTGTTCCTGTTCGAGGTAGTGCCTCCACTTCTCCACAGCCTCCACAGACATAAGAATAACCAGGTACTCCTTCTCATAGATGGATAATCCAAGGTGCTTTGAACTTAAGGATTTGCTAAAATAGGCTACTAGTTTGCCCTCCTGGCTTAGTACAGCTCTCAAGCCATAGTCACAGGCATCGATTTCAGCACAAATGTCTTGGAGAAGTCGGGTAAGGTGAGGACTGGGGCCTCACACAGGGCTTGTTTCAATACTGTGAATGCTTGTTGAGCTTGTATACTCCACCATAATTATTTTTCTTCAGTAGGTCAGTAAGAGGTTTACTAATGATTCCAAAATACCGGATGAATTTCATGTAATAACCAGCTAATCCAAGGAACCCTCTCAATTCCTTCAACGTTTGTGGAATAGGCCAATGGGCTACAGTTTCAATCTTCTTCCTGTCTGTGACCACTCCTTGGATGGAAATCACATGCCCCAAATATTCTACCTATTGTTCCCTGAACGCACACTTAGACTTCTTGACGAATAATTGGTTAGCCTATAATGTTTCCAGCACTTGCCTGAGATGAGCAAGGTGCAGCTCAAAGGTTAAGCTGTAAATAAGGATGTCATCGAAGAAGACTAGCATAACTTTCCGCAAGAAGGGTTCCAGTACGCTGTTCATCAATGCTTGAAAGGTGGCCGGGGCATTTGTGAGGCTAAAAGACATGACTCTAAACTCATAATGCCCATGATGCGTCCTGAACGCTGTTTTTTCAATATCCTCCTCATTCATTCTGACCTGGTGATATCCTGATCGCAGGTCTAGGTTGGAGAAGAACCTGGAACCATGCAGCTCGTCAAGGAGATCATCTATGAGAGGAATAAGGAATTTGTTCTTAATGGTCTGCTCATTAAGCTGTCGATAGTCGATGCAAAATCTCCATATGTTATCCTTCTTTTTGACAAGCAAAACTGGAGAGGCAAAAGGACTAACACTTTGTTGTATTACTCCATTGGCAAGCATTTCCTTGACCAGCTTTTCGATCTCTCTCTTCTAGATGAATGAACTTTTATAGGGTCGGATGTTGACAGCCTGGGAACCAGCTTTTAGTAGAATTTTATGATCAAACTTCCTTGCTGGTGGTAGAGTTCGTGGCTTTATAAAAAGTCCTGCAAATTCCTTTAACAAGGATTCAATCTCTTCAGCAGCTTTGGTTGGTTTTTTGTCCTCCTCCACGTCCATAGCAAAAAACTAACCAATTACTCCTACAATCACATCTTTGAAGCTATTCTGCTCCTTAATTGCTGATATCATGTGCAAGTCAGAACTCTACACTATTCTTTTTAGCTCGATCATTCTGTCACTTTTCTTGAGTGATAACCGCAACTTGATGAAGTCAAAGAGCACTGGAGAATATTGCTTCAACCAATCCACACCCAGCATTATATCATGCCTGTCTAATTTTAGTACCCTCAGGTTGGCTTTGAATTCGTAGCCCTGCATAAACCATGTAAAGCTAGGGCTCTGCATCTCACATAACATGACGGTACCATTAGCCACAGTTACTGCAAGTAACGTGGTTTTACTTTTGGCCACATTTAATTCTGTAATTGTACCCTCATCAATGAAGCTATGGGTACTCCCACTAACTATGAAAATTATAAGGTCCCTGCCTTGACAGTTTCCCTTAATTCTGATAGTATTGTAGGTATCATTTTTTGCCAATGCATTTAATGATAGTCCAAATTCATCAATCAGTCTCCTTTCTTTACACTTATCTTGCATTGTGTCATCCAGTTCCTTGACTTCCTCATCCTCTTCTTCCTCTACCCCTTCGATCATGTGTAAGCCTTTAGTATTGCATCTATGCCCAGGTGTGTACTTGTCTCCACACTTGAAGCACTGCCCAAGCCTTTTTCTCTGCTCAAATAAGCTATTTGAGTGAGGTCTTCCTCCTTCCATCCGATTGGGATTAAAGGCAGTGGGTGGAGCATTGCTTGCCACTCTTCCATTGTTAAATGTGGTGTTACTGCGCTGCACTAGTCTGGACCTCCTAGTTAGTGCATTGTTGGATTTTTCCTGCCACCTAGCTTGTTCAAATGCCATCAACACATTTGCAGGTTTCAAGATCTTCAGCATTGGTTTGATATCCTCCTTCAGCCCATTAATGAAGCTAGAGACGTAATAGAATTCTGTTAGGGATGAATTAAGAGCACTCATCACTGATCTTAGCTCTTCAAATCGCTCTATGTAATCATCCACACTTTTATCTTGGATTAGTTTGTTGAATTCTTCCACACTGTCCTCTCTGCTGCCAAACCGTCTGCAAAGAATCTGTGCAAATTCTTCCAAGTCCATCCAAGATTCGTTCTCCCTTATTAATCCTTCGAACCAGATGTCTGCTTTGCCCTCTAAGTAATAGGAGACCACTTCTACCCACTGGTGTGCAGGTATTGTGTTCATCTTGAAATATTTTCTGCATTTTCGCAACCAACCCCGAGGATTCTCTCCTCTGAATGTTGGCAACTCCACCCTTGGCAATGGTATGTTATATCCCATCCTATGAAGTTCCTACCCCATCATTTGTTCACCTCTGAATTGATTCCTGTGTCCTGGAGCGATTTTCTCAGCTGAAACAAGCATTCCTGTTTCTTTATCAGTGCTCGGGGTCGTCAAAATGCCTCTGGAACTAGTTCCAATATCCTTTCTCGCTGGTTGAGAAGCAATGAATTGCTGGAATTGTAAGGATATTGTCTCCATCTGCAGAACTAGCTGATCAATCTTGGTGCCTTGTTCCAGCCAACGTTCCTTACTTTCAGCCATAAATTCTTGCCGTTCTAGGTGATGATTCTGTAGCTGATTCTCTAACTTTTTGCAATTTTCGTTCATTGCCTTGAATTTATTGCCCTCCGCCATGCTCTGATACCAACCAATTGTTAAGCTTGGCTTAACAAGACTGAAGAAATGGAAGAAACAGAGAAGAAGAGACTGAGATTTTAGAAGAATGAATTCTTATTATTTTTTGCGTGTGGTATACGTCAACTGTTCCTCCTTATATACCAGCTTAACATGAGTTCCATGCTTACTAACAACTAACTGATTCTAAGTGATTTTCACGTGCCATGTATTGTGTTACTACTAACAGAATATCCAATAACCAATATTTATTCCAGCTGTAACAGAGACTGAGAGATTAAGAGAACCAAGAGACAAAGAGCTTGAAGTAGCAGCTTTGATTTAGAGAAGAGGGATTGAAAGACAAAAATATTGATTTAGATTTAGAGATTGAGACTGTAATTGTGAAGGGGGCGGCTTGTTGCTAATTGCTAGGGTTAGAATGCAATTCTTTTTATTTATAGTACTTAGTAATTTTTAGACTGGTTTGGTTTGGTTTGGTTATTTGATTTTAGCCATTGAAGATCAAAATTGAATTAAATCAATTTTTTATTTAAAATTTTCTAATTAGTTTAATTATTTTTTTATATATAATTTAATTTTTTATTTATTTTTATAATTTTCTTAATTTAATCGATTTTTCATATTTTTTTATCATCCCTATACGGACACCTCCCCTCTCTCTCTCTCCCCCTTATACTTTCCCGTATTCTTTCCCTCCCACCAATAACACCGCATCTACTTTCCCTCCACTAATAACACCCATAAAGAATTTCACTCAATTCCAATGCTAAAGTGTTTCTGTACTTCCATTAAATAGTTGGCAAACGATTCGAAATCCCAAGGAATGTGGATTTTGATGAAACTGAGAAGGAAATTTTTGAACTCCAAGATGATGGGCTAGGATTTTCTGGTGCTGGAGGGGACAAGAAGCACTTGGATGCTCCAGCACTAGAGGTGAAGGAGCTATCGGAGTTGCCAGAGCAGTGGAGGGAGCTAAGTTGCCGTGGTTATGTAAGGAGTTGCCAACGCATAAGCCAGCAACTATTGCGAGGATACTAAATGGGCAGAGAAAATGGATGAGGTAGGAAGATGCCACTTATATTATCGTTTATTGTACTCGAATTAGCGAAATGAGACTTGGTTTAGGATACTATTTTATTATCGAACTTGGGTTTTGAAATTTTTGTTTTGCAGTGCTAATATTTTAGTGCTTAGTGTTTTATTTTATACTATGATTAAATGTTCAGATACTAAAAATTTATGGGTTGTGATATTAATTTAAAGGGGTTATTACTAAAATTTGGTATCATATGGGAAAATGATGGTAGAGATCTTGACTTGTGAATTAGGTTGTCGTGAAGCTAGATGCTTTTAGGATCAAGCTGGAGTTTTATCTAAACCCCTAGATTGAAATAGAGAAAGATGGAGTGTCATCACTGGGATTTCTTTTTTATTGTTAGGTGTATAAATAGACGGTGCAGTAGTTTTGGTATCAGTTTGATTTTGCATTGTCCACTAAGTTAGCAGATTACAGGGGCAATGAGTAAAAGTTTGTGAAATGCAGGGAGATTTTTTTATGATATTTGCAGTCAGGGACGTGTTCCCACTGAATCTGTTTTTCACATTCTTTTAGTTGCATATCTGATTATGACTGTTCAAAGTAGCCTGGAGGAATTGTGCAACATTTATGATGCAGTCGGGAGGTTACCAGCAACGACTGGGTTTGTACAGTTCTTTGTTTAGAGCTCTTGTGAGCAAACCGGGGGTGATTGCAAAATATTATCTTAAACATGCTGAGTTTATTTATCATAATGTGGTGACATGTGGACTTGAGGTACATAAGTATATTTATGACGGTCTCATTTGGCTACATAGCTATCAAGATACAATAGATAAAGAAAGACTTGCATCATTAAGGCAAGAGATGAAGCAAGCAGGAGTAGAGAAGAGATAAGAAGTGCTTAATTATTTCCATGGTGAGAGTTTATGCAAAGGATGTAAATCTAGAGGAAGCAGAAAGGACTTGGCTCAAACTCATCCGTCTTGATGAAGATCACCCATCACAAGTTTTTGTATGTAGAATGAAAGTCTTTTCAAAGGCAGGAGAATCTATAAAATCATCGGAGACATTCAGGAAGATGCAAGAGGTTTTAAATTCTTACAATGTTGCACTATATCATAAAATTATAGAAGTCTTGTACGAGGCTGAAAAAGTAGAGCTTACAGAGTTGCTTATACAAGAGTTGGTTCAGGGTGGTATGAAGTCGCTTACTCCGTCTTTGATTGCTATAATGTATATGTACCTTAATTTAAATTTACATGATAAATTAGAGTCGGCCTTCTCTTCATGCCTTGAGAAATGTCGATCCAACCAGAATGTCCACGTCATATACGTGGATTCTTTGGTGAAAGCTGGTAATCTTGACAAGGTTGAGGAGATATTTAACCATGTGTGTAATTACAAGACAATCAGTGTTAATGCCAGACCATGCAATACTGTTTTAAGTGGATGCCTCTCATTTGGATACCATGTAAAGGCAGAAATAATATATGATCTAATGTGCCAAAGGAAATATGATATTGAATCTGTTCTGATTTTGAGCAGGAAAGCTGTAAGAAAGCCTTCTATCCTCAAGCTTGAAAAAGAGCAAAGAGAGATTTTAGTGGGTTTACTCTTTCAGTGGTTTGCAAATTGAATCGGATGGGAAGAAGCACGTGATTCAGTTTGAGTTGAATTAGAATTCTATCACAAATTTTATTTTTGGGAGACATTTACATGACCAGCACAATGAGTGGCTGCATCCATCTTGTAAGCCTGGTGATGATAGTAATACTGATGACATCCGTTGCAGATTTTATACTATATCACACTCTTATTTTGAATTCGATGTAGACTAGTTCTGGCCAAGAGGCTAGCCTCAACTCCCAAAGCTAATCACAGGTGGCTGTCATCTCAGCTTCTTGCATGCCAGTACATGTATGGGGGTCATAGAACATCATCAAGGGATATTATGGTGAAGCTAATAAGAAGTGTTAGGGGGTGTTAGAAGGGTTATCAAAACTTTGAAATCAAAATCTCTGGATCGCAGGGTGAAGAATAAAGGGGAAAGTGTTTTGGATAGGTTTTTTTGGAAGTGTTTCTACATGGTTTTGGAAACTGGTAGAACCTTATATCTTAGATGACTTGAAAGATTTTCTAAAGTTGGTGATCATACCTTAGAGAATAATTTGGCAGAATTTCAAAATATGAATTTTGATAGCGGGTTTGATTTCGATGAAGAGGCGTCTGAGGATGGTGACATGGACAGCTAATAGGAACTTTTGTGGGCATACTAGGCTTTGTATGGTTCAACTCTTGTTTTCTGGGATTTGCTCTGAGACCGCCAAAGGTTGAAAATGATTGGATGTGAAACCCGCATGCTTATCCACTTATGTTGTATCACTGTCAACAACCTCAGAGCTGTACATATAGATGTTTATATGTATTGAAATTAGCAACTTCATTAAACTGGTTTTGAGTGTATCTCATTTTATTACCTCATTTATGTTTGGTGTGTTCAAGAGTATCATGTTTAATTTCAACGTTGTTGTGGTTTATGTCAAGAGTTTAAATCTGAAAACCTGTTTCTCCACTTGTGATGTCATCTCTCTAAACTTTGCTGCAACTTCAGGCGTTAATGGAGCTCCTGCTTTTCAAACTTTAGACGGGTGTGCTATTCAGAGACCTATCTTTTTGATGATAAAGCCATATTCACTGCAACTCTCCCGGTCGAAATCTTGCGATGAACTTCAAGCATATGGATTTTTATAACGGCTTTGTTGTCACAGATATGCCTTTTATCGCTCCCCTGCTACTCACTGCACAGACGCACATAAACAAAAGCCTTGACACACACACCTTCTGATTTTTCTCCATAACTTTTCTACATGGTGCCACATGATAAAAGGCGCTTCAGTCTCTGCAATTCACAACCTTCCATGCACGAATATTGATGGAATCTCTGATTAGGGCGAGGACAAGGCATTCGGATTGGACTCAGGAGAGGATAAAGGATCAAGTTTTCTCCTCTTCTTATTTTTTGGTTTCCCAGTCTTTATTTATCTTTTGAAACAACAATGCAAAATAAAAGAAAGGAAAGGAACTGGTGATGGCGATGCCATTATTTCTTTTGTTTTTGTGCTGTTTTTTCTTCTTCATAACCTTCATGCGTGTAGTAGCGTTGGCGATATGTGTTGTAGCTGTTCCCGAAGGGCGTAGCGTGATGGCAAAGGGTTTAAGATCTGTACAGCAGGTCTCGAGTTCGAGTCAGGGCGTGCATCTCTTGTAAGAGCCTGGGATAGCCGAGATTTTACTCGCACACCTAGGCCCATAAAATACGTTTTTTGGAGGGTGGAGTTTCCTTGAATCTAAAATAATAAAAAAAAGATGTGTTGTAGCATGCATTTCTGCTTCTATTTGCACCTCAGTATATTTCGTTCTGGATGCGCTGCGCTCCTCGTGAAAAAAAGGCACTTCTGCATGGTTAACACATATGGCATGCTTTTGTATGTATAACACAAAACTATTGAACATGAAGATTGCTAAATAAAGGATGATTGAAAAAAGGAAAACTGGGGAGATGATGTTAACAGATTCATGCCTTGCTCGTGCAACCTTTGCTAGGAGGTCTCAAAAGTGCCACCAATTACGAAAAATACTATTCGAGTGATCTAGTTTTTGTATTTTAAAAATATTTTTTTAAAAAATTAATTTTTTATTTTAAATTTATATTTAAAGTTTTTTTATATTATTTTTATATTTTAATGTTAAAAATAAATTTAAAAAAATAAAAAAAATATTATTTTAATATATTTTTAAATAAAAATACATTGAAAAATAATCATTACTATAATATTAAATATGCTTTTTTATCTACAAAATTTGGAGATTGTATTTTTCCTGAATTATTTATTGATCGTTCGGATAGGGTGAACAGAGTTTGGAAGTGTGGTAGCGGTTACTTTTTAAAGTGCTTTTTATTTCAAAATACATTAAAATAATATTTTTTTTATTTTTTAAAAATTATTTTTATCATTAGTATATCAAAATAATATTAAAATATTAAAAATATATTAATTTAAAATAAAAAAAATTCAAAATTTTTTAAAAACACTTATGACACACTACCTTAATAGAGATTTTTCTCTTTTTATAATAGCATTTGTTTATCCAATTTGCAAAATACTTTTACCCCTTTCCATTAGTAAAAATGATTGTGAAATTTACCATTTTAAAATTGTGGGGACCCACGGTCAGTCGGATTTATCAAATAATAAATAGCTTTCTAGGTCAGATGATATATTTCTTTTTTCCCTGAAAAAATGAAAAAAAAAAAGAAGAAAAGAAAAGGATATCTTTCTCCTTTTATAATTCCAGAAACACCCTTACACACCTGCCTTGCATTGCATGAGAGAAGACTCCACTCTCAAAACAATAACAACAACAACAACAAAAAAAAACAAATAAAGAAAGAAAGAAAGAAAGAAGATTGGTGCCGAGTGAGTGAGTGGGTTTCCAGGAAGAGAATAAAGAAGAAATGGTGTCGGACTCGGACCTCGTGACTCGGCTCCGTGAAATACTCAGGAGGTCGGACTTGGACACGGCCACTGCCGGCAGTATACGGCGGCAGTTGGAGGAGGATCTCGGCGTTGATTTATCGGAGAAAAAGAAGTTTATTAGAGAGCAAATTGATACTTTTCTCGAAACCTTTAATGGAGGAGAAGGTAAATCAGAGAATGTGTCAGAAAATGAAAATACCGAAAACGACGCCGTTGGTGACGAGGAAAATGAAAACGACGCCGTTAAAGAAGAAGAGGAAGAGGTAGAGACTGAGACAAAGGAAAGCAAAGGGTACTTTTTTCTTTACTTATATTTATGGTTAAATAAGCAACATAGTGTGTAATGAATTAATCATGCATGCATGTAGAGATTGCTTGCAAATTATTTTTTTGGGAAAGAAATAAGGTGTTTTTTTTATGGGAAATAGAAATTAGATATTGAGATTTATTGTTTATCGTTTATGGACATATTGCTTGGCTTTTTTTTTTTAATTGGGATATAGTTTTTGTGGTGCCATTATGTAGTTCTAATTAGGTCAAGAACTTTGTGTCTTATGAGCTGTGTACGCTAATTGCTTTTCTATGCATTTTTTTTTGAGTGTATGTTATGTTTTGTTTTATAAGAAAATGAACGCATAAGTTTAATCGTGGGCAATGAATAATGTGACGCTACTTAGAGATTATTGATGATTAAATTGGGGAGGATATTGGATTGGAAGCAAAATTAGATTATTTGTCTATGGCTAACTTTGAGATTACATTGGAAGTGAAGTTAGTTTCTGATGTTTTGGTGTGTGTTGGTTCATTACGGGGTAGTGAGTATGAGAGAGGTAGTCTTTTTGTAGATTTTAGTGATACAGTCTAGAAATGCCATCCTCTCTTTTATGAGTTCTAAAAAAGTAATTTTTAGATGCTGAATTAGTCAAGGACGTGTTTTCTCTACTTTTAATGCTTAATAATTTTCATTGATTATTTCTTTCTTTTTAGTTTTTGCACTGGATCTATTTGGTGTTTTAGTGGGTTTATTTTGAATACTAAATCTTTGAGTTTCATTTCAGAGGCTTTATTAATTTTCTGTTTGTTTATTTTCTCATACAGAAAGATAATAGGTGTGTGTTTGCTTCCATTTTAATTTAATGCATGTCAGATATCCAATTATCCCGGATACCAGTTTCTTATTAACCATGCTAGTCACTCTTGTGTTATCTATCATTTAGGTCAAACAAGACAGGAAAAGTGAGGAAAAGAGGTGGCTTTACTAAATTAAGTAGCTTATCTCCACAACTTCAAGCAGTTGTTGGAGTGCCTGAATTGGCCAGAACTGAGGTTTGTTGAAGATGATTCATTTCCGGAGATCGGTTCAGGTGGTAGTTCATGGATCAGGTTCTCACTTTGGTTCTCTTTACTTCTGCTATCCCAGGTTGTGAAGAAGCTTTGGGCCTATATCCGCGAGAACAACTTGCAGGATCCAAAGAATAGGAAAAAAATAAAATGTGATGAAGCATTGCGTGCTGTCTTCCGTGTAAATTCAATTGACATGTTTCAAATGAGCAAAGCCCTGTCCAAGCATATTTGGCCATTAACTGGAGAAGATGGTACTTTCTTTAATAAGTTATCCTCTTTTGTTTTATTCTTTGGTGGGACAATGCGTGGTTAGTTGTTTTTGCTTGATAGTAGTATCTTATTGCTTTTGATGTGTAAGGTCGTTTAGGATGTTTATGCATGCTTTTATCCAGTTCTAATTATGAATTACTTGTGTTTCTGTTAGTTTAGGAAATTGGGCGTATTTTGCTTTGGCAATTAAATCCAACAATGTAATTTTTATCTTCCAAAAAAAAAAAAACTGATGGGGGAGAGTATACCTTAACCTTATACTAAGATTTTATTTCTTACAAATCAGTGGGCAGGGAAAGTGCTTGCATTTAACTCTGTTTGGTTTGACAATTTTTTTATCAGATATTTTGACTATGATTCTTTTATTTCCTCTCCTGGGTTGATATTACTGACCTCCTGCCTTTTTATTGGTTGTGGTGTAATACTTTGTTATTCCAGGGAAACTAATCCTTTCCCCTGGTATCTTGATACATTAGGATGTTTATATTTTCTGCACTTTCAACTTCAACTCCTACAAGCAGGCTTCAAACTTCTGCTTTATGTCATTACGGCACAATATAATCCTCTTAACTATTTACCTTTAGAGATTTCTTCTTAATGTGTTATCAGATGATTGTTTGGCTGTTATATTAACCAATGATATTATTGAACCATCAGAAAGTGTAAAACAGAAAGAAAAATGTGAAGACAGTAATGATTTTGGGAATGAAGGAGACAATGGAGGGGAAGAGGAGGAGGAACAAGAAGAGGAGGAAGAGGAAGAGGTAAAGAAAGAGAGTAATGGAAGAAGCAAGAAAGGACGGTGGGTTTCTTGTACTCCTTTTTTCTTTTTTCCACGAGTGAATTTCTATTCTTGTTTGCCATTATTTTGAGTTTCCTAATGATTCCCCTACTTGACAGCGTGGGAATTACCCATGCTCGCTTTAACTTATGATATGGTTACTTTAGGGGTTGAGGTTTTCTTTATGACTAAATGCAACTTCATCCTTAAAATATCACCACTGAAAATAATGAGGTGGTTAGCTCTCCCTTAGACAAATTCCTGCCATTTTATGGACTAAAGAAATTTTGGTTCAGGTTCTAAAAATTATTAATTTTCATAACCATTCTACATGTTTGAGGTTTACTGGAGTGGATGATATGAGGTTGTTTGTGATTAGTGGTCCTAGACTGATATTAGGAAATGTGAGGACTAGCATGGCATTCTTATTCCATTAAATATAATATTTATGGTTGTTTTATGGACTAAATAATCTTATCTTATCCAGTAAATCTGCTAAGGTGGATGAAAATGTTAAGAAAAGAGGAGGCGGCTTTACTAAATTGTGCAGTCTTTCTCCTCAACTTCAAGAGCTTGTTGGTGTTCCTGAATTGGCCAGAACTGGGGTATTTTAACAGATGCCTGGTTGCTCTTTATGTTATCAGTTGAGCTGAAGAATGATTGTTTAAGATTTATTTTTTTTACTAAATCATAGTCCATACTTGTTTCTTCCCGTCCCCTTTTGTTTTGGTAGGTTGTGAAGAAGCTCTGGGCCTATATCCGGGAGAAGAATTTGCAAGATCCAAAGAATAAGCGAAACATAATATGTGATGAATCACTGCGTGCTCTTTTTGATGTTGATTCTATTGACATGTTTCAAATGAATAAAGCCCTGTCCAAACACATATGGGCTGTCTGTGAGGAAGATGGTACGCGCTTAATGAGCTTTTCTTTTAAATTTATTGTATGTCAAGGCAAGCCTTTAGGGTAATATTGTCCAGAAAACTTGGCTTCTTTATCTTCACTATAATAAAATACTTTCTTGGGCAATTTGTTACTTTAATTTCAAATCAAATTTAGTTTTTAGCCTCTGTATTGAAAGACGTGTGCTTCAAATTGATGCATCAAATTTAGAACAGGGGATCTCACAAAAACCTGCATTATCTAATTTTTTGAACATCTCAAAGTTGCTTGATCAAAGTGATAAAAGACATGTGAACCTTTTCTTTTATATGTAATGTTTGCACACTTTCCTTTCAGTTCATGAACATAAGGATAAGGATTGATGATTCAGCTTCTTTTAACTGACTTTCTATTAAAGTGAAAAAAGATACTTGGCTGGTATATCCTTTAGGCTGTATCCTGTGGATAAAATTGTTGTTACATGCATTTAGGGATTGGATGTCTGGTTGCCACTTCTTAAAGATGAAGAGGAAACTACATTGCTGGGGAGAGAGGCAAAACAAACATGATAGAATGTGTAGCATAGATGTGTCAAACATATATCCCATGTTATGTCTGTGTTTTTCACCAAGTGCAGTTCTTCTTAACTTCCAGGCAATGTGGCCTTTATTGTCTTAGAAGTTAATCCTAACTACTGACAATATCTATCTCAGTTAGAGTAAGCTGGTTCACCCTAGGTTTCATAACTTCTAATGGTTCTATTACACTCTTATTTTAAGTCAGTGCTCTCCTTGTGAAGTTAATACAAACTACAGATGAATTTCTTGAGGAGAGTGACCTTAATTCTTATTAATCCTTGCCATTTTACATGATATTTTGTAATTTTTGTTCCCATCTCTGAAGAGGACCTCTTTTATCAATTGGTGACTGGAAACCTTCATAGTGTTTAATTTTAAGCTTTTGAATTGGTTTAATAACTCATATCTCTTAGATGAATAGAACATTTTAGGGATATCCCCTTTGACACATGTTGCATGGTTTGACTTAATCAATGTACATTTTCTCCTTCCAAACTGCTTTTCTTCTTTTTATTTTATATAGCAGTTTTTGTTAACTTTGATTAATGCGTGAACGTAAATGGTCACAAATATAACTTATTAGGTTTCAAGTTGTTCGAGAAAGAATTGATGGATCAACAATGAGGAATAAATTTAAAGTATCGTTGGAATACTTTCTATGAGCCAGGAACTTCTTTCTCTTCATCATATTAGTAAATGTCATCTACTTCTTTCTCTTACTTTGGTCGGCTCTAGTTTAAATGTAGAGGATCCCAACTAGTTTGGGATTAAGGCTAGTGAGTTGAGTATCATAGAGCTTAATGAATTTAGGTGTTTTATGCACTGACTATGGCCTTTTCTCATTAATTTTTATTCATTAAACTTTTAATTTTATCATATTGCAGTTGTCAAAAATATGTTGTGCAAATCTCGTTTGTTGTGTTGACACAAAATCACAACTCAAGTATTCTCTAGTATCTGGGAATCATGAGAATGTTCAAATTGCTTAAAGAAAATGTTTTATCCTGATCTTGTAGCTCCAAGCAACTCTTCACCAAAGGAAAAGGGGGCTAAACAAGGAAGAGAAGAAGGTGAGACTAGTAACTAATAACGCTTTTATTTTCGTAGTAGTTGCACAACCTTCTCGCATAAGAAAACTGAGGATGAATTCTGGCACTCTAATAGTGACAATCTGTTATTTCTCACTATTCAGATCCTGATGAACCTAAACAGAAAGAAAAACGGCAGAAGAAAGGTGCTTATCTCCTTGCTCCCCTTCAAATCTCAGACGCCCTTGTCAATTTTTTTGGCACTGGTGAAAATGCATTATCTCGATCTGATGTTGTAAATAGAATGTGGGAATATATAAAAAAGAATGATCTCCAGGCATGTCATCACCTTCCTGATCAAGATTTTGTTCTGACAGTTCAATAATTCTGATGTTCATATGTACATTCCATGAATGTGACTAAATCCATTAGCAACTGAATCTTCATGCAGTGGACAAGTTGGTTTGATGAACTCTCTTTCACGGACACTGTGTTTTGCCAACTTCAATTAATTGATCTGCTGACAAGCCTGTTGGTAAAGCTTGCACGATATCGTGTTCAGAGAATAGGCTTGAGGCTAGACATAGGAATAATGCAAATATAGATACACTACAGAGAATAAATTGAAGTGAGGGCTGTTAATAACAAAGAGAGATGCTTTTGGCTTGGTAACATTCATATTGATAGAGCTTTGCATTGAGTTCATCTTGGTAACTTTCATATTGACAGAGCTTGCATTAAGTTTAAGCTTGGTAACATTCATTTTTTGTGCGCTAATATTCAATACACATATAATTGTGTGTCTGCATGCATGCATGTGTGTGTTTCAGAATCATATCTTCATCCTATACAAGAAAGCTTTTTGAGTGGATGGTGTTATCAGTTGCATGGTTTATCTATTTTCACTATAAATCTAGCCCTGTGTTTTCATGAATTTTCTCTTCATTCTATGATCTTTATTGAAGTATATTGAGTGGAGGGTGTCACCAGTTACATGGTTTATCAATTTTCTTATAGAAATCCAGCCCTGAGTAGGTCTCCACCATGATAAGGAAAGACCAAGTTTGCTACAAAATTACAACATGCACCCTGAAAATAACCAGAGTGCCAGTAACTTGTTTCAATCCATTTTCTTATTTGTCTTCTTTCATATGATGTGTTAATGAAAAGAGAGGAAAGGATAGCTGAAACTAATTTATGAATGGAAGTCACAGCTTAAGAGGCTGAATTTCAATGTTGATATCTGAAGTTAACCCTGAGCGAGTTAGATAGCAATAACACTGTTGAATTTAAACTGCTTGGCCGAATACACTTCCAGTTATGGCTGTGTCTGTGACCCTTCCGGTACTACCAAACATAGTATGTCCTTTGAAGTATGGTTATGTTTAATTTTTGTTGTGATTATTAAGCTCTGGACCTTTTTTTTCCAGGTTTATGATAATCTCTTGTTGTATCATACTGATGCATTTGGTAAAATGATCAGCTTTATTTTGTCTTTGTTGGTTTAGACTTCTGTCAATTTCAGGCAGCTGCACCTTTATCATACTCTGAGTTTTCTTGTTTTTTCTTAAGGATCCTGCTGATAAGAGGAGAATTATTTGTGATGACAAGCTAAAGGAACTATTTGAGGTTGACTCCTTCAATGGCTTCACAGTCTCAAAGCTCCTGTCATCTCATTTATCAAGACAGAACAGTGAGTTGCTTATATGTACATAACTTGAGCCCATCAAAAGTGGGAAATTTTGCTTGAGTTGAATTTACCCTTTTCCATTTCGCTCTGGCAGCCTGTATGCTCTTTGTTGAAGAAATGGAAATAGTTTTGCAAAATAGTAGTTCTTTTTACTAATTTTTCTTATAGGATTTCTAATTTGCATTTCCCCCTTTTTTTCCTCTTCTGTTTGAGGAGGTTTCTTGCAACCTATTTTTTTATCTTTTCTTTATATTCATTTTTACTTTGGCGTGGAGATATGTGGTAATGTGATGGGAAGAGTTGGTTTACCTCCTATACATGATTTGCTTCTTATATGCCAATATCTCTTAGAATTTTACGAGTGGAATGGGAAGATTTGGCCACATGGAAAAACAAGTTTGTTTTGCAATGTGGTTTCACTAGGATCATAAGGTCAAGGGAAACTTTCACACCATGTTTGATCTCTGGCAACATGTCTTGTTTGTCAAGCATGCGGTATGTTCTTTTGTCCTGTTTGATATCCAACTGGTGGGCGTTAGATGCTAGCCAGAATTTTTGATATTTCATAATATGCCCGGCATGACATATCCTCTTGTGTCTCTGTGTGATGGAACTAGACTGGTATTAAAATTAAACGAATGGGTTGTTTTTTAATGCCAAAATGAATTGCTGAGTTCATCAGTTGAAGCATTGTTGTCATGGTGCAAGTATTTGGAAGTTTCCCGCAGGAAATTTTACATGGAAGAAGGGTGTTGGAAATTTTTTAGATTCAAAATGTCATTTGCTCGATCAACTCCCTGTCAACCAAACATTCAACAAACATCCCACACCCCTTCGACACGTTCTCTGAATGGCTATTTTTCCACAAGGCTGAGTTTAGAGGGTTATCAGCTAGCCGGCGTGCATACAGAGTTGTGATGGCCATAAATCACACGTTCTCTGAATGGCTATTTTTCCATGAGGCTGTGTATCATTTTGCATACAGAATCAGGAATGTTTGGTGTGTGGAGAACCTCCAGGAAGGGTTCCCACTGGTGGATGTCGTGAAAAGAAAGCATTTTTCACAAAGTGTTCACGTGAATTCATGTGAACATGAAGGTCATGTCTTGACTAGTTATCCCATTTCCAAGTGGAATCCTTTTGGTCTATCCTGTGCTGGAGCTGACTTGACTTGTATGTTACAGTTCTATTATTTCTGGATGGTGGGCACGGACCAATTTCTCGATTCCATTTCCCTCTTCCCTGTCATTTCGCATGAATCACGATTGAGCTACCTCAATCCTGACATGCACTATAAATTCGAAATAAAAGGATTAAAACTAGAGGAAAAAAAAACAAATAATACGCTGGACTTTTTCTTTCATTAAATTATAAAATGAATCATCCAAAAGTGTATAGATTCATCTTGGTCCTTATTCTTTCATAAAAACTAATTATGATATATTATATAATGATAAAACCCCAATTATGATATATTTAAAAACTAATTTTTAAATATTAGGAATCAGCATTTAACATGTAGCCTCTATATATATATATATATATAGAATCTTAATATTTATATTAGGGGGGTCAATAATTGGGGTTAAAAGTTAAGTGTCACTCTATTATTGTTATCATTATCTTCGTACCAATAATAGTTTTCACACCGAATATGTTTCTTGTTTCTTCGGTTCTTCTGATGATATGCAGCAAGGTTAATCACTCATTTGTCACGGACATTAATTAATTAATCAAATTTTATGTAAATAAATAAATTGTATGACTACCACTGCTCGTTTGTTATGTAATCGCCAGTTTTGCCAATGTTCCCACCTTGTAGAGACAAACCATTTGCGTTATAAGGCATGGCCCTTCTTCTTATGTACTTCTATATTATATAACAATTAAGAATTATTATAAAATTTCTTTTTATATAAAGAGTAAAACATCTTTTTATCAATTTACCCCTTCATTTTTTTTTTCAAATTTGTTCTTTTTTTTGTTCTTAATTTCACTCTCAAAATTTTTTTAACAATTGTTCAAGTTGCGTTTGAATTGGTCAGGTTAATTGGATTACAACGTAGTAACTCTCATACGATTTAATTTTAAACTCGGGTTAAGCAAGAAGTCAGGTTGAAAGGCTTTTTCTCTATCAATTTCAACATTTTTTTTCTTAATTTCATCCTCAATTTCTTTTATACTAGTTGGCTAAATTGCCTATGGACCAAGCAAGTCGACTGAGTCATGTTAAAACAACTTATATGCAGTTAAATTTAAACCCGAGCTGGGCAGGAAATTATGTTAGGAGTGTTTTTATGTCAATTTCATGATTTCTTTCTCAATTTAATCATCAATGTTTTTTACTAGTCAGTTGAGATGTCTTTGGAAAGGCTAAATTGAGTAGTCACATCGATATAACTTTTACACGATTTAATTTTAAACACAAGCTAAGTAAGAAGTCAACTCATAAGATTTCCAAGGTTGGGTTGAGCTTAACAAAAATATCAAATAATTCTCTATGATTTTGATATCTTTTGTTATATTTTAAAAAAATGATCCAGTCAATAACTAGGATATGTAAACTAGTTTACACTAATAACAATTAATAATTTTTTGTTAAGCTTAGCAGGAAAGAGAAAAGGACAAGAGTGCAAGAACCCTTCCTTGTGAATTGAAAGGGTTTTTAGGGTTCAGATTGTAATTTAGTAAAGAGGAAGAAAAATACATAGAAGGAAAAAAGAAGTGGTGGGGTTAGAAATGAACTCAAAATATAATGTGTGTGTCTATAATAATAATAATAAAAAATCTAATTGTTGGATTCTTTTTGAAAATTACACAGTTTCAAGAAAGTTAATAGGGAAAGACACAGTTTTGGGGAAATGACATAGTTTGTAAAGAATTGTTGTTGGGAATGACGGTTGTTGAAGAATCGTTATTCAGAATAACAGCTTAAATAAAAACCATGATTCAGAATCACGGTTTTAATGCAACTGTTATTCCCAATATCGTTTTTTTAACAACCACGATTCAGAATAGCGGTTTCATAACAAAATCATGATTCTGAATTGCGTTTACGATGCATTTATAAACACCCATCTTTTTCTCAATGACCGTCGCTCTTAAAAGAAAAAAACCCAAGAGAAAACAACCCCTAATCGCCCAAAACACCGTCCAATCATTTACCAAAACACCAGAATCATTTTCCCCTTGTTTCTATGAGTATTTCTACAATTTGTTTAGTTGTAAACCGTCGGCCCAAGCTTTTGTGTCCAACCTCCCCGCCGCCACAACCAGTGGAACTGCCACTTACATTAGCATTGTCTGTTAGTTTGAAGTGTTTAATTATTGAATTGATAAATTTTGTGTTTTGATTTAATTATGTATTTGTGTTGTGTTTGATAATTAGATAATTTTAGGTTTTGAATGTTACAATTATGTGTTTTTAATTCAATTGATGGGATTTATGGAATCAATTATGCTTGAATTAGAGAAATTAGAGTTTAAATTTATTATTAGGTTAGTTTTCATATTTATTAATATTGTTTGAATTGATATAAATTTGATTTTAATTGATGCAATTAGACTAGAGTTTGAGTTGAATTTTTGTAAAAATTATCGTAATTGTAGATTTTGTTCAATTGAGATCATTTTCTTTTTATTTAATATTCAATTGTCATAATTTATTTTTTAATTGTAAAAATTGTTCTATTGATTAGTTGTAAAAATTATCATAATTGAACTTTTGAAATTAATTATTTTTTTATTGCTATTATAGTCTACATAATAGTAATTTGTGTTTGTGTTGAATTGTGAGATAATTTGTTTTTAATAAAATAAGTATTTTTATTTTATAGAATATGTCTTCAAACTTTTTTATTTTGTGTCATTATGATGATACTATTGTTCTTGATATGAATAATAGTATTACTTACCTTGACGGAAGTACTATGTTTTTAAATGGTACTAGAGGCATGTCATTTGAAGATACCAAAAAAGTTACATATGAAACTTGAGTTGAATTATAATGATGTTGAAATAGATATCACTTGGATGTGTCTTATTATGGAACATCATTATTTTTTTATTCCGATTGCATGTGATGTAAATTTTAGAAATATGATGGAAATGTTCGTTCAAAGTGGAACGAATATGATGGAGTTGTATATGAATAACCAACCTAAACTTAGTAGCTCATATAATGTAGAGCATGGAGATACTAATATATCTATGCCCATATATGCTTGGCCACTTAGACAATAATCACATTCGACTGGTGTTGGTACATCTAGGATATTGGAAGATAGAATTATGGGAATTTATGATGAAAATAGAATTAAAACTGTATATTATGATCAATGTAGGTATGACTCCTCCAATCTTTGTGATAATAAAGATGAGGGTGTCATGAGTTTAGTTGAAACATTAGATGATGATGATGATGCCTCATATTCCAGAATTTGGTCATGATACTGGAGTTGATGACATGGTTTGTAATAAATGGTTTGTTTATCATAAAAAATAAGTTGGTAATGGTGATTTTGTTGTTGGACAAAATTTCAGAATTAAAGTTGATTTGATGAATGCTATCAAGCAATGACACATTGCACATTCATTTGAATATCGTGCTCAATGTTTTTACCAAACATGTGTTCAACTACAATGTGTTCATTCACCTAATTGTCAATGGTATTTACGTAGGGGATACCATAAAAGATCAGATTTCTTTAAGATAACAAAGTTAAAAGGTAAACACACATGTATCAATACATATATAAAAAAGACCATAACCAGCTTGATACTAAATTTAGTGCATCAGTGGTTGCAACTCTTATTCAAGATAACCTTGTCTATATTATTTCCAGTATACAAGAAGAAACTAAATTGCATTATAAGTTTAAAATTTCTTACTATAAAACATGAGCTGTAAAATAAAAGATATTTGAGGAACCGGAATATATGAGGACTCATTTGAAATGTTACCTGGATTGTTTGTGTCTTTATAAGAATCAAATTCATGAACAGTTGTTGAGTGGCAATATAATGGACAACTTGATGGTGAAACATTTGTTTTTTGTTGTGTTTTCTAGGCATTTGGTCCTGCAATTGAGAGGTTCAACTCTTCTAAGCCAATTATCAGTGTGGATGACACCTATTTGTATGGAAGGTTTAGTGGGAAGTTATTGATTGCAATTGCTTTTGATACAGATAATGAGATTTTTCCTTTGGCTTTACACAATAGTTAAAGAAGAAAATAATGTCAACTGAAAATGGTTTTTACTATTTATTCAACTTCACATTATAGGTGATTGTAGTGGTATATGTATAATATCGGATATACATGTTGATATTAAGCATGGAATGACAACAATTTTTCCTGAACCGATTGGATATTATCGGTATTATATTAGATACCTGACAAGCAATTTCAATCACAAATTCAAAGATTTGTCAGCAAAAAAAGAGTTGCTTAGATGTACTATGAATCTTTGAAGCATAAATTTGATGTATGGTTTGATGATATGGGTAATAGTCATCTAAAATGGAAAGAATGACTTAAGCGAGAACCGAAAGAAAGATGAGCACTTTCTTATGATAGGGGTCACCGATATTACAATATGACAACAAACCTTTAAGAATCTTTTAATCATGTTTAGAAAGATGCACGCGCTTTGCCTGTTTCTGCTTTAGTCTAATTAACATTTTTAAGACTAATGCTTATTTTGTTAAATGAAAAGATGATGCATATGACTACATTGCACATGGAAAACTACGGCCTCCTGTTGTTTAGTTGTAATTAGATGCCAAAATACTATGATTTAGAGATCATATTGATCTATGTACATGAGAGAGGGGCATTCACAATATGTGACATATGTGGTCAGACAAGACATCATAAAAAAAAACTTGTGAATACAAACAACATATGTATTAAGTTAGACAATGACATGTCTATTTATTATTGTTTGTCATTTAATTTTAATTGTTTGTTTATAATATTTATTTTCTAATTTTGAATTATATTTTGTATTTTATAGGTACACTTTGTTAGGATGTCACATATGCAAGACGCATCATCTTCATCTATATGTAGAGTTTCTTAGTACATGGATCTTGGTCCAGTTGATCCTTTTGTTCTACGGTTATAGAAATTACATATATCAGATGCCATATGGAATGGAAATGTATGTTTATTTTTCATTTGAAAAAGATGTTTAATTATTGTGCTGATGACCTTATAATTCATGCTAATACATCAAACCTTTTCTTTTATTATACAAGATTTTATAAGTTGATATCGCTTCCAAATCCTGTGATCCCATATGTCATGTAGTCGAGTTTTTATTACATTACATATCTTCAACATATAAATATGGATCATGACTTGCTCATAGTACTCATTGAGAGATGGCGACATGAGACTCATACGTTCCACCTTCGTGTCGGGGAGATGACACCCACATTGCAGGATACTGCTATTATGCTTGGCTTGGCCTATAGATGGGCAAGTAGCTACTATTGTGGGTATCCAGAATAAGATCATGTTATGCGAGCATTCATTCAGACGAGTATCCCCTTCTAAAATGTTCAATGGGAACACTTTATCCATGAGATAACTTGGGGAAAACTTTTCTGAATTACCTGATAATTATGATGACGAGATCCTACAATGGTATGTTAATGCATACTAATAGTTTAATTAACATATTCATTTATCTATATTTTGATTTGAACTCGATGTTCTATTATGTAGGTATGCTAGAGTGTACATATTTCACATGTTTGACAATATACTTTTCACAGATCTCAGTGGGATGTTGTGCCCTAGTTCTACCTACCATTGCTAGAGGATTTCCAATCCATTCCATTTTATTGTTGGGGTTCAGACGTCCTTGCATGTTTGTATAGGCATCTATGTCAAACTAACTTAGAAAAATCAAAGCAAGTTGGAAGAAATTTATTACTTTTACAGGTAAAATAAATGTAATAAGTTTGTTATTTTTGTATATATATATATATATATTTGAGTTGGTTACTAATTGTTGTAAGTTTTTTTGCCATAAAACTATGGTCGTGAGAGTATTTACACTTGGAGCGACCACGAATTGAGAAACCTGTTATGTCTATCCGGGTTTTGGAGGTTGATTTACAACTTCCATTAGATTACAAGTAATATGTTATTAAACATAAAAATTATGTTGTTTAGATTAAGAATATTTTTCATGGAAACCTTATTTAATAAGTTTCATTGCTTATTTATTAACAAATGGTATAAGGGTAGATATTTTGAACATAATCAAACTCACGTTTTGTCATTTTATCATAACGAGTTAGATAGACAGCAGTCAAATCAAATATGTTGATAAATTATGAGAAAGAAATAATTATTTGTGTTGATGTTGGTAAATGATGAGAATTAATTGCTTCGTTGATGTTTAATTTTTTGGATATTGGTAAATGTTGGGAAATAATTTTTCATGGGTTGATGTTGGTAAATGATAAAAATTAATTACTTGCATTGATGTTTAGTTTTTTGGATATCGATAAATGTTAGGAAATTATTGCATAGGTTGATGTTAAATTTTTTTTATATTTATAAATGTTGAGAAATAATTTTTCATGGTTGATGTTGGTAAATGATGAGAAATAATTGTATTGTTGATGTTTCAATAGGTTGTGTGGAATCCTTATTTGGAAGATGATATAGCAGCTGCTCCTGTTATATGCACATTGGCCATGGATTTTTGGACATCAGTTGTCTCCTTCATATTTTTTGAGCTTTTTTAGATGCATTACCCAGACCGTGTAATGTGACAATTTAGCTTTAAGTAACACATCCTGTCTGACATAGATACGAGCAATCAGTTGCATTCCATTAGTCGTTCGAGCAAGCACATTGATCATAATTGGATGATGCACCATCTCTAGCATGTATCGATGAGGGATACATGAAGAAATTTTATTTTCAAAGAGGTGCATCTTGTAATTTCTGAGGAGGAATACATAGGGTACTTGAGTATAACACGTCGAATCATTACACCTAACCCAGACAAGTTCCTCCATGCGAGGAGATGGAGTATGAGCCACATGCACATTAGATTCAAAATGTTGTAAGTATTTGTTGCTTTTATAGGTTTTGATTAAAAAAAAACATTGTATTTTATTTATAGATTAATAATTTCTATTTGCATTATATTAGGTTGGACAGTTGTTACATGATGGTCGACGTGTTACAGTTGATCTTCGTGATTTCAACGATGATAATGAACTTCTTTTTATTATGCATCTTCTTGGTTTGAGACATGTCGTACTACACTTGATCTATTATGAGAGACATTAAGCCTAGATGATGTTGCCTCGGAGGATAAGACCACACAGACATGTGAAAGTTGTGCTATTGATGAAGCTAGTCCATCCACTCGTCGTCATAAAAGACATAGATAGGCTCAGATATATTATTATGTTGTTTATTATGTTGTGTTATTTTTCTACTTAAAAGTTATTTTTATTATTACTACTTTTGTAATATTATTTTTTTCTAATTGTCATGTTGATTTTAAATTTTTCTTACATATTATGCATTTTCATACTTAGTTTATATAAACATAATTTAATATCATTAATTAACAAATGAACACATGAACAAGTTGTTTAAAAATTCAAATAATCCATTAACAACTTAGAAAATGCACATAAATAAAAACAATGTTTAAAAAACAAACGCATTAATTTGAGATTATAATTAACAAATAAAAATGATATTAAAATAGCTTATGTTTCAATTATAGGTTTAAGGTTTGGTAATTTATGATTTTGTTTGGCCTTTGATTGTCGTGGTTTAGACTTTGTGGTTTTGTCTTGCATTTTATTGTAGTGATTTAGACTTTGTTTATGTAAAATTTTAAAGTGGGTTGTGCTGCTTGACACGACTGCTATTAACCTTAGCGATTGTTAATAAAATCATGCTTTCTAATAGCAGTTGAGTTAAAAGTGTGTTATTTACCAAATACTTCTCTTCTATGCCACTTCTTAAAAAAAATATTAAACTGTGCTATCCTGATAAAAGACCCTAATTGCTGAAACAAAACAAAAAAAGAATCTATTAGGATGGGCCCACTAATATTTGATTTGTTCAAAGCACAATTATTAAATTAGGAGTGGCGGGTCGACCCGGTGGCTGGACCGGTCTGGGTTTGTTAAAAGACCAACCGGTGCAACAACCCGACAAAACTCGGTCGACCCATGACCTAGGCGAACCCGGACAAGACCCGGTATTTTTTTTAATGTGGTTTTTCTCCTATACCTCTCTTTTTTAATATTTTTTAGTTGGTTATTAACACTTTTTAAAGTTTACTATATAAATATTAGAAAAATATTTTATTTTTTCAATGTGAGATTTGAAACTCTTTAGTATATATACTCTATGTTTCCAAGAAAAAACATTATTTTTTCAATGTGGGATTTGAAACCCTTTCGTATATATACTCTATATTCACAAGAAAAAAGTTATGTTTTTTCAATATGAGATTTGAAACCCTTTAATATATAGACTCTATGTTCCCAAGAAAAAAATTATTTTTTCAATGTGGGATTTGAAGCACTTTCGTATATATACTCTATGTTCACAAGAAAAAAATTATGTTTTTTCAACGTGGGATAAAAAAAATTTTTTGTTTAAATACTTCAACTTAAAAGGATAACATAATATATTTTTAATTTGAGATCTGAAGCTCTTTAATATATATACTTTATATTCATAAGAAAGAAGTTATTTTTTCAATGTGAAATTTGAAGCCCTTTAGTACATATATTTTATGTTCACAAGAAAAAAGTTATGTTCTTTCAATGTGGGATAAAAAAACTTTTAAAATATTCTTTTAAACTTTATTATTTACAACATGTATAGTATATATTCACATGAATTTTTTTATATAAAATATTAAAATTTTAAATATATTTTTTAATTTTTCTGAATTAATTCAGGAAAGCCGAACCAATTTGATAACTATGGTTCGAAGCACCGCCGTTCATATGCGGTGAGGCGATTCTCCTATCCATCCACTCTTCGTAGGATTGGCCACGTCATTCAACGTGCTACCCTGACAGTGTCCATATTCTCTACACGCGCTTTGTTTTTTCTCCTTTCCCTCACTTCTCTTTCCACCCACTTATTATGTCAACCATTTTGTTCAAAGAAGTGCTTTTTCTTTTTTCTCACGTTTAAAGCAAGTTGTAGAATTTTCATGGAATTCCTTATATCATCATTATTATGACTATATATTTTGGTAATGTGTTTTTTAAATTTTAAATTTTTTTATATTTTTAAATCATTTTAATGTGTTGATATAAAAAATAATTATTAAAAAAATAAAACTATTTTTTTTTTATGTGTTTCTAAACAAAAAATATTTTCAAAAGCAATCGTTATTGTATTATCAAACATCCCCTTACAAAATCATAACTAGTCATCTCTCGTTTATTTGGAGGGTTGCTTTTTTAGAGTGCAATATTTTTTGTTTTTATATAATTTTTAAAAATATATTTGTTTTAAAAAAAATTTAAAATGATTTTTTTAGTATTTTTTGATGATTTTAATGTGTATATCAAAAAAATATATTTTAATATATCTTTAAATAAAAAATATTTTAAACCACAATCTCAAACTCACCCTTAATCTAATCCGTGGTCGGGAGTCCAAACGAAAGATTTGTCAAAATTCAATTTTATATATATATCACATGTTGCTCTGACTTAAAAGAAATAAAATTAGGTCGTATGTAGTCGTCGGAAACTTATCTGAAGAGAGCATCTGCTGATGGAAAAAAAAAAATGTAAAGCCTTCGATTGGTTTATGAAAAGAAATACAAAGTCAAAATGCTGGACTAATCGCCCAATTTGACAACTTCAGAGAAACAATGCTATTTGATTTGTTGGGTGGTTCTCATAGCATTTCAAAATTGTAATTGAATTCTGCCTCTCTTATCAAAGGCGTGTGCGATAAAAATTCTCGTAACTGTGAAGCAATTGAAACGGTCATGATCATGCTATGCTGCCTCTGTGTTGATATCATAATTTAGTTTGGGAATCCGCAAGGAAACTTCTTTTTTTCTCCCCTATCATGGATGTGATTGTGACAGTAGGTATGGGGCTCGATCATTGCTCTGTAGAAGATGAGCATGGAGGGAGGATGGAAGGCCTTGAGACATACTCATTGTTCATCTCTCTTCATTTCTAATTATGTGTCCAATCCAAGGCATATGCGAGGAACAACAATCAAGAGATTTATTCCAGAGAAAATTTCATTCAACTGGAGTCCAAATTAAGTTCGTCAAAACAATCTAAAAGTATAATAAATAATAATTTAAAATTCAAAAACTACAATTGGAAAATTGTGAAGAGTCATCATCGTCGAAGAGTTCAAATAGCAGGGTAAGATGTCAAAAGAGGAAGGGGGTAAAAATGATTGTGTCAGGATATGGGGCCAGAAAGAAGTGGAATTCTTTCAAGCAGCAAGCATGAACAAGCAATAATGCTACTCAAACAACTACTAAAAGTATACAGAGACATCGAAGCCCTAGATGACAAGAACAGCCTCACAAGATGTTAAGGGACCCTTACAAGATTCCATCTTGACAAGGGCAATGGAAGAATAACAAGACAGAAAGATACCTCTCGTGAGAAGGGGTCGCAAAATGCCGCCATGAACGTGAGCAATTGTCATCACGTGAAAGATGCGTTTTTGAGGGCGATAAGGAGCGCGTCGAAACCCTCTCATATAAGGTGTATTGATTCGCTGTTTCTTTGGATTCAATGCAAATTGGTTTGCAACTTTCCTGAAAAGAATTGGCCTGTTCAGCTCTGTGAATCTCGCAGAAAAAATAGGTCACCCTTGCAAGCTCGCACTCTTTACTAGCTAGTGGACATAACACTGTTGAACATGATATATGGTTGTTTCTAAAGAAACCCTCCCACTGCGTTCAATTGGGGTTTCCATGGATCCATTAAAGTCATCAAATTAGTCTTCCATTATTTTGGAGTAGTCAAACTGGGTTCTCACGGCAACATTTGTAAGGAAAAAAAAAAAAGGGTCTCGAGTAATTTGTTGGGTGTAAGTCTTCTTGTTAAAAAAAACGGAGTACTGGCTTCATCTGAATGTACAAGAAGTTTATCAATAAACATTAATACTTGCGTGTCAACTTACCTAATCATTGAAATGAGAGCTGTTCTTCTGATTCATTTCTTGAAAATAAATAAACTTGTCCAGTATTCGATTGACTGCAAATATTAATGTTTGCAGCCCCTTCTGCATGCTCCGAGTTCAATAACAAATTACCCCAACCATTTTTGGAGCTGACAGTCTTTACCATTATGATGCTCTGGTGAGAATGATTGAACATCGCATCGCATGCAAAAACTGTACTGAATTGCTTCAGCAGAAGAACTAAGCACTCCTTGTTTGTTCAGATCATCATCATCATCATCATGTACCATAACACTCTTCACCAAACTGGTTTCTCTCATTATTTCTAATATCATCCGACCTAAAACTCAATTTGAAGATGTATATACGTTAATTTGTCCTGTCAATGCCATGACTCCTTGGAAGGAAGATGGGGGCATCGGGTCCTTAGTTATATCTATACGTCTTCTTGAAATAGATAGGTATGAACACTCTTGGATTCTTCACAGATACCATTTATTGGATTCTTCAGGGTAATCCCCAGGAATAAGATGCCTTGTCCTGGCCATCAAATATTAAAATTGATAGCTCAGTTGGTCAAGCCATCTCAGCTCTCTCTCTCTTCCCTCCTTTCTCGAGAGTAAAATTCCACGCCTCCACTTTTGTTTATCTTTTCTTGAATTGACCGTGCCTTTTCTTTTCTTTCTCTCTTTCTTTCTTGGGCCTCAGAGACTCTGCATCCCTATGGCCAGGCTCTTCTATCCCATGCCATCATTACCTTCATTAGAGGCAGAATTAAAAGAACCTCATCGCTTTGACCGCTATATTTTGGAGAAGAACACGAAACACCGCCGCACAACAGACGAGGGGCACGTTTCATTGATTTGACCATAATGGCCCTCTCGCTGTTTTCAACTTGAAATAACCAGTGGCTAGTATAGAAAAGTATCGGGAAATATCTTCCTTTGACTCCATTGTTTAAACAACTGTTATTGTGAATACTATATGTATTATATAACAGCTAATAATAATAATAACGGTTATTCAATATATAAACGTTAATAGTAATTGCATTCTTCTAATATAATTTTATTTTTAATACCAACCTTAAATTTATATAAAACAAACCTTAAATCATCACAAAAGCTAAAAAATATTATAACTTACCAAACTCATAATTGAGAATCATTTTTATTTATTATTTATAATCTCAAATTGATACGTGTTATTTTTAAACACTGGTTTTATTAATTATTTTTAAAGATAATTGATAATGTCAATAACAAAATATAACGATGTGTATTTTTTTACTTGTAAAAAGATGATTTGAAATTTTAAAAAACATATTCACATATCAACTATTAATTAGTTAATTAATGATTTTAAATCATGTTTATTTTAAATAAGTATGAAAATACATAATATGCAAAACAACATTAAAATCAACATGATAATTAGTTAAAATAATATTACAAAAGTAATAAAAATAAAAATAATTCTAAGCCAAAAAAAAATAACACAATATAATAATGCATCTAAGCCTATCCATGTCTGCTGTTATGACGAGTGGATGAGCCAATTTCATCAATAGCACGACTCTCACCTGTCTGTGTAGTCTCATCCTCTAAGACAATATCATCTAGGCTCAACGTCTCTTCTAACAGGTCAAGTATAGTACGATATGTCTCAAATCAAGAAGATACATAACAATGAGCAAGTCCATCATCATCATCATCATCACCACGAAGATTAGTCGCGGTACATCGACTATCATGTAATAATTGTCTAACCTAATATGAAGTAAATAGAAATTATTAATTCATAAATAAAATGTAATGGTTTTGTTCAAGTTTATGAAAAGTAACAAATACTTACATCATTTTGAAATCGACGTGCATGTGGCTCATACTCCATCTCCTCGCGTAGAGGAACATGCGTTAGGTTTGGTGTACTGATTCAGTGTGCTATACTCAGATATTAGCCTATGTATTTCTCGCCAGAAATTTTAGGATGCACCTCTTTAAAAATAAAATTTTTTCATGCATCTCACATCGATATATACTTGAGATGGTGAATCATCCTATTATAATCAGCGTGTCTATCTAAATGACTAATGGAATGTAACAGATCGCTCATAATGTATCTATATCAGATGAGAAGTGTTGTCTAAAGCTAGATCATCACATTACATGGTTTGGGTAATACATCTCAACAAACCTAAAAAAATATAAGAGGGATAACCAATATCCATAAGTCCATGATCAATGTGCATATAGCAAGAGTAGCTGTCATACCAACTTTTGAATGAAGATTCCACACAAGCTATTGAAATATCAACAATGCAATTATTTTCCATCATTTACTAACAGCAACATATGTAATTATTTTTAATCATTTACCAGCAACATAAAATTTCTACATCATCAACGCAAGAAATTATTTCTCATCATTTACCAACATTAAAGCAAACAATTATTTTCCAATATTTTTCAATATAAAAAAATTCAACATCAACACAAGCAATTATTTCTCATCTTTTACCAACAATAATGATTTCTCGACATTTTCAATTAAAAAAAAAGTCAACATCATCAACACAAACAATTATTTCCCAACATTTTTCAATATAAAAAAATTTCAACATCAACACAAACAATTATTTCTCATAATGTACCAACATCAACACGAACAATTATTTCCCAACATTTTTCAATATAAAAAAAAATTAAACATCAATGCAAACAATTATTTTTTATCATTTACCAACATCAACGCAAAAAATTATTTCCCAATATTTTTCAATATAAATAAATCTCAACATTAACGCAAAAAATTAGTTCTCATCATTTACCAACATCAACGTAAACAATTATTTCTCATCATTTACAAACATCAACACAAACAATTATTTTTCAACATTACTTATCAATATTTTCCAACATCAAAAAATTATCTCATCGTTTTATGTAACATCAACATTGCAACTTATTTTAACATACATGATTTGATTGTTGTCTATTTAACTCATTATGATAAAATGATAAAATGTGGGTTAGATTATTTTCAAATATCTACTCCTACACCATTTATTAATAAATAAGCAATGAACTTATTAAATAAGTTTTCCATGAAAAACGTTCATAATCTAAATAACATCATTTATATTATCAATAACATATTAACTATATCTTAATGGAAGTTATAGCTCAACCTCCAAAATCTGAATAGACATAACAAGTTTAGATTCAATTCGTGGGCATCCTAAATGTAAATTTTCCCATGACCATAACTTTCTGTTAAAAAAATACAATAATTAGTATCCAAATTAAACATAAAAAAAAACTTATTACATTTATTTTACCGGTAAAAGCAATAAACATCCTTCAACTTACTTTGCTTTTTCAAAGCTAACTTGACACTAATGCTTATACAAACATGCAAGGACACATGAACCTCAACTATATAGTGGAATGGATTTGAAATCCTCCAGTAGTGTAGAACAAGGATACATGTATCCCACTGAGATCTGTGAAAACTATACTACCAAACATATGAAGTATGTATGCTCAACATAGCTACACAACAAAACATTGAATTTAAATCAAATATAGACAAAACAATATGTTAATTGAATTATTAGCATGCATTAACATGCCATCATAAGATCTCATCATCATAATCACCAAGTAATTTAGAAAAGTTTTCTCAAAGTCATCTTATGCATAAAGCATTCCCCTTGAACATTTTAGGAGGGGGTACTCATCCAAATGCACACTCGCATCGAGTGACCTTATTTTGGATACCCACGACAATAAGTGCTTGCCCATCTATAGGTAAGTAAGCATAATAGCAACGTCCTGTAATATAGGTGTCATCTTCATAACACGAAGAAGGAATGTGTGAGTCTCCTGTCTTCATCTTTCAATAAGCACCGTGAGCAAGTCATGATCCATTTTTATGTGCTGAAGACATGTAATATAATAAAAACCCGTCTGCATGATGTATAAGGATCACATGATCTGAAAGCGACATCAACCTATAGAATTTATGGTACATCTTACCCAAATCATGTATAATAAAAAAAATGTCTGATGTGTTAACATGAATTATAAGATAATTAGTGAAATAATTAATAGTTTTTATTATATGAAAGCAAAAATACATTCCCATTCCATATGACCTTTGATTCGTGTAACTCTTTGCAACCATAGAACAAAAGGTTTAATCGGATCAGGATCCATGTACTGAGAAACTCTTCGTGTAGATGAAGAAGATGCACGTCGCATATATGGTATCCTAACCAAGTGTACTTGTAAAATACAAAATATAATTCAAAATTATAAAATATATATTAAATACGATTACATTACAAACAACAATAAATACAACATAAATAATTGAGTATCTTGTTATATATGTTGTCTATGTTCACAAGTTTTTTGTTATGCCATGTCAAACTGAATATGCCACATCTATATTGGGAAATGCCCCTCTTACATCCATGTCATTATGTAATCAAGTTGATTTTTGTTGACCTCGATTAGTGTTCCATATTAAAGGGTTTGGATATACTTGAGGACTAGTATATTCACAAGTTTCAAACATATAATTTTGTTAATTCATAATTTAAAACAAATATAAAAAAATAGCATATGTTGTCTAGTTTCAAAAGTTTTTCTGTTATGACCCATTTGACCGTATATGCCACATTTATTCAATGAGTGCCTCTCTCTAACATCCATCTCATTATGTAAATGAGTATATTTCCTTTAACCCTTATTTGTCCACCATCTAGTTAGACATCCATATACATCTGGACTAGTATATGCAGGCCACAAGTTGATTTTTGTTGACCTCGATTAGTGTTCCATATAAAGGGTTTGGATATACTTAAGGACTAGTATATTCACAAGTTTCAAACATATAATTTTGTTAATTCATAATTTAAAACAAATATAAAAAATAGCACACGTTGTCTAGTTTCAAAAGCTTTTGTTATAACCCTTTGACCGCATATGCCACATTTTTTCAATGAGTGCCTCTCTCTAGCATCCATCTTATTATGTAAATGAGTATATTTCCTTTAACCCTTATTTGTCCACCATCTAGTTGGACATTCATATACATCTGGACTAGTATATGCAAGCCACAATGACATATCACTCAAGGGTTGAAAACGAGGACTATATGCATTTTTATATGATAGGTTGGAGTCAAAATTATCAATAAATTGTACAAAGTCCATATTTTGTAAAGTGCAACATTTAATTAGATGTGAGCATGATTGATGATACAATTTTCATTTGCCACAAGTACAAATTGCTTTATTGATGTTAATGGTTTCCTACACTTCTCTTGTAATATCAGTTGTTAAAGGTGTCTTAGACTGAAATATAGCACCTTCAAGATACAATAGAGATATCAAGTGTGATCTAAAGGTGGCCGCATCAACATGTATTTCAGTTAGGACCTTTAGAGGCCACAACACATCATGACTAAAAAATTCTTCAACTTTATCACTATGCTCCACAAAATATTTATTACACATGAAAAATATTATATGCATTATAGTTGAAACATGCAATCCACTAACAATTTTTAAAACATTATTAATAACCTATGACAAGTTCACAGTAATATTGCTATAACAACGAACACCATAATCATAAGACAATGCCCTTTTTTTTTTAGGTTCAACATCTAGTTATGCTCTGATCGCATCATCTGTCTCTACCAACTCCTTATATAAAATGTCAAACTCTTATTTTGAAGGATTTGTACACATCCTATGTAACATAGTTTTTAAGACAACATTTTTGAACTTTGTGTTGAAATTACTCACAAAGTGTCGTGAATAAGATCAATGATATCCAATAGGTTCGGGAAAAATCCATGCCATAAAACTCTTTATTGCCACATGTTTATCTAATAAAATACACAACTCAGTATGTTCCCCCATCACACATCAACGAAGCAAATCCAAAAACCAGATCCAAAATGCTCTCTCAAATATCGCTTTATTGTCATCAACCATTTTATGATCCCAAGTGATAATTATTCCCGGATTTGAATCTCTGATAGCTAGTAGAGTTCGAGGTAGGTTTTGAAATGACTTCTTGTATGTACCAAATAACCTCTCCAATATTTTCTGTTTGGTCATCCACGCCTTATAATAAAAGAATCCATACCCATAACTCCTCTCCACGGTACCCTGAATTGCTGCAACACTCGTACATAACTTCCTCTTTAAAATTATCAACATCACCTTAATAATTAGATTCGAGTTAATCTAACAATGACATTGCAAAATAAGAGAGTTTTTACATGTATGTCACCTTTTTAATTTTTGAAATTTCCTATGAATAAGACCTTTAGTGATACCCCCACGTAAATACCATCCACAAACAATTCATGAACACACTACAATTGAATATAAGACTTTGTTGAATGATGGACCTTGTACTACAAAAAAAATAATTTATATGCCACCATTTTACTGCATTAACATTTCAGAATTGTCTCTGAATCTTTTCCCAATCTCCAACTCATCAACTAATAAACCCGAATGCCTATGACAATCAGCATAATCATTGCATCCATATTGGTCACTTGCACTGACAACCTTAAATTCAAGAGCATGAGGTGTCATGTATTAATTAACAAGCTCAGCTAACTCAATATCCCCATCATCCTCACCTTCTTCATTAACCACAACTCTATCAATGTGACACTCATCCTGAACACACTATCAATACAAAGTAGATGTCATGCCCAACTAAGGTTCTATATTAACATTTTTCTGCACCGAAACTTGTCTACTAGCATTACCACCTAACCTAGATGGACCAACTGTTTATGATGTCTGTGTGGTTCTCTGAGAGTTATTTGAAAACCAATCAACTCCATACCATAAAAGTTTCCTTATCTAGGTCTACTATTTAAATAGAGCTCCAGCATATTAATCTCATTGATCCTCTCAAACCTAAATATTGAATTCACACTCCTGTCACTACAAATTAGAACACTGACATAACAAGCTTGACTAACCCCGGTTTGCAATATCCTCCAAGTAATTTCAACTTCTATTTCAAACATAATATTCCAGCCAAGTCAATCATATAACATTCTCAATAATTCATTAATGGACATGTCTTATGTAGCGGTTAGGAATTCATGGCTTCCTCCATTATAAGTGATACCATTGTTGATATTGACAATTATACCACTATGTAAGTATAATATTCCTAGATTATCAAATATTCTATCAAACAACATAACAAAACACAATTCTAATTTATTAATATCTTGGGTTTAATCAAAGTGCATCAATTATCAACTAAAAATATAACATTGATTATTTAATAAAATAACCTAACTATCAACTAAAAATATATCTAGTTAACCTAATCCATAATTTAACCTAAATCAACACTAACATTTCAAACACATAATTTTGTTAATTCATAATCAACAACAACCTAAAATAATTGATCATTTAACAAAATAACATAATTATATCTAATTAACTTAAATTACATCTAATTAACTTGATTCGTAATTCAAAACTCTAACATCCAATAAAATCAAATTAACAGTAATTAAACATAAATTACATCAAATTAATTAAGGTAAAACGTTCAATATACCTTTAAAAGTGAAATGTGGGTGATGATGGTGACCGGTGGTGGCTATTTTGGCTAGAATGTGGGTGCCCTGTAGTTGGTAGAGAGAGAAAAAGAGGTTGTTGCATGTAGTGCTAGAGAGAGAAAGAGAGATGGGTGATGTAAAGAGACATGGGTGTTTTAGGGCTACTTGAGGTGTTTTTTGAAGCTGGGGAAAGAGATATCCAGTTGGTGTTGAGAAGGGAGGAGCGATGGAGAGAGACAAAAAAAAGGAGGAAATGAGAGAAAGAGGGTCTTATGACTTAAAATTCAAAGCGAGTTGTATATGCCATCTTACGACTCATGAAAATATTTTAGTTTTTTAATTATTTTTTTAACCGTGTTACTTTACTGTTTTTCTTCCTATGTTAAAAAAGAAAAAAACCTTTTTTTTTTTTTCATGTGTCGTTGTGCTTTTCTTTTTGTTGGATCAACACAACCATCCTAAAAGTCAACTAAACTTATTTTTACTTCTCACCGACATCGTTTCCATGCACAGAAATGACTTTCGACTCTTTGAAAAAAAAAACAAGAACTCTTTAATTAATCAGACAAAAAAATCCTAGCTGATTAGGTTGTAAATCTCCCATGAATTGCGATAAACCAATTTAAGTTTGTTTAGGGGAAAAATGGGCATTCCTTCCAAATTTTATTTGAGCTTTCAGTAAACGGAACCGAACTATAGTCCTTTAACTTTTAGAATTATTTATTTTGCTCCATGTACTATTTTTCTTTTGAATGTAACTCCATATCTAGTAACAAACTCAAACTAGCGCATATTATTTGCTCTATAAAAGACAGGTGCCATGATTTTATGGATCTAGTTGTGGGATTTGTTTGTTTATAAAAAGCCTTAAATGACATTCCTTTTTAGTGAAAGTTGAGATTAAATTAAAAATAAATAAATAAATAAATAAAGTAAGTCTTTTCTTAAAAGAATTATCCAGAAATGTCATCATAAAATCTCTCGATCTACGTCATAATTTTCTAATTGTTAAGTGATTTAAAATATCTTTGTAAAACGGGTCTTGCATGAAAAATTAACATGAACAGTAAAAAACATTATTTGGCGTTATAACTCTTGTTAGCATCTTAAACGCGAGGAAGTGAAGACTAATTTTTAATCACGTATATAGCTCAAAATTTGTGGCTTCAAAGTTCATTGAAATTTATTTATTTTCAACCTGGATATTCGGGTCAGTTTGCGCGTACCTCGACTTATCCTACGGGTCCTGAAGTTAACAATCATGTAAACCTCCAATGGCCATCATATTAGCAATCACATGGCTCGAACTTGAGATCATAGGAAAAGCAAACCTCTTGGTTACAATCTTTTACTACTGGACTACCTACTAGATGATTAAGTTTATTGAATCTTAATTAGATTAGACGATGAGGCTAGTCTTTTCCCATTACATAATGCAAATCATAATTTTTAATATTCAAATATTTTTTAATAAAAAAATTATCAAATACAATCACGGTTAGACTACATTTGTGTATGATAGGATTGTTTAGTAGCATAGTGAGATGTTATAAAAGCTTTATTTTGATTTAATTATAGTTTTAAAAATGTTTGATTAATTAATATATGCATTATAATTTTGTATATATCCTACTAAAAATTTCTTTTTATAATCTTAGTTATAAAAATTATAATTTATAACTTCTTTTAAAAAAAATTATTTTTTCAAATTGTTATTACAACGTTAAGACAATAATAAATAGACACTCACTATACTATTAACAACGATAATCTATGGACATAATAACAAAGGATACATTGATAATTTACATGTAACAAAAAGTTTTTTTTTGTGGTAACTAGCATCGTAAAGCGTAATCAATTCAAAGCTATGTCTATCGTAAAGCGTATTTAAAATTGCAATATAAAATATTTTTTTAAAATGTTTTTTATTTAAAAATTTATTAAAATAATTTTTTTATTTTTAATATTATCATAACACAATCATTAAAAAAACACTAAAAATAATTAAATTAATAATTTTTAAATAAAAATACATTTTTAAAGATATAAAAAAATAAAAACTAACACACTCAAAAAAAATAAAAAATAACGCTCTCGCAAAAAGTTGTAAGACTACACAACGAGGTATGCTCTTTCTTTATCATTATACAACAGTTAAATAAACTAGGGGTGATCATTTTCGGTTCGGTTTGGTTTTTATTAAAAAAAAAACTAAACTGAATTTTTTTAAAAAAAAACTGAAACCGGTTCAAACCGACCGGTTTCGGTTCGGTTTTTTAGGACAAAACCGGTTCAAACTAGTTTGGCTCGGTTTTTTCAGTTTGGCTCGGTTTTTTTGATTTGGCTCGGTTTTTTTCCGGTTTGGATCGGGTTTTTTCCGGGGTTTTTTCGGTTTGGGTTTGGTTCGGTTTGTTTTTTTGGTTTCAGGCTTATAAAACCGAACCGAACCGGTCGGTTTTTTTAAAATTTATATTAGTTTAATCGGTTTTTTTCACAGTTCAGTTTTTTCAATTATTTTTTTTTCCGATTTTCTCAGTTTAATCAGTTTTTCAGTTTTTTTTTCACCCCTAAAATAAACAATAATTATTAGTTTCACAATATATTTCAATAATTTATTTATTTTTTATCAAATATACGGGCTATGTTATTTGTGCCCCTCACTGTTGATAAAGGGTATAACGGTAATTTACTTAAATGCATAAATTCTCAGCGTGTAACAAGCATCCGACACAACTCAAGCAGATGCGAGAAACCGGTATTGATTCAATCAATTAGACAGCGTTTGTGGCGCCCAAAGACAGTTTGGTAAGAATTTGATTTCTTTTTTAAAAAATTAATTTTTTAATATTTTAAAATACTAATATAAAAACAAATTAAAAAAACAATTACTTAATATATTTCCATCAAAAACAAAAAACAACCACTTTCATCCTACCAAAGTCCACCTTGGAAAACTACACGTTTTCGTACAGAATTAAAACCAAAAAAAAAAAGTCTTTCGAGATAAGAAGCGATTCTGATAAACGAACAGACAGGTTCCCATCGTAATTAAAGAATTAATTAAAGTGATTGGCAGGTTTGGTCGTGATGGAGAGAGAGAGAGAGAGAGAGGGAGAGAGATTCTTAATTAATTCCATGGAAGAAATATGTTTCCAGATGAAAAATCTGGCAATATCAAGACTCGGGACCCGCACCAACAGCAACAGCAACACCAACGCTCCATCATCCTCCAGATTCCTTATCTATAAGCTTAACCCCACGTTAAGAATTTGACAATTCGACGATTGTCTTGAATACAAGCCTATTCACATGCAATGAGTGTCCCTTTCTTGAAAGAGAATCTATCCACCCACCTGTTTATTTCTTTATTCAAGCCAAGTTGGCCAATGGCCAGTGAATCAGAGAAATAATTCTCATCTCTTAGGTTTTGACGAGGAAAAACGATTACAGATTTGATTTCCATTTTATAAAATAACAATGTAATGTGAGCTCGACTGACTTGATCCACACTTGATACGAGAAAAGGAGAGAGGAAGAACTTACCTTCCACGAACAATGCGTATGCATGTTTGCTTTGATCCCTTCTATTTCCAGGTCTATCTTTTTTCTTTTTTCACGTTAGCACTGCTATATCCAGAGCATGATATCTCTAGAATGTCTAATATTTAATTCAAATGGTAGGTTAGACAAGATCTTAGCATGTCATTTAAGATTCAGCTGTGTGTAAATAAATGCACCACCAACTATTCTATGACAAGCCCTGGCCGGATTCCAATGGTGCCTGTGCATGAACCGTTTAGCAATAGATAAGTTTGATTAAAGAATAATATAAATTATATTGTAAGATGTTATTTAATAGTTTAAGTTATTGAATTGAGATGGTTTTTTGATATAATATCAGAGTCTTAATAACTAAGTAATGTGGATTTGTGTAAGTTTTAAATTTAAAAAGTTTTTATTTGAGAAGTATGTTAGAGAATAATATAAATAATATCTCGAGACTTTATATAATAATTTAAATTATTAAGTTGAGATGATTTTTTAAAAGAGATAAAAAATGAGATATTAGAATCAACGAGAGAATTTTTTTTTTTTTCCTTTGGAATTGAGAGAAAGCACTAAACCTGCAACATATAGAAAAATCTTGCGAGTTGCAATATTTGGAAAACAACTCACTGGTATATGCTTTTGAGAGGAAGTAAAAGTACAAAAGGAGGTGATTATGATATGGACTTTGCTTCAATGTTATTCCATCTTGGTGGCCTACGAGTAGTGTTCCTTCATGGAAATGAATGATTCTTGACCTCTGACGAAGAAACATAAGAAAAAGGGTCGTGTTTAATTTATTTATGCTGATGCTCCTTTATTTGACTGTGAAGCCTGGTGAGTCAACCTGACAGATTCGGGATATTTTACCTGCCCAGTTCAAAAAAAAACTTAGACTAGCTTTTGGAGGAAAAAGGGAAAGCGTTCTCACTTTTTTTTTTTTTTTAGTGCGTTTGCTGGTAACAAAATTGCTGTTGGTGATCTTGAGCTTTTGGGAAACGACTTTTTCACCGTTATTTCTTAAAGGTTTTTGCTTTGGAGGAGCACAAAGGCTACTGGGCTTGCCTTGAAGAGTAGTTTCTGTGTCCTGAGTAGTGTTTTGATGCTGTTGGCTTGCATGATAAAATTACACAGTAAAAAGCATTTTAATTCACTTTATATATTTTTTTTATAATTCATATCGTGACGTTTCCTTCTTCTTCTTTTTTTTTTGTTTAATTACACAGTAAAAAGATGATCATGATAAAACTTAATGAGAATGGAGAAATTAATGTCATTAAGATAATAAAAGGATTTGATTTCTCAAATTTGGAATAAAATAATAGTATGATCCAACACAACTCAAACATTTTTTTTATAACAATTAATAGATCAAAATACAAAACAAATATAAAAAAGTAGAATGAGACAACATAAACCATTTCATGCCATTACAAAAGATGATAAAAGAACCTAGTACTTTATTGTGTATATACTCACAATTTAATATGGATTTACATAGTAAATTTATCATTTTACCTTTGCCATACAAATACATTTAGCTTTGATAGGAGGATAATTCAGTCTTTTAGTAAGGAAAATAATAAAGGAAAATAGTTTAGGGGTTTGACCCTATTTTGATAGGTTTGTCATAGGTTGACCGGGTCATAGGTCAACCTGTATTTTTTTTTAATCATTTAACACCAGGTCAATTCTCCCCAAATTTATTTTGAAACCTTACACGTCCTGAGCCTCTGGTCACCTGAGTCATAGGTCATCCAATTGGGTAGACTCGAGTTTTAAAATGGTGGTTTTTCATATGGGTTGCTTCCAATTTAGTTACTAGTTAGACTCATGGTTTTGAAAAGTTTACATGAGTTGATATCATTTGTTTTTCAATTACACCCTTTAAAGTTGTTCATCTTGAAAAATAAACTTTTTTATTTATTTTCTTTGGTTTTCTTTCCATCAAGTTATCCCCATCTTATGATTTAGGAAGTAGGTTTGACCGGGTGACCTATGTATTTTTTGAGATTTCTCTTTTTTACCGTATTCGGTTTCATTCTTCAATATTTTATTCTTTTTAAAATCAAACCTTATTTTTCTCCTATTTTTTCTTTTATTGTGTTATCTTGTTCGAGAGTTTTGGTGACATCATCTAAATTTTCTAGTTCTTTTTTTTAGAATTTTTTTGTTCGCTATTTTTTATTTCATCTTTATATGTTTGGATTCATGGGGATTGACAATTGTAATTTTTTTCAATTCTCTTTTTATAATATTGAGTCGTGCATTTTTTCTTCTTTTTTAAAATACATTGATAGTGCTTGAGCAATATTTTTTACATTACGGAGAATTTGGTTTGACCCTCATTGAAGCGCGGGTTATCTATCTAGTTATAACTATATGTGGTTTAAAAATTAAATATTGGAATAATATAAGCAAAAAAATAAATAGAAACAGAACCAAATCAAACTAAATAAAATCGCGAGGGACCAAATCTTGAGCGAGGTAAAATAGTTATAGAAATAAATAGATAAAATATGCGGAGAAACGAAAGTGAATACATAACGTTAACACAAAAAAAACGCATAGACAGAATCTCTCCTTTTTTTATTGACAAAATAACCCTTGAAAATCCAGGGAATCCTTTCTTTCTCTCTATATACGTGTAGATCTCTCCATGTCTGCATCTCTCCCTCTTCTCTTTTTGCTTCAGAGATTTTTTTATCAAAACATCATAAACTTTTAGTCTTTTTTGAAAGAAAAAAATGGGCTCGGTTCCACCTGAACTGAGCTTGGATTTTGTGAGGCCTTCTTCAACAACAAAAACATTTACTTCAGCAATAAAAACATTTACGTTTTTGCCTGAAACGATAACTGATTTTCTCAAGGAGGTTTCCATGATCGGTGATGCTGCAGTGAAGGGTTTGAAAGTTGATAGTTTTCTTAATGACTTGGAAGAAGAAAAGAGAAAGATCGATGCTTTTAAACGAGAGTTACCTCTTTGCATGCTCCTTCTGAATGATGGTTGGTTTCCTCCCTTTTCTTTAATGGGTTTTGATTAATGGGGTATTTTGGATTTTCAGTTTCATGAGTTGTATCCATGGAAAAATCAGTTTGGAAAAACGGGTTTTGTTTTTTTTGATGATTTTGATTAATGGGTTGTCTTTGGCTTAAAGAACTAAGTTTAAGATGGATTTTTTTGGTTGTTGATGATGTGATCAATGTTTTTTTACTGCCGTGTTTCATGTTGCAGCAATTCAAGTTGTGAGGGAGGAGTTGATGCAATGTGGAACATCAAACAATCAACAACCAGTATTGGAAGAATTCATTCCCTTGAAGAAAAAAATCGATGATCATGGTGATGATCGTGAAAGTGATGGTTTAATAAAGGAGAAAGACTCTAAAGACAAGAAAAACTGGATGAGTTCCGTTCAGTTATGGATTACTGATGATCATCATCCCTCTACTGATTACTTGTTTGATGCAAAACAAAGCTTCAAATTAGAATCTAAGGTATAACAATAATAACTTTAATTGAAGTTCATGTGATGTGTTTTTAACTTGAAGTCTTAAAAAGGAAGAGAACATGGAAAATGATTTTTTTTTCTTTTTTTTATGATTTTGTGTTTTGTTTTAGACAAACAAGAAAGCAAATCAGTATGTGAATGAGGATGCATTCCAGGCTTGTAAAGGCAGGACTGCAGCAAGAACATTTATGCCATTTAAAGCCTACCCTGGTTCGTCAAGGAAAGAGGATGACAGTAATAGAGAGGAATTGCCGGTTCCTGCTCTTTCTCTTTTAACTCCTGGAATTAAGAGCATAAAAGAGGAATCCAACTCTACAGGTTCAAGAAGCAGTTGTAGTAGATCAGTTTCTACTACTGCCCCGAATTCAGAATCAAATTTACGAAATGGACCTCAATCCCAGCAGCAGAGTTCTAGGAAGCATAGGAGGTGCTGGTCACCAGAGTTGCACCGCCAGTTTGTCAATGCTTTACAGCAACTTGGAGGCGCTCAAGGTTAGTATAAATTTGAATCCAGGTCTTTTGGTTTTAGAATCATGGTTGTGTGGGCTTATGTATATTGTTGGATGAGAATGATAGATGGGATGCAAAATTATAGTTATGCTTGGCTTGAAAGATGAAAATCATGAAGAGTTTTAGGTAAATTCTTATGTTGGCTAGAAACATGGAGATGAGATGAGAGATTAACAATATGTGTAAACTTGATGAATCCACTGGAAATTGAAAGTAGAATTTTTCATTTATTGCATTGCATTTCTGCTCATTGATTCAATTTTCGGAAGTATCTAATTCGATTCTATTGGGCATTTTATAGTTGCTACTCCCAAGCAGATTAGAGAACTTATGCAAGTTGATGGCTTGACCAATGATGAAGTGAAGAGTCATTTGCAAGTGAGTGTTCCATTTCATCTCTTTCTCATGCTTCATTTATAGAAGCATGGGTAAAAGGAAAGAAAATGCTTCAAGTATCGAAGCAATTTCCTTTTCCCTTGCTCAATGCAAGGGACATATCAAGTTTTTAAGTTCTGATAGAACTTTCTTGTTGTTGCAGAAATACCGACTTCATACACGGAGAGTGCCACCAGCTACAGCCTCCGCCCCTGCAAACCAATCTGCTATTGTTTTGGGGGGTTTGTGGATGGCCCAAGATCAGTATGGTGACTCCTCAAAGGCTAACAGTTCCAAGTCTGGCTCTCCCCAAGGTCCTCTGCAGCTAGCTGTAAACACAGGAGGGACCTCCACTACAGGAGGTGATAGCATGGAGGATGACGAAGATGCAAAATCTGAGGGCTATAGCTGGAAAAGTCACATTCACAGATCAGGAAAAGATGTATAGAGTTTGTCCACCATGAATTTTGCAGATAAACTATACATGATAGGATTATATAATTATAGAAATAATACTAGAAAAATCACATAATTAAAGGGGAAGGTTCTTGAGAATGAGTGACGCTGTTAAATTTTGCAGGATTAGCTTTCTTTCTGTCTTAAAATTGAGTGTCTGTATTTGGTTGGAATTGGTATAAAATTCTAAGACCCTTTGTGTTCATGGAATAGACGAGGCCTCTTTTCTTACCATTGATATTCTTTCCAAACATCATTGTTTAGAACTTGTGTTTGCCAAACTTTTCCAGCAAACGTGAGGTTTTGGAATAGATATTGCCAGAGATTTTCGTTCAACAGTTTCCTTTTGATGATTTTGAAGTTGAGGTGGAATTAGCTTATGAAACTGTCAACTTTGAACTCATTCGCTGGAAGTGCACCTGCTTCTTGTTGACTATTGGTGCGCATTTTATGCCCTCTCTTCTGCTTTGAGACTTCTGAATGTGGAACTCTGACGTGGAAAACCATAATAGGTCCTCAATCTGTTGCCTGAAAGACCAAGAAAAGGAAAATAAATTTTGAAGTAACGCAGCCAAAAATTTCACCCAGGATAATCATAGGATTCCAAGTCTTCTGTAATTTTTGCCAAGTTCCCTAAGGGGTACATAAGCAGGAAGTCAGGAATATTTCATTGTCAATGTATATTGTTCCTTAGGGTTTTTGTGAAGCTTCACAAAGAATTTTGAAAGGTCTTATCAGTCTAGGCACAGTATCTTTGAACTGTATTTCTTCTTCTTCCCGATAAGAATATCAGAACCAGCAGGCCCTTCAATAAGGGCTGAGCCAAACACGAGCACTAGAAACAAGAAAAGGGTGCCAGCTTCGTCACCTTACATTCTCGGTTGGTCCAACCATATTATTATCCGGTCACTCCCTAAGCTACCCTTTACCCTTTTTGGATGCTTGGTGTGTTACTTGTAATTGTTGTGATCATGATTGTGATATATTGGGAATTATTCTGTTCTCCATGGCCATTATTAAATGGACAAGGATGAGCCTAAACACGCCTCGAAGAAATTATTGTTTCAATGTATGCTCAAATTGGTTGGTGGTGGTGGTGTTTTGGCTGTGCAAGATGACAAGACAAGATCGATACTTATCCCAGTGAGAATATTATAGGTTTATATTCCTTTATTTTCTTCCGATTATGTACTCTCAAGTTATCATAGAATCAGGGTTCTTAAATTCAAGGAAAAGATAAGATGGACAAGCATGAAGTTGACATTATTCTTCCAAATTTAGCTCACCAAAGCATTCATTTCTGCTATCCAAACTGAACAAGGTATGTTTGGGAAGCGAGAATCTGGCCAGCAATAATCATGACTTTAGGCCCAATTGCGGATTACTGTTCTGGTAAATACAAGAAAAAATACAGTTAGAGCTGCAGAATTTGATTCCCCTCATCCCACTCTTCGGTTCTCACGACTCTGTAAATCTTTTTTAGGCTGTTCTTATCCTTGAATATCCATGGCTTCTCTATTCTCTAAATCAATAAAATAACGCTCTCTATTTTGAGAAACAATTATCATTCGGTAAACAAGTTTAAACTCTAAAGCTATAATGAAGCTTATCAGTATATATGATTTTGTGCCAGCTTGACTGAATTATGTGGTCTCCAAACAGCTTCTTGCTTAGTCAATTGTCAAAAATCCTAGATTTTATCCTTTCACCTAACCCGGGATCCCACCTTTTTTTTTAAAAAAAAAAACACAATCAAGTGTAATGCTTATCTGGGTCCATGACAAAACAGTCTCTCTCACAAACAGAGAGAATCTTGTAGACAAGTTATAATGAAGGAACCAGCACAGATAGGTCCACTTGAAATGAGGTGTAAATTGTTTGGTGAAAGAAGTGAGTGAAAATGATGGATCCTCTCATTAAATTCTCACCCTGAACAATTTGTGCACACAGGATTTTTCAATTCAAAGGACTGTTCTGCTTCTTTTATTCAGATGATATAGAATAGAATACAAGCAGTAGCTAAGATTAAAAACAACCATTCCCTGTTGAAGATTCCCTCAAGAACCAGCCAGAGATGATGATACTTCCTGATAGGTCTGGTATAATTAGCAAACTTGAAAATTGGAGAAAGCTATCAAAAGGGAAAGCCCCTCCCCCCCTCCCCAAAAAAAAAAAAAAGTATTAAGCAAAAAGGCCAGCCAACACCTTTCTTCTTCTATTCAAGAATTTCTGTCCATCCTTTATGTTAACATTAGCTTTCAAGAAGGTGGATTTGTGATCATAAGACACAGCAGACAACATGAGCTTAGTACTTTTGTGATTCTTACTCCCCGTTTGAAGCATTGGTTTTATCAATCTCGCCACTCTATTTTTGCATATGCGTTTTCATGATGTTGAGTATGAGAATTATCTTGCGTTTCATGATCATATCTAATGATGTCCTAGCCTTTGGTATTTGATTTTTATAACATTTTTGACTCCCTTGATTTCTCTCCTCAACTTTTAACCTTTTCACTGATGACTTGGGCTCGCATGGTTTTTGAATTCTTGTTATGAATGCTTATATTCCCAATTCCATACCATTTTCAAGCATCGCATGCCATGATGTAACAAAACAAGTGGTTAGGTGGGCAAGTGTTCGAGAATTCTAGATTTTAGGTACACATATTAAATTTTTCCTGCTAGATTCAGAGTTTGATTCGAGATGAGTTTTAGTTTAAATTTGTTTTTGATATAGACTTGGTTAAATTTACATAGTGGATTGACTTGAAATTTAATTCATTTCATCGGATCAAAACAAGAAACTTCTTTTTAAAAAATAAAATATTGTTATTTTGATGAAAAAAATTAAACTAGTATTAATCTGGTTTAAAATCCAATTAAATTAAAAAAGAGAGACTACATGTGAAACTGGTTCGATGGTACACTTGTATTAATCTTCACGCTGGTTTTTGTCAATGGAAAATTAATCTATTTTCACTGACAGCCGACATTTTCTTACAATTCTATTAGAATTCGAAATCGGGAGATGATAACAGTTGAAACTTGACCACTTGGAAAGTTCAAAAATCGAAGGTAAACAGGAGGATTCACCAAACATCTTAAGGGTTGGGCCTTAAACCTCGAACGCCAATTCTAAGACAGAAATGGTGATAACGTTTCATTTCAGGCCTGAACCATGCGATAAACTATGGGCCAAATTGGCATCGGTTACGTGTAGCTGCAACGACAATGGAAGCTGCAACTTCTTGATCAACTGTACAGAAGAGCGCATTCTACCCAGTACCGAGCAGGGACGCACCCGCATCAACCGAAAGAGAAATATATATATATATATATATATATATATATATATATATATATATATATATATATATATATATATATCCCATAACGTACGTTCGTGTGGAACGAAAAATACAGATACAGCAAATCATTTCATGAACCTAATTTATATGGACAAAACATGTCCACATCAAGATTGGAACTTGGTTTTCCTATGACTAACTCATTCTTGCAGCAATATTTTAGGAAATGTTAGGAGAGAGATAAGAGCAGGGGTAAGAACTATCCATTTGGCAAAATTTAGCAGGCTGTGATCCTCAAAAAATACTGGTCAAACCCTTGAGCGACGGTTTAGTGTAATATAAAAAAAATTTAGAAACGCACAGATGCCTCTATTTATGCGCCAAGTATGGATTCAATACCAGGACAATGCAGTTACTGAACTTCAGGAGCGAGCGAGAGAGAGAGAGAGAAACAAACTATTATACGATATCAAAGATATTAAGCAAAGATCATACAAGAATTTGTTAACTGGAGAGGCAAAGAAAATCAGTGATGGCACAAGCACAACCTGAAAGAAAAACTGAAGAAATCTGTGTAGAAAAAAAAGAAATGAAAGAAACAACCAAACCCAAAAATGATAGTAACAAGAATAGTGATTCTGTGTCCTTCAAATTCAACGCGCAGGCACCAGAATTTGTGCCAAGATCGCATACAAATACAACCCGATTGCCTATATCAGGTTATTTTTATCCTTGCTTTCACTATTTTGGTGCCACTGCTAGTGCTGCTGGAGGGTCTGATTGGATCTTTGTTGGGGACCAAGACCATGCTGCTGCCTATTTAATCTCTAATAATCCAAATCATGCTATGTCTATTTGCCCCTCAAAGAATAGAGGTGTTCTCACTGACGATCTTCGGGAAAAGATCATCAAACAGGTTCTCATTCTTTGTTTGAAACCGCATCTCTGCGTGTTTTTCGTTGGCTCTCAGTTTCATCTTTATTTATTCTTGTATCGTTGTGTTATAATTATGTTTATTAGATGATTCGCATGTTCTTTTTAAAGCCTTTTACATGCATCAATTGGTGCTGCTAGCTAGGTTTTTAATTCCTTAAACTAGTGATATAATATGACAAGTTTGATTGGTTAATGGCAAGGTTTTTTGGTGCAAAATGTATTTTTACAAATGCATGGTAAGAATCTTGGCACACCAAATCTTTCTTAGCTTCTCAGCCATTTCCATCATGTTTTTTCATTTCTTTTGTTGATTTGTCATGCCTTTTTTTTCTCTTCATCAGGCCTGCATTTTCGACATCCATTCATAAACAACATGACAAGTTTTTGGCACTCGAGTCATCTTGCTTATGTTGACCAACATATGCTCTGTTCATAATGAATCCCGTATTGAAATGCTCTTACAGTCCGCGAACTATTTGTGTCTAAAATAGGTGGAGTACCAACTCAGTGACATGAGTCTTCTAGCGAACGAGTCCATGTCCAAGCACGTTAGTAAAGATCCTGAAGGTTATGGTAAGGATCTTTGAAGTATTATTCTCTATGGACCTATATGTTGCTGTAGCAGTAGTAGTTCGATGTTCTTATCATATCTTTTTGGCTGTACTGCAGTGCCGATAGCTGTTATTGCTTCAACTAAGAAAATGAGGTCCCTTGTTAGCGATAATGATTTGCTTGCTCAAGCACTCAAGTCTTCTTCAAAACTTGTAACTTCTTTCTCTTAAATTGCCTCATCGTTGTTTTTGCAATTATCAAAAGCAAAACTGTTAAATCCAGAGGGACCTCTCTCTTTGTTGTTTTATCGATGTTCTGTAGGTTCTAGCTGAAGATGGCAAGAAGGTTAAACGCAAACTCCCTTTCACTGATAAACATAGAGAAGAATTGCAGGTAAATCAGCACAGACTTTCTCTGTCAGACAAATGATTTGAAAATAATTTTCTACGTAATTCTGCTTGGTGCAAAACATTATTATTTTTTCTCCCTGCAGTCTCGTATTGTTGTCGTGGAGAATTTGCCTGACGATCACTCTCATCAAAATGTCCAGAAAATTTTTAGCGTGATTGGAAGGTCAAGTCTAGAACAGAAACACAAGAAGTTTGTATTTCTGTTATTCTAGAAAATATCAGGTTCATGGATATTGTGTATTAACAATAGCCATTGTTAACAGTGCGAAAACCATCAGAATATGCCATCCTCAAGAATCCAATTCTTCCCGGGCTAAAAATGGCTTCTTTGTAACCAACAAGGTATCAATCATGAATTGGCACACATTTTCTTTCCAAGCCAGGCAAGGATAGTGTTAAAAGGAAAATTTTCACGGTTGCTTTTCCCTTTACTCTCTAGCTGCACGCACTTGTGGAGCTGGAATCCCGAGTTATAGCTGAGAAAGCGGTATGTCAATGCAACTATGCCAATATTTTTTTATTTTTGTTATGAAATTGAGAGCTTCTTCTAAGTTCACCAGGTTGAAAAGTTGAATGATGAAAGGAATTGGAGGAAAGGCCTTAAAGTAAGGTTGCTACTTCGATGCTCGGTAGGCAAAAACTAAGTTGTTAATTGCACCATCTCAGTATGTTCTGATCAACAAAAGACTATATATAGCTTACTATCTGTAAAAAAAAAAATTGCAGCCAAAATCTGTTCTCACCAGGGGCAGAAAGTCAGAATTTGACAACATTTTGGATGGAGAAGATTCACCCCTTGATGAATCAACAGAAGATACCTCTCAACCAAACAATTCAGAGTCTGCCATAGAGAGTTGTGTACGTAACTTCTCTTGTCTAACTAGTCCTATCTTGACATCCATGTATCTTAATTCTCAATCTTCCAGGATCATATAATTTTTCGGAATTAATTTTTACGTCTACATTCAAAATATCTTTTTAGTTTTTCTAGAAGCCAAGTATTAATGATATGATTATCTTATTAAGTATCTAGAATTATCGATAAACTAGTATAAATATGTATTGAAGGAGTTGTAATCCAAGTGCAAGTTTGTTGGGATTTCCTCTCTTAGGAGAGTAATATGATATAAAAGAGAATTGGCCTGCCATTAGTGGCCTTCCACCATGCTTCTCTTCCTACCTTCTCCCCTATTTTTTCCCAACAGAATTGGCTTGCTATTTTCCCAGCATACTGAAAAATGCCATGCCGATGCTCTAAATTAACAATAATAACAGTGTTAAATGTTAACGCCTTACAATTTTTGTCGAATATTTTTCTTAGGCTGAAGATAATCCAGGGGCATCAAAGAAGGCATGGGCAAAAGGCCGTGGCAAGGGCAAAGGCCGCGGTCAAATAATTTGTGCCAGAGGTATGCTTGCTCCTCCAAAATGTGGCAGCACCCCTCACTGTGAAGCATCTCCTAAAAAAACTTGTAAGGGTCCAAGAATGCCTGATGGGACCAAAGGTTTCACTGTGGGTAGAGGCAAGCCGTTGGTTACTTCAGGTCTGACCAGTTCAATGATGGAGTAATGTCCATTAATTTCTCTTTTGATTGACCGGTCACTATCTTGTAGCTTTGAAGAAGCAGAAGATTGGTTTTGTAGAATCTTCGGCCTCCTATAATTTCTCAAGGCACCACCAGTATTTCTTAATAATTTGAGGTGTATAGTATAGTATGGGCATTTATTGAGAAAACCGTTGTCGAATGATAGCAATGGTTTTCTCGAATGCCATTTTTACGTAGGAAAGTTGTCTAAGTTCCCTTTATTCCTGCATGTGTAAACTGTCTGAATAATGAATTTGAGGGATGCATCCTCTCACTCTCTCTGTCATTTTCTGTTCTGATAATCTCACTCTCTCCTTCTCATGTTGTAATCTTGTCCCTGTCATATCACGGAAGAAAATAGTAAAAATACGGATTTTTGTTCTCCATTTGTAGCCCCGTTTCTAGAGGAGAAAAGGGGGAGCCATGGTTATAAAATTGGCATAAATAAACGTATTTTCCATGCAATGCCAAATGGCCTGTTAGCTCAGTTGGCTGGAGTGTCGTGCTAATTACTCTCTAACTACGTAGAAACCTGTATGGGCCATTGTTTTTAATTTTAGTTTCCATTTCTCAAACAAGTCTCTAACTACACAGAATATTGACTGCCTAAACCTGTTTTGATTTTCAATTGGGCTCCAGAGGTTTAAAAACATTCTCAAGTCCACCATTTATATTCGTTTATGCATTCCATCAGAAGTATACATTTATGCATAAAAATTACAATGTTCATAGACCTTGATAGAGAACTAAACTAAGAATTTAAGGAAACTTTGGGGATGGGAACTCAATTGAGATAAAAATTCTTTCAGAACCTAATTGAGAATTTTGATTATAGTTTTGGTTTTTTCTTTCTTTTTTTTATGCCTTTTTCTGTTCCATGTGAAGTCATTTCATATTTTCAGAGTTATATTAGTCATTTTACTCCATATCCATACACAGAAATTGCTAAAAGAGAACTCTTTTATTATTATTATTATTATTATAGAGCTTTAATCTATGCAAGAGAACATGTCATGATTATACTTGTAAGTAAATTACTTGTTTTTAGTTATCCAATTGTTTTTATAATAAATGATATCAATTAAATTAGGTTTGAATTTAACCTTAAAATATCTGTTAATCAATTTTGCAATATCGAACATATCTCTCAAATCATATATCAGAACGAGTTAAAAGTTTACAGAGAGATATTAGACACATGAAACTATAATTTGATAAATTTTCAGGTCAAATATAGTTTGAGAATATATTATTTCATAGGATCAAAGTTATTAGATAAATCTTATCAAATCTACCAAACTAGACATTTGTATACTGTCTAGAACATATCTGGAGCTACATGTGAAATTTTGTTGCCATTCAAGTTGTGATGGAAACTACACATCTTAAGATTTTCAACCATATATGGTAGGCCTAGTAATTCATCCAGAAGAAAGAGAACAACGTATTTGAAGTCAGGACTAAAAATATGCCAAGAATGTGTGAAATCGGAGATTCGAGCTTCATGGAGGAATTTCAACATAAAGACTTTGTTTTTATTATTCTATTATATTCTATTTATTTAATTTTGAATAATTATTTTTAATTTAGATTTGTTCTAGTCTATTAGACATTATTTAAGGGTTTATTTCATTATTGAATTTATGTTAGTTGATTACTAGTTTAGGCTCATTAACCTGCAACCCAAAAGAGATCCATTAGGGTTAGTTAGAGGAGACTATATTATGTTTTTTTAGCTGCAAATTCCAGCAGCAAGTTAGAGAATAAATGTGAGCTTTAAAAATTTAGAGAATTTCAAATAGATTTAGGCTCTAAAAATTAGGTTATATCCTTTATTTTCTTCTTGTTAATTTCAGCTTCCTTAGCTTTAGTTATCTTTGATTCAGTTTTTAATTATTTTGTGTTTAGAGCTTAGTAGTTTGCATCTAGGGTTTCTTAAAAAAGGGTGTTATTTTAGTTTGTTACTGTCACATAATATATTAGTAGCATAAAGAGTCAAAAAAGAAATAAAGAAAAGAACATTCAAAAGTCATTTTTGTTGAATTTGCTACGACACACAAATAAGGGAGAATTTGGACCAAATAAATTAAAACAAAACTCTAAAATTTTATATATTAGTTCTAGGAGTCTTAATATCACCCTCATATAAAATTTGAGCTCATTTGGAGATCGTTTGCTATAGTAACCAAGGTCAGGATTAAAACTTGTCATAATAGGTTAGATTTGCATCAGAAGGGAATTTTGGATAAAAGAAACTCCTAAAATTCTCAAATTATATATACTGGGTTTTAAGGTTCTAATAGCATCCCATATAAAATTTTAGGTAATTTGGAGTTTATTTTCTATAAGAACTAAACTTGGGATTGGAATTTGTTGTAACGGGTCCAATTCACATTAGTAATTCAAACTTTTTTTGCTGGTAGTTTTTTTTTCCAATTATGATAGTATAATAACATCATAATTGATATATTTAGGTGTCATTTAAAAATATTTTTATATAAACTTTCATTTTTTTCTTTCGCGTTTTAAAAAACATCTATTTTTCGTACAAATTTGCTTGTTACTCGTGAAATTATAATCATAGATTCATCTGTACTTGTTTTCATATTTTTATTACTTATTTAGTCATATACACATATTTGCATATGCTGTTAAGGCTATTATATTTGGTGTTGATTTCAGTTCCGCAAGAGTCGAAGGAAGGTGAGACGAGAGGAAAAAGGTGTAGCAAACATATTTGAGTGAAATACAAGAGTGTAAACACGTGAGGGAGTGGCGAGCAATATATATTTATTTTCATCTAACAAATTTTCAGATTAAAAAATATCAGAGGTAAACAACAACATGGCACCACATAGAGGAGACAATGAAATTGTAACTCAATTAAGCATTATGAATCAATAAATAGATTAAATGGCCAATGAATTTGGAGATAGGTTGAATAGGTTAGAGAGAAAACGTGTTAATCATCATGATAGGGTTCAAATTAGGTCTGAACGAAGATAATTTAATGTTAAGAGAGCTGTTATACGAGTTAACACTAATATGAATGAGTTTGTAACTGATAATGCATACATGAGTGATGTTAATTTTAAAGATGCGTTTGTGAGATATGGGGAACGTTTGGATAACAACGAAATTATCAGTTTGTAAGGAAAGATATGGTGATAATTTTGGTTAGAGGGGTAATTATTGGTACCAGGGCCATAATGCTGACTTAGGTGGAGATTTAGGTACAATTAAGTTGAAAATATCAGCTTTTCAGGGAAAAAATGCTCTAGAAGTTTATTTAGAATGAAAGAAGAAGGTGGAGTGGATTTTTTAGTGTCATAATTATTCAGAGCCCAAGAAAGTCAAGCTTGTTGTGATTGTTTTTACTAATTATGTCATTATATGGTGGGATCAGTTAGTGACAAACTACAAGAGGAATTATGATATCCAAGTTGATACTTGGGATGAGATGAAATCCCTTACAAGGAGGCGATTTGTGCCTGACCACTATTATAGAGAATTTGCTTTTCTCCTCTCTTTTATCGTGACTTACTCCTATATACACCAAGAAATCAGTTTTGAACTTAAAGTTTTGGTTTGCATAAAGGTTGAAAAACAAGTAAGTATCTCATTCCTTATTGTTATTCTTGATTAGGGATTGATTGCGGAAGGTTTTAAAAAGAGTTAGGATTTTTATTATGATTTGATGATTGAATGATTTAAGAGATTTAATTGAAGCATTAGGGTGTTAGTTGGCCTAAAACAAATTGATTAGATAATTGAAAGTGTTGCGATGTGTACAACATCTCGAACAACGAGTCTGTCTCCTGAGATGTGTGTAAAAATAGGGTTTTAGATTTAATCATAAGATTATAATTATGAGGTTTAGGAGTCGCCACCTAGTATTATGGTTACTAGGAAACCTAATGGTCCGTGAAAGTCCAGGTAAGGGACTGGTCGTGTAAGGAGAAGACGCATCACTCTCAGTGTACCCTACCTAATGTAACCTGCATTGTTGTTTGATTGTTATTCTAAGTTGTGTTTCTGTCCATTGATCTTATCTAATGTTCAAAGTAAATCTCATTTCGTGAGAAAGTCTCTATTTTATTAGGTTAAATCCTAATCATTATAAGGGTCAAACTTATTTATTTCTTGGATATAACTAAGTCCTAGCATTCCAAATAACAAAATAATTATGGTTTTTTTTTTTGTATTTTGGCCAAACCCTAACAGATAATCATAAACTGGTTACTAAATCTATTTTTGCATTCTTTTTAAAATGATAACAATGTAATTTTTTCTTAGAAAATATGCATGAAAAACCTTTAGGATTTGGTCGTATGCACAAAAACAAAATATTTTTTTGTTTTATTTTAAATGAATATTTATTCTTTAATTTTTTTTATTTTTTTGAAGTTTTAGAGGAAACCGAGTATTTTTTTAATATCGGGTCCGTATCTTACAGTATTCTACAACCCGATATGATGCAAAATTATAGGAAAAACATACGAATATTTTTAAAATGCCCTTTGGAAAACTTGAAATTCTTTTTTTAATATTTTAATATTATTGTTGTTGTTGTTGTTGTTGTTATTGTTGTTGTTGTTGTTATTTTATTAAATATATGTTGGGCTGAACCTGGCTCAGCCATCTAGGCTGGGTTAGAACGAGTCTAGCTCGACTCGTTTGGGTGGGGCTAACTATCAACCTAACATATTTCTTTTTTTTAAAGTGGGCTGGATCCGGCCCGGTCGTACAAGCTGGGCTGAAGTGAGACCAACCCAGATTATAAGTTAATTGTTTTGCAGAACGTGAATCAATGTTTACATTCTATATGCAACTTGAGAGGTTACATGTCGTTGGGGAAAGTGAGGGAAGGAGAGAAAGAAGCTCACTTGGTGCAGGGGTTACAGTTGTCGTCACTGGTCTAGCATGAGGACGGTAGAAGTGTTGGCGGCTCACAGTGGGGTTAAAGTTGTTGCCGACAAAGGGGCTGGTTTTTATTGCTGGAAGAAGAAACTTATGAGGGAGAGGGAGAATCTTACAGTGGTTGCTCTTGTTGTCGGTGAGAAGATGAGTTGATAAAGGAGGTTGGGTTGTTGTTGTTCACGGTGGTGCTAAGGTGGCGGCGGTTGATGAAGCGGTAGAGAGAGGAGGAAGAGACTTGCATAGAGAATAAGAAAAAAACTGAGAAAGAGCTTATGTTTTTCAAACTTTGGCCTCTGACTTCTCCCCCCTCAATGCATGAAATCCACCCCTATTTATAGAGGGTGAAAAAGGAATATTTTATTTTTATTGGAGACAAATCTTGGCCCTTGATTCAACCCGGAAGGATCTTAACCGTTAGCTTAAAGTGGTCATCATGAACTGTCAAATTCGACAGTTAAAGGTTGTTTGAGTTGGACTATTTGGGCCAACGTCATTGTCGATATGGTGTCAATCAGCCAAAAAGAACCATATCGGGGTATGGTCAAATGTTAGGCCATCATGGTGGTGCATGTTTTGTCAAGTTTGGTGAAGAGATGAAGCATTAAATGCCCCTGAAAAGTAGTCATCCTAACAGCTTTTCTAGCAAAAAAAAAAAAAAAAGAAGATGATGAACAATAATCAGATGACATGTCATATGGTTCTTTTTTTTGTTACTCTTTAGGTAAAAAAAACAGTGTTGTTTTGGACAAAATGTGTCATTTATTTAAATGAAAATGTGTCGTTTGGGATTTTAGGGTTTTAATTTAGGGATTTGACCAAAATTTAATTTAGTCATTCGACTTTTGATTCCTATAATCACACTTTTGATTGGCCTAGAACTTTTAATTTTATGCAATTTTGCATTGAGTTTCAGCGCTTTTTTTCATTTTGGTGCTTGGTTTTGGATTTATGCAAATTGACTTTTCATTTAGCATTAAACTTAAAGTCTCTTTAATTTCACCCCTAATTTCGATCAATTTAGTTCCCAAAGTTCTGTGCTTTTTCAGAAAGGTCTTTGACTGTGAATTTCTTCAATTTAACCCTCAATTGACCTTAAACTTCTAATTTTCCTTCAAGTTTACCCCTGATTTGAAACAATTGACTTTATAAAAATTAAGGTTGGTCCTCTAAAATGTCAATCTTCTCAATTAAGCTCAAATTAGGCTCCCAAACTTAATTTGTTTACCAATTAAGTATCTGTTAAATTTAAATTGACTTATTTAAAGTATAATTAAGTTTTTGCACTGAATTAAATCTTTTAATTTGATCCAAATCAATTCTTAAACATAATTAAACTTTTAATTTGGCCCATGATTAAATCAAATTGGCCTATTAAAAATCTAATTATATCATGGACTTAATTTTTATGTAGATTCATCGAATAATCATTTAATTTGACCTTGAATTTGTATTGTCTCTCCAGTCTTAGGTACAACGGGGTATAATTATGCTCCAAATTTATCTAAAATTTTCAGCCTGATATTTCTATATGTACCTAGGATCTTCTTCAGCCAGCTTGTGCCACATCATTAGTCCTCTTACTATTATTATTTATTTATTATTTTTTATTTTAAAAGGAAAAGGGTAAAGTTTAGAGAATAACTCAAAAATAGGTTATGACAGGAATCATGAGTTGTTGAAGAACATGTTATGTTTTTGTGTAATCTATAGATTTAAATATTGACAAATCATGATTCTGAGAATTCCGATCAATCGGTCAACCGCTTTTTCTAAATTGATAGATCGATTTGTTTATTGTTACCGATTGGCCTTTGATAGCGATCGACTAGTTGTTAATTTTGGTCAACTAAGTAACTCAATAATAGAGTTTTATCAAGTCTGTTGGGTTCGATTCATTTGGGTTATGTTCGGGATCAATTGATTGAATCAGTTCAGCTTTATATTTACATTTTGGTCTCTAAGATTAGAGTTTTTAATCTTTTTATGTTTCTTTGCTTCAAGTCATTTTTTAGTGTTTTTCGTATCCTTTATAGGTTATGCTGGCATTCCTCCTAATGATCTTTAATAGTCTTTGGTTGTGCATCTGTTTGTTTTTTGCTTTCATTTTCCGATGAGTGAGATAATCTTTAATATGTATGTAAGATAAATAAATATGTATGTTGATTATATGATGAGTATAACTAGTTAATTTCTTGAATATTTATATATATTGCTTTATTTTCCGAGTCCTCATCCATTCTTGAATTTGAACTCGTATTTTATTTAACTAAATTATATTCAATAAGATATACATTGCTTTGGTAATTATATGAGTATCTATTATGTCTCGATATCGATATACTTATCAGTAACTACATGCTAACAGAGAGTAGTTAGTCTATGTGCACATAATATTCTATATACCTGGCTGGTGAGTGAGGCACCGGCTTGTGGTGATTGATCCTTCCACTGTGATCACCTTTAGGTGTCATCTGATCTCTGACATGTAGTCCACTACTTTATGTTAATATGCTTAGTATGTATATTTATATCAAGATATATCAACTTGCAAACTATTAATATTTAAGATGCATGTTAAATGTTATTCCCTCACAAAGTTGGTTGAATTCATCTCTCATTTTTAATATTATTTAGGTTCTTAGTTTCTGTTAGCAGGTGGACTTTGTTGAGTATTCTTGCTTCTTCAAATTTGATCGGTATATCTTGCTTGTTCTGTGAGGCTTTCTTTTTAGTTTTTTTTATTAGATGTCTTAAATGTTCCACTATTACATTATTTTAATTAAGTTTGGATATTGACAAATATAATAAGTATATTGGATTATTTGTTTAGCTTTATCTGATGATGGGAAATTTTAAAGTGTTGTTGATTTTATTGATTTTGAAGAATATAATATTTTGAAAGATATTGAAACATTGCAAAATCCTTATATAATTTATTTTATGATATTTATGTTCTGAGCTTAGTGTAGGTGGGGTATCCTTACGACACCGCTCCTAGATTTCTGAAAATGGACTCAAAATTCAGATAAAAAAACCGTGACATAAGTAGGACCCAGTTTTATAGCATTAAACATATTCGATTAATAGTAACCTTGAGTAGCCCAAAAATCCTCCATAAATAGAACTTTGGTTTTATGCATATAAAATCAAAAGGCAACAAATCATGTTCTCAACATGTACTTAATATATTAATGAGGAATTTATTATTTTAATTAGGTCTCATTCCATGACATTAATGATATATCATACATAATAATTATATATGAACATACACCCTAGCATGCTATTCTAATTAGATGATTATGGATGTATCTAAACTAAGTCTCTTGGGTCATTGACAAGGATTAGATGGTAAAAACCTAAATAGTTGTTGCAAATCTTCATAAGTCATTTGCGAGCACCACAGTTGTAGCCTTTTCACCATTCTTTCTTCATCTAGGATTAAATGCATTTATAAATTACATAACATTTATATAATTGTATAAGAAACTTCAAGTTACATTCGAGAGGAATTAGATGGAAAAAAAATTTACAACCCCAGCAGAAAAATAAAGAAGAGGTAGGATACACAAATCCTATTTAATATGAAAATATTCAACCATAAAAAACACAACCACATTGGTCTTTAATGTCCATCATGCATAATAACACATTAATATGCATAAATAAACACATTGCATGCTTCAATTCTAATTATTGGTTTTATATGTAATTTTTAAAAAATATTTCTAACACTTATAAATATTAAATCAAATCTAATTTGATAATTTAACAAACATAATAAATTTTACATAACACAAGATTTCTTTGAAAACAATTTTCAAAATTTAATAAGAAAATTAATCATATTAAAATTCTTATTAATATCCGAACTATTTTAGAATCAATTAAATAAAAAAATTTAGCTTAAAAACTCTCTATATTTTAGAAAAAAACAATTTCTAAATATTATTTATATAAACATATTATTTAAATTCTAATCCTATTAGGATATTACAAAACTCAAAAAAATGAATTAAAAATTTTAATTCAATCCTAATCCTATTAGGAAAATTAATTTTATAATTAATTTAATTTAGGTTTCAATTTTAATATAAAATCAAAATTTTATATATGCAGGGATATAATCATAATTCTATCCACAATACCCTGGATGTATTTAGATATAAGTTGCATGGTAAAGTCATAATTTACATTCTAAAACCATATTATAATAAGCCTAAAGATATAGGGGTAAATTTAAAATTTAACACACCAACACTGTAATGTAATTAGGTATAAAGTTTAAGGGTATAATTGTAGTTATAACCTAAAAACCCTAAGGAAGGCTCCAGGGATAAAATTGTAATTTTGCACCTTATCTCTTCTTTCTCATTGGTTGTTGTTAGTAGTGGGCACACTGCCCACCGCCGATGCAGCCATTGATGTCGCTGCTCTTCCCAGTGACTATTTGTCGCTGCACCACGTAATGATTTGACTTAACCTCTTAGTAATCAATTTTTCATTGTAATTATTATCTTTTCATCAATAATGTTCTAATTTAGATATTATAGCATAAAATGTGTCTACTTTGTCAAATCATGTTTGTTCTCAACACCATAGTCATTGATTACTTGAATAAGATTTCAAACTCTTTTCAAATCTTATTCCACCTTACGCAAGGATTTACAATCAATACTATTTGAGAATATATTAATCATTTTTCCTAATTATCCAGGGTCATGAATCATTTGTTGATTACTCAAATACCTTCATAATGTTCATGTTATACCCAATATCTTCTTGTTTATTACCCTTAATTAGGACAACATATAGTAGTAGTATCGAAATATAAAAATTTCTATATAAGATAACTTAGTGTTCTCAAGTATAAGGATCACTTACACAATAGCCATATGAGCATTTTCATAGACACATGTGATCTTTCTATATGAAATTCTTATGTGGGTCAGTTCAGTGTACATATCATCTGACAAACACCTATATATTAGTTTTAGGTATCCCCTTATATCTCATCTTATGAGAACAACTATTTCGTTTTATAAAGAAAAAACACATAATATATATCAATTTTAACAACTCTAATTAATGTTCAATATTCTTAATAGAGCATTTATGAATAGTTAGGAAATGTTTTGATGTAATATGAATCTTATAATTATAATAATCTTATCTTCATTTTTATTCTAGATTCATTAATCAAATATTTAATGAATATTAAAAATAAATAAACTTTTATTAACAATTAAATATATTTATATAAACAAAATCAATATAACATATAACTAATCGAGTGTCAAGAGTGCATCTATACTGATCACATTCATAATTTTTAAGTTTGAAATGGTGTTTATCGTTATATGTAAGTCCTTAAACGGGCTTGCTCGGTGCATGCAAGCACAAAGACCCATACATCTTCTCGAACACAAACAACTTCCTAACAAAGTAATAATAGAGCCGATGGTTCGGCTTGAAACAAGTGGCAATTATGGTTAGACTCCTATGGTTGTGTTTGCTTCTCCATGGTTAGGTAAAAGAAAGCTTTGGGTATCGCACTCGAATCGTCAAATACTTCCACGGGAGAGGGATTGTGTTTAAATATATGTATCAAACTTACATACGAGGGAGGAGATTTGTTGAGTATATATGTGATAGTTTAAAATCCCACATTAAAGAAGAAATGGGAAAAAAATATATATATAAGATCAACTTATAACCTATTAATCTAAACTTTAAAATGAAAAATAATAACCATCGATCGTTATATGCAAGTCTCTGTATGCACAAACCCATATAAACACGGACGCTAATGCATCTTTCCAAACACAAACTAGCTCCCAAGAATAAAACTTCCCTGTGCATCTTCATCCAATGGAATTCGTTTTCTTGTTCCTGTATAACATCGTCTTGTCATGAAGGAGATATCTGTAATAAACAATGTCATACACTTTCGAAGGTGCTGGTATACATATCTTAATCTTGCTTCCACTAAGTGGTCACTTGCACTTTCTCCCCTAAATTACTGACTTGATATACAGAATATAGTAGTGTCTTTGGTATCTTATCTCTTTACAAGTTGACTTGGCCTTGAACTCATTGTCACGTCCTCTCTCAATATGAGATCCTAGTCACAATTTAATTAGTTATTTTTTCTTCAAATTAAAGATGCACGTGTATAGATGAATGCTTTGGGATGCTTAATTCTTTCTTTAATTCTCACCTTTCCGCCAGGGAAGAGCACTTCATAGGATATGAAGAAAAATCAATGGCTTCTCAATTAATAACGCAGAACATCTCTGGTTTTTAGCTAAGATAAAACAAGCATTCTTGTCGATAATGGGTTCTGTATTTGCTGATTATTAGAACAAGTTCAGTTTGATAGTGCTATTAACTGGAACACAAGTACTCAAATGAATATGACAGAAGAGTTTCTTTTCTTCTATGAAGCTGCAAACATATCAGCATGCAAGTGCATGATTAGGTCAGTCTCTGGAGTTATATGAGCATGCGTACGGCGTTATATGAATGTTTCTGAGCCGTCAAGTAGTGGTCCAGCTTGTGCAGTGCCCATGGCAAATCAGATCCTAACAAAGTGCTTAAATATAATCGTCCAAGTTCATAGGCTAAGCGGCCTCCGTCAGTTGTCGAAGGTTTTTTAAGTAATGTTCGGTGAATGATTGTACTCTCTGATAATAATGGAGGGAGAGTATATTCTCTCTTTAATATAATATTTACCTGCTTTTTTTGTGATCTAAATAATCAATATTTTCTTAACTAGTATGGGAAAAAAACAATAGTGAAGAATGGTGGGTGCCGATTTTTTTTATTTTTTTATTATTGCCGTCATCTTCTACGATGAGAGTACAATTTTTTTAAAATATATCATTGTTATGTTTTTTATTATTATATTTTTCCTGCACCACCATCAATAGCCTTTATTATTATTATTATTATTATTATTATTAATGACATTATTTTTTAATCATTATTCCTTTTTATAACGATTGATATGATGATTTCTCGTGATCTATATATATAAAATAATTATACTGTCTCAAATAGATATACGATAACACGTCATTGCTTATTAATATATAGATGAAAACAAGCGTGAAGGACCATTGCTAATGTAATCTCACTCTGCACTGCCCACTCTAAACAGTCATGGTGGTTTTTCCACTTTCCTAGCTCACCCAATGAATTCTCTTCGACTCTCCTCTGTTTTCCATATAAATCAGCACAAGGTCCCCCCCATTATAGGTCATCACAATCAGCATCGCACAAACTTCTTCACACTCGCATGCTAATGGCTATCACACGCTTCTCATACTCCACCATTCTTGCTCTTCTTTACCTGTCTTTGCTTCACCTAGTCACTTCTTTCCCTTCTTCTAATGGTCAGATTGATTACAATTACAACTATAATTACTATGATAGCTCATGCCCTCGTTTGGGAATGATTGTCAAGTATGGTGTCTGGGCTGCTTTCAAGAATGACACCAGAATAGCCGCATCCCTCCTTCGATTGCATTTCCACGACTGCTTTGTAAATGTAAAGCTATTTCTCTTTTACTCAACCACATTTCTCTCTTGCTAGGTGGTCTGTTTTTACAAAGCAGATGTTGAAAAGGCTAGGTCCCATGCAAAGGACAGTTTTTAACCAAAATGGGAGAGATCCAATGTTTTCGTCCTTCGGGCCCAGAAGGTTCAAATTCCTTGTTCAACCTTGAATAAGACAGCCCACTAAATAGATTTGGGTGCCCACCAGTCGGCTGTGCTCTGTATACTAGTTGGGTTCTTTAATCGGATGCTATCCTCTGCTAGTTTCCTCGAATTAAATCAAAAACGATTAAAAAATCAAAACATGGGATGGGAGTGTTTTAACAAGGTTTAATTTGTCTAACCAGAAGATCTATGAGCTTGGTGTTATTGAGTTTCCTGTCTGTGGGTGCATGCCTTTTTTCTGTAGCGGAAAATTTAGAATTCAGTCTGTTACTCCACTCCCACGACACGTAAACTTCTTTGTTTTGAATTAAAGTTATGGTATTTCGTGTGTAACACAGGGCTGCGATGCTTCCGTACTTCTGGACGACACAATTAATTTCAGGGGAGAGAAGAATGCTCTTCCCAACCGCAATTCAGCTAGAGGATATGAAGTCATTGAAAGCATCAAAGCAGATGTTGAAAAGGCTTGCCCATCAACTGTTTCATGTGTTGATATATTGGCTCTTGCAGCAAGAGAATCTGTCCTTCTGGTATTGACATTGGCCATGTTCATTCATTGCAGAGCATTTTCTATTTGCTCTAAATTTCTGATTTATGTGTTTACTTCATTCACCTGTTTCAGTCAGGAGGGCCTTATTATCCTCTTTCATTGGGCGGGCTAGATGGATTGACTGCAAGTGAGAAGGCAGCTAATGAACAATTGCCATCACCATTTGAACCACTAGAAAACATCACTGCTAAGTTCGCATCAAAGGGTCTTGACATTAAGGATGTTGTAGTCCTCTCAGGTTCTTGTCATCTTCGCTTTCTCTGGTTATCTCTCTCTCTCTCTCTCTCTCTCTCTATTTTAAGCTAGTCAATAGAGTGGTGTTCTTGCTCAAACCATAGAGCTTAAATCGGCGACGAAATCTGTGACTCTTATCCTTTTAGATGGCCACGTATTGTCGCCATATATATGCTTGCAATCTATACATGTATTGAGCCTAAGCTCAGGTTTTTGACGACCAAATTTTTGGCGATAACACCAACCCAAGGAACAGAGCAGAAGGCTTTTTTAAACTAATTTCTAATATTTTTGGCACAAACAATTAATTTGTTTTTCGTCTATTACAGGGGCACACACCATAGGTTTTGCTCAGTGCTTCTCCTTCAAGAGGAGGCTCTTCGACTTCAAAGGCACCGGCAAGCCTGACCCCACACTTGATTCTTCGGCCGTGGCAAACTTACAGGGCACGTGTCCAAATAAGGATGCATCAAACAGCAAACTTGCTCCTCTTGACTCTGCAAGCACATACCGATTTGACAATGCTTATTATGTGAACCTCGTGAACAGAACTGGCCTTCTTGAATCTGATCAAGCTCTCATGGGGGATTCCAAGACTGCTGCAATGGTTACTGCCTACAGCTCAAATTCATATCTTTTCTCAGCTGATTTCGCATCATCAATGGTAAAGATGAGCAACCTTGGGATACTTACAGGCAGCAATGGACAAATTAGAAAGAAATGTGGGTCTGTCAATTAAATATATATGTGATGTGAGTCTGTTAATCATGGAGCTTCTGTACCTACTAGTTTCTTTAGGGCTCAAAATGTGGTGCTCAACTAGTGGATGCTTATGTGATAGACATGCCAGTCTTTTAATAAAAACAAGTGTTTAAGTAATGATTTGAATTGTGCTTGGTTCACTCTTTGCCCAAATGTAACTTGGTTAACTCTGATCTAGATTTCCCAACTGGAACACAACTCAGTGACAAGGCAAATTATTTTCCGAGAGCTGTGAGAAAATTTAATCATCTTTGTGTAGCCTGTAAACATGGACATTCTGCCATTGCTCTGTTTGCTCACATTTATGTCATACGAGGACATGAATTGATTGGTTATCTCATTCCTGGAGCTGTAAAAATTACAAGAAACAACTTGGTGATGCTCAACTAGTCAGGTCATGGGGTTTGTTCTCTAAAGATCACCAATTTAAGTGTTACAAACCTCAAGACCACTAAAGGCTTACATGATCGTTAACTTCAGGGTCTCGGAAAATTAATCGAGGTACGCGTAAGCTAAACTGGACACTCATGGTTATCAAAAAAAATAATAATAATAAAAGAAACCAACTAAAAATGCGCAGACATTGAAGATATATCCGTTGAAACCAGTGAAGGGTTTTCCGGACTTGTTAACTTCCCCTTGGCAAATCACATGGCAAAGAAGTGCCGGTGTCTCAGTGGTGTTTCAAGAAAATTTCCCGATGGTGACTTAAATTTATGTAAAGGTTTTTCAAGCGAGGTTTATACGAGCCACATTTCCTTCCCCGGTGCTTTAACAAACAATAATTTATAATTCCGTTCTGAGATATGGCATGGAATGTATTTTCTTATGTCACGAATCTGATATTTGCTTGGTTAGTAAGCTTAATGGATGGTGGTGGGTTCCAATTAACTAATTTTCAACTCATTTGGCGTTGATTAATGTAATTTTAGATATGCTTAATTTCCTGCACGACAGAATTAGGTTGACTCATGATTTTACATGTTTAGTTTTTAGCATACTCGCAACGAAAATAATAAAATAAAAATATTTAGGAATTTCTAGAATTTTGTTACACAATTCTAAAATTGTTTAGGAATTTATTAATTAAAGATTTAATCTTCTTTGGTTTTGAATAATTCTTTAAAGGTTGTGTTATCGCAAACTAGAAGGCGTTTAATTATCCGACCTTCAACAGTAATCTACATAAACTAACAGTGAGAAATCTTTTAAATCTCTAATTAAAAGAGAGAGATTGTTATGCCTAAAGTGCTATATTTTTATTCTGTGATTTACGTAGTTTTTTTTTTCTAATAAACAATCACTTAAAAATAAGAGGCATAACTTACTATTTATAGAAAAATATGAAAAACCTTGTAAATTAGCAAAATATCAATTTACCTATTAATAATATTCATATATTAATTCAGGACAATTTTAGATATTAATCCAATCATGTCGTTATTTGATTTTTCTAAGTCTAGAAATATAATCCATGTATTTATTATATTATATTCCTTAATTTCTAAAATATATTTTAATCAAGCCATACTTAATTAAATCATCTCAATTTAATTTTTGACTCATTGTTCTTAATGTGAGTGACCCATTAAGTTCCTAATATGTTGGTCTAAATATAAATTATAATTATAATTAAATAATTTATTTTATTATCAATTCAAAAATTAATTAATTTATATTTAAAGGTCGGATGCATCATCTAGCAACATGTCATGATCCTCTAAATGTTAGAAAAGTCATTAGTGGTTTAACTTAACCTTTTAGTGATTGGTTTCTCGGTGTAATTAATATCATTTCATCAATAATGTTCTGATTTAACATTAAAGTATGTAGTATGTCTGTCATGTTAAATCATGTTTGTTCTTTACATAATAGTTATTAATCATTTAAATAAGATTTGAAACTCTTTTCAAATCTCATTCCACCTTAACCAAGGATTTTTCAGTCAATACCATTTGAAAACAAATTGAATATTTTTTATAATTTACTTAGAATGATGAATCATCTCTTGATTATTTAAATACCTCCATATAGTTCACATTATACCCAATGTATGCCCCTTCGTTACCTTAATTAAAATAACATGTAACAGGATCAAAGTATAATATTTTCTATATAAAATAATTTAGTGATCTCAAGTCTAAATATCTCTTACACAACCATCACATGAGTCTTTTCATAAATATACGTGATCTCTCCATATGAAATTCTTATGTTGGTTAATTTAGTGTACATGTCTTATGGCAATAAGCTATATATTAGTTCTAGGTGTCTCATATACCTCAGCTTATAAGAATAACTGCTTCCTTTTATAAAGAAAAAAAAAATATAATATATATCAGTCTCTATGCGTCTAATAAATATCTAGTATTTAAGAGAACATCGACAAAAAATATTTTAGTAACAATGCTTTGATGTAACAACAATCCAATTATTATAACAACTTTATAGTTTTTTTTACCAATCTTTTTTGTTTCGTGGATTTTATTTTTATTCTAGATTTATAAATGAAATATTAGATTCATTAATATAATATTATATAAATATTAAAGATAAATTAAAATTTTATTAATAATAAATATATATTTATATAAATAAAATAATATTATGTGTAACCAACATCCGGTTAGCTAACAGATATATTAAAGTGTAACACTTGTGACTTATGTGCCATTTTGACAGTACTCTTGCCCACCTTAAGCAGCCACGCGATGGTTTTGCGACTTCATAAGCTAAACTAATCGACTCATCTTTGATTATGTTGTTTTACACATAAACCACCACGCAATTAAGGCCCTCATTCGAGGTCATCATCGTTATTGTTCACATACTCGAGCAAATATTAATTTGATCATGTATCAGGAACTTTTCTCATACTTCAGCGTTCCATTCCTTCGTTTCTTTTCTTTACTTCATCTAGTCACTCCTCCTCCTTCTGTTACTGGCCAGTTTGATGATTACATCCACTATGATAAATCATGCCCTAATCCATCCTTGACTGTCAGAAATGTTGTCCAGAAGGCTTTGCATAGTGACTCCAGAATAGCCGCATCCCTCCTCCGCTTACACTTCCACGATGTTTTCGTAAATGTAATGATCCTGGATCTATTAATCCCCCCTCAGTTAGAAATTCCTTTGCACCTTAATTTGAAAGCAGTTTTCTGTAATAGTATAATGAAAGCACAAATCAGATCATAATGATCCGTTGTGGGGTCAGCTTAAGATTGGCTGAATATGAGTGTTATGGCAACAGTTTTTTTTCCTGGTTTCTGCGAGAGGGTTCGTATTGGAAGGTCAAACTGGTGTCGAGCTTGCAGAAGTAGAATCGATGATGATTTTGATAAGAGGCTGCCGAAGGCAAAATAAGGGTTCTCAAGTAAATGAGGGAGGGGCAAAACTTAAATAACTTACACTTGAGTTATTGAGGTTCTGATCTGTTTATAACTCCAGTTCTTATGACATGATGTTCTCCTGTGAATCATGGTGTCAGAATTCCTTACTTTTCTGTAATAATTTATTAAAAAAAAGGGGGGAAGTCAAGTAAAGCAACTAGATGGTCATCTTTCATCTTAATTTTTCCTTTGCGCAGGTTTGCGAGGCTTCAATACTTCTTGATGACACAAATGATATCAAGGGAGAAAATAAAGAATGCTTTTCTGAATCACAAGTCAGCTAGAGGATATACAGTCCTTGACAGTACAAAGACCATCTCGAAGAGACTTGAACATCAATTGTTTCACGTGCTGATTATATTGATTCTTGCAGCAAGAGATTCCGTCCATTTTTCTAGTAACAGAGATGCTTCTTCGTCTTTTTCATTTTTTTAAAAAGTCAAATTATGAAAATACCCTCGAAATCCAAAAAACCTAAGGCTGGTTTCAAGGGCATTTTAATCTTTTCATTCTCATTTTTTTTGTTATTTTTTATTTAATTAGAGGTTGTTTAATAATTTTAAATAATTAAATATTATTAAAAAAATTGTTAACATAGCATGTGACAGCCCCTATACTTTTTGGGCAGCTCATACAAGGCCATACAGTTACCAAAATCCTCCATCCATGATGGAGATGAAAGCATCAAGTCATCTTCCATCCATGGTGGAGTTGCAAGTATCGAGTTAATTATCCTTTTCTTAGTAGTGTAATGTGTGCACACAATAAAGGTCTGGTTGGGATGGGATGGAGTATTTTTTCCTTTTCTTTTCTCTCTCATGCTCTTGAAATTCACGTCAGCCCTTTCAGAAAACAATTGTCTTTTAGTTTGTAATTTTATCGACTTTGACCCTCATTCTTTTTATTACTATTTAATTTTTTATGCTTTTTGAAGGTTAGCATTTTTTAATTTTGTCCCTATGCATTTTATTCCATTTGATTTTTATATTCAACTTGGTCCTTCTACTTTTGATTGCTTTTTTTGTGTTTAATACTTTTCTAGATTAATTCTTATTTTCAAATTTGTCCCTTATCATTTTATTGCATTTATTTTTTTAATCCAATTTTAGTCCTCGTTTTTTTTATTGCTATTTTCTTATCATTTTCTTGATTTATCTTTTTTTTATCCCTGAACATTTTATTTCATTTACTTTTTTTATCCATTTTTTGTCCTCATTCTTTCAATTACTTTTTTCTTTTTCTTAATTTATTTTTTTTTAATTTAGCCCTTAATTATTTTTTTCATTTTTTTTATAATATATTTGGTCCATATTGTTTGGATTTTAAATTTTTTTACGGTTGAAAATTTTACTTTGTCAATTTATAATGATTGTCTTCGGTAATCCCCATCTCATGACTTGGACCCGATTTAAGTTCGGTTTTTTTTGTTGTTTATTAAATATTATTTTTTTTTCAAATTCATCATTTGACATTTGATTATTAGGCATTTAGTTTATTGTTTGTTCCATTTTTTTTTTAGTTATCTAGATCTCATATCCCCGGATAACAGATTAGTTGAGTTAACCTAAGTTGATTTGGATTTTTTTTTTCTTTGATGTGTTTTTTTTATAAAATTAATTTTTTTTTTAATTTCATCCTTCGTCATTTAAATATTGGCATTTGAGCTTTGTCATTTTTTCACTTTTCTTTTTGTTGAGTTAATTTGAGTACGGGTAAGTAAAGTTAGCCCGAGTTAGCTCAGATTTTCTTTTTCAATATCTTTTTTATTTAACTTTGTTTTTTTACTAGTTTTTTCTTTTGAAGTCTAATTTTTTTTCTCCTGATCTCATGTTATGGGTGGCAAGTTAGTCAAGTTAACCCGGGTTGACTCAGGTTTTGTTCCTCTATTATTTTTTTATGACATTGATTTTTATTTTATTTTATCATTTGACATTAAATTATTGTCTCTTGAGCTTCGATATTTTTTTTACTTTTTCTTTTTGTTAGGTTATCTTGAAAGGAGGTTAGTAAAGTTAACCCGAATTAGCTTGATATTTTTTTATTGAACTTTGGTATTTTTTTACCAGGTTGTTCTTTTGAAATTATAATTTCTTTTATCTCAATCTCATATCATGGGTCGTGAGTTAGTCAAGTTAACTGGGTTGAGTCGAGTTTTCTTCGTCGATGTTATATTTTTTTAAATTATTTTTTCTTTCATCCTTTGAAATTAACTAATTTTGCATCAGCAATGTTGGAGGCTTTGTGATCTTGAGAATCTTAGAGAAGAGAATTAGAAAGAAACTAGATAATTGTATGCGCTACGTTACAAGTCGGATCAAATTTTTATTGAACATAAAAAAGATATCCAGATGTTGTTAACATGTTTTCTAGCAAAAAAGAATTTATACAAGAGCAAGAAAAATCTGATATTAAGGTCATTAACTCTACTGAATCCAATAAGACTAGGTAATTTAATAATCTGATTTAAACTATATACAATGACAGCAGATGAACCTTAAAAAAACATTTGGCAACGTTCAACTAAAATAAATGAGATACCAATACTGCACCTAGGGGAAAAAGGAAAAAAAGAAGATTATTAGAAACTAACTCACTATCACTTCATTGTGGACATCTCTCACAAAAAACAAAAAAACAAAAACTTGTTGAAACAGCTCAAACCTGACTATAAAACTCTGTATCACGATATAAGAAGAAGTTGTATGGGTCGCTAGAACAATAACCCTGAACAGGAAATCCAACAAAACAAAATGAAGTGAGTATACGTCCATATGAAATAAATCAATTTTATTTAATTCAAGAATGAAATTTATTTAAAATAATAATAAAGAATAACAAATAAAAAGATCTTAAGTAACCTAATTAAATAAAAAAATGATAAAACCAATGTCATAGAAAGCATGAAAAAAAAAAAGTTCAATCTCCAACTAAATAAATATTGAAGGATGAAATCAGAAAACATTAGCTTTTAAAAATGATTAAAAATAAAACCAAAGCATTCCTAGGGAAACCTCATGAAGCCAGGTTAATTTCTAAAGCCTGCAATCCAAAGTCTCTTAGACACGGGCTTAACGAATGTCAAATCCAAACCAATTAAATATTGTAGAATCAAATCCGGTAAAGAATTCTAATTTTGAAAACTTTGCTAAGAAAAGAAACAAAACAATCAAAAGAATAAGAATTAAATATATCAGGAAACAAATTTAGGAGGTGGAATTGTAAAACAAATGCAATTCTAGAAATGATCTTAGTCCAGAAAAAATAACAATTAGAAGATCAAAGACCAAGTTTGACAAAATAAAAAATTCAATGAGGATGAAATTAAAACAAAAAACTAATGCAATGAATTATTTAAAAAAATATAACCAAAAGCAAAGGGACTAAATAAAAAAGAAATAAAAGTTTAGGGGCTGACTGGAAAATATCGGGTGGGAGGGTGTAGAAACCAAGGAAGAGAGGGGAAAGAAAATAAAATGGTCGTCAGTGACAAACCGAAGAACCTATCAGTGCACGCACCACATATCCAGAGAGAAGACGTCGAGACGAAGCTGATGCCACCCTGGAACATCCTTTTTTGTTGCTCTAATCAGCCACACAGGTCGTACAAAGACAACAGAGCGGCTGACGCAACCCCAATACGAATCAACTTTTTTTTTCTTTTTTTTTAAATACTTAAATAACCCCACCCCTACTCATTAATCACAAAAAAAAAAAAACATGAATAAAATGATACAAATACCCTTTAATTTGAGAGTTAAATTAATGGATATTATGAAATGGCCCTCCATCTATTTTTTTTTTTTTTTTGGTTTCCAAGGGTAAGTAGGTATTTTTCTTGTGCATTAACTATGTTAAAATACAAAACTAACCCTCATGATAAGGAAAAAAAACAATTTTTTAGAGGGCAGTTTTGTAATTAAAAACAAAAAATTACCCATGTTGCCCATTCAATTTCAGAACACCAAAATTGTCCACATGCAAAGGCAATTATACCCTTAAAACTTAGTCAGGTTTTTTTTTTTTTTCTTAAGTTCGAAGGTTGGAAAAACACTATTGCCGTGCCCTCCACAGTGACATGTGTGTGCACAGTGTTTTCCAACCTTTTTTAGTCTTTTTTTTTTATTATTATTATTATTTATTTTTTTACTCCCAAGCCTGGAGAAAACGCAGAGCCCAACCAAAGAAAAAGGATGACAACCATTCCCTCCACAAAGAACAACACCAGAAGCATCCACACCTTAACGTGCATTAAATGGCCGTCAACTCACTGAGTCCAAAACCGTATGAATTTCCACCTTTCCTGGGCATGGTAGAGACTGAGCAGCTGCCAAACGAAAAGCTCCCAGGATATGAGACAGCAGCCATCAAACACACGCGTGCCATGATTCAAGGAAGAAACTTATGGGCAACATGAAATTGATCTGACAAACGCACTGCAACACCTAATATTCTGGGAAAAGAACCATGCCAGCTGAAGGAAATGGCTGCAGGAAAAGCACACAAAAGTTGAAGGAAAAAAAATCTCTCTTCTAAGCCCAACCAAACACATAAGAAGCCCAGCTGAGCAATATGTTCCCTAGCCCAAATCCTAAAAAATGAAGCCCAAACAATATGAAATTGGTTATTAACCCTTTTCAAAGTTCACTATATAAATATTAGAAGAATGTTTTATTTTTTCAATATGAAATTTGAAGCCCTTTAGTATATATACTCTATGTTTACCAGAAAAAAAGTTATTTTTTCAATGTGGGATTTGAAGCCCTTTAGTATATATATTTTATGTTTACCAGAAAAAAATTTATTTTTTCAATGTGGGATAAATAATCTTTTTTATTTAAATACTTCAACTTAAAATGATAACATATTATATTTTTAATGTGAGATAAAAAAACCTTTTGAAATAATCTTTTAAATTTCATTATTTACAACATATATAACTTATATTCACATGGATTGTTTTTTAATTTTTTCATATGAAATATTAAAACTTCAAATATAATTTTTAAAATTTTTCTGAGTTGATTCAGGTCAACCCATATAAGCCGGGTCAACCCCCGGGTCGAGTTTGATAACTATGCATAAATGTATTTGCTAGGCCATCCATGTAATTAGTTTGAGGCAGATCATTATTTAATTGTAGCAAACTCACACCTGATTACTCAAAATCACCTATTATTGCAAGTCCGACTACATCATTGACATTGAAAAACAAGTGTATACTTTGAGATTTTAATTAGAGTCTATTTTTGTATTTACAAATTGAACAAAGATATATATTTTAATTGATAAAACATATTTGAAAGAAAAGATTTATAAAATTATTGTTTTTATGTGAAACGATCGAACAGTTAATATAATTGGATCTAAATAATCGACCGGTTAAGATAGATAATTAAACTTTCATTTTATTGTGCTTCAGAAGCACAAAATTTACTAAATATTGTGTTTTTAAAATGCAATAAGATAAAAATATGCTATTTTCTCTAATTTTTCTAAATAATGTTATTCTACCAATATTTTATGCTAATTTTTTCTTTTAAAAAAACATTCTAATGCACACAGATTCAAAAAAAAGAAAAAGAAGAAGAAAAGAAGCTGACAAGGAGCGTTTGGATTAAAAAACAAAAAAAAAGAACATAAAGAAAAGCTGGTAGATTCCTGGCCAAAGTTTGTACAAACCCTATGTATATTTGAGTACTTTTGTCCTTGTCTCAAAAACCACTTTTCTTCTCTAAAAAATTCTACGTGGTTGGATCTGCCAAATTATTGTATGCTATTATTATGATCCATCACCATCTCTATCACAATCACAATCATTCATCCCACAAAGACGTCCTCTCTGCTTCCACATTAGATTCTCTGTGCAAACTACTGACCTCCAGCAAGCTTGAAACCTCTGCCTCCCAACCCTTTCCTCCAACTGGATAATCTCTTTATTCAATGCTAATGAAGTTTTAGCCTTCAGTTCTAAATGATGTTGTCTTAGATGCAATATTCTAAGTATTATTCAAACAGATTTAGTTTCTTTGACACTTACAAGAGATTAGAGAGGAAAGGAGAGACTTAAATAATCTTATATATATTTTACATGTTGAAGCAGCAATATTGATATTACTGCATGTTCTAGGAAGAAGATTTTTTTTATTATTATTATTATTAATGTGGGTGTTCGGATCAGCTTGCGCGCATCTCGATTAATTCCATAAGCCCTAAAGTTATTGACCATATAAGGCTCAAGTAATAAAAAAAAATATATATTCTTCACGATGCATACAAAGCTAAAACCCAAATTAACAACTTGATTTAATCATCAGTACTACTGTGTATTAATTATATTAAATATATTAGCATTATAGGATTTGTACCATCAAAACTTTGAAAAATGAAAGGTATTCTTTATCTTTTGAATTAAATCATTTTTAAACACAGAGTTAATTATCCAATAATTGATCAACTCATGCTATTGGGTCTAAAATGCTCTAATTTATATGATAAAAGAGTTAATTGTCTAACAATTGATTAAATGATATCATACATATAAATTTATTGTGATTTTAATTTAAATTAATGCATTCCACTAGTCATCACAGGCAAAAGCATACAGTGTTCAACCAGCAGCATTATTTGGGGGTGACGTTGGCCAGCTGGCTCAAAGTTTTGAACATAATTCCCAGCTTTTTTCAACTTATTTTAAAAGAAAATCTGAAGCTTTTTGACCTTTAATAAAAGCAAAACTTATCCATAGAAGCCAGGAATGACAACTCTGGAATCGAAGAATGAATGATTTGCCTCTTCTGCTGTACATCTGAGGTTCTGCTTGGCGCTTTGAAAGTAATTTGTCGCCTATTGAAAAGGGCCAGAGAAACAGAAGGACGAAGAATTCATGGAGATTTCTCAGTTCTGAGCAAGAGCATATATTCCTCTCATAGAACACATAGCTAGTCAAAACATATCAATAAAGTTGATATGAATATTGAAGGGCAAGGTTCAGTCCTTTTTCTTTTTCTTTTTCTTTTTTTTTATGTGAATCCAATACATATCAATAAATGACATTAGCATGGAATTAAATTCATTGTTTGGATGATGTAATTAAATACCTGAAACTACAAAAATTCCAACTACACCAAGAATGCAAATATATATCGATGACAAATGATATTCAGTTTATCATATATATATATATATATATATATATATATATATATATTAAAATAAAGGAGGGTACTTACTTGTTTAAGCATTTTAAAGTAATGAGACTTTTGTTATTGTCAATAACGAATCCTTTGTCATTGAGACTTTATTACTCTTCACTTGTGCAATTAGGATGTTTAGAATATGTCTCCCAAGATTTCAACAACATCACCTTGATTTAAATGCACTTTTAAACAAGGTCTTTGAACAACAAAATATGAAACTCAAATATCTCTCAACAAAATAAACTTGAACTCTAGATTTGGGAGGAAAACCAAAGAATAAAAGTGAATGAAAACACTAAAAAGAAGGTGAGGAAAGGTATGGAAAAATCTGAAAAATTCAACTTAGAAACTCTTCTTTTACCCCCCTCCTCCTTTGTTTATATTAAATTTTGGAAGATAAAAGGTCGAAGAATTTATAAGAACTAATTTCTATCATTATCAATCATTGATTAGTCACCATAAATCAAAAATTAAATCTAGAAAAACCAAGAGTTCTTTGAGTGGGAAAACCAAGGGGTTTTTTAGATTAACTTCTCATTCACTCATAATTTGTTTATTTAAAACAAATTTCCAATAACCCCTCACATGAATGAAAATTATCTCATCAGTTTAAAAACGACCCAAAGATTTATTGAGAGATACTGATTTGGTAGATTACTATATCAATATATATAGCTTTTGGCTTTGAACCTTTCTTAATTAAATACTATTGGATTTATTCGGCTAAATAGTGAACACAATATCTTGAACTATTTAGCTTTTTATATAAATCAAGACAATAGTACTCACATAGTTCTCTACTTAGAGATTTTCTTTGGTTCTCATCGTTGTGTTCATTTTGGCCCTGAATAACTTTTGGATTCATAAATGCTTTAGAAAATTCAACCGTTGTCAAAATTCTTAAAGAAACAACCATATTTCTCACTCATAAAAATGATATTTCATTAAGAGTATCTTGTTATACTCTACTTGGTGTACCAAGATATAAAATCATTAAGAGCTCAGCTCCTTTTTATCATATTGCATCTAACATTTATTTCATCATAGGAATAAGTAGGAAATAATAATTCTTAGTGCTACTAAGAGTGTTATATGACTTAGTTTTTTATTTGAACCTAGATCTTAGGATCTTCAATCAACTAGGTATGATTACCATCATTACACACTTTCATCTTTTAAGGTTCTATATCCATTACCCTTAATGAATTACACATGAGCTCTCTTGACAAACCTTTGGTTAGCAAATTCATAATATTTTTTTTTTACTTTACATAATCAATGGAAATAATTCCATTCAAAAACAAATTTTTAGCAATATTATATCTACTACGTATATGTCTAGACTTTCCATTATACATACTACTTAGTGCCCTTTCAATTGCTGATTGATTATTGCAATGGACACAAATAGCTAGCAATAGTTTTGGCCAACATGAAACATCCTCTAAGAAATTTTAAATACATTTGGTTTCCTCTCTAGCTTTATCAAGAGCAATAAACTATTATTTCATCATGGACCTAGTAATAGATGTTTGTTTAGAGGATTTTCATGATACAACTACTCCACCAAACATATCCATTTATAGATTTTGAATACCTAGTATCAAATATTCAATTAGCATCATTATACCCTTTTAGTATTGTTGGATAACCAATATAGTATAGCCTATAGTCTAAGTTGTATCTCAAATACTTGAGTACCCTTTTTATTGCCTTATAATGATCCATACTTGAATTACTTGTAAATCTACTCAGTTTACTAATTGAGTAAGCAGTATCAGGCCTTGTACAATATATAATGTATATTAAGCATTAAATTATTCAAGAATATTCTAATTGGTTTATTCTCTTACCTATATTCTTGGATAGATATACACTTATATCAATTGGTGTTTTGATAGTGCTATTATCATCTTTAGAAAATTTCTTGAGAATTTTCTCAACATAATAATATTGAAATAATACCAATCAATTAGATGTTTTAGAAATTTTTATTGCTGATATGATATTTGTAACACCTAAGTCTTTCATGTCAAACTTGTTAGTTAATATATTTTTAGTAGACTTGATATTCCATTTTTGCTAAAAATTAGTATATCATTCATATAGAGATATACGATGATATAACTTAAATTTTAATTATGCTAAAAACCTCTTTCACAATTAATATATATAATTATTTTTATTATTTTTCTTCACAAGATAAACTAAACAAAGTCTAATATAAAAAGAAAATAAAGCCTTAAGATTGTTAAACTAAAGTTTGTAAATATATACATTAAACTAGTGATCAATGATGTTTAGTTTATTATAACAAGACATGTTAAATATAATAAAATTTTCAAGAAAAGTCTAGAGTTCATACAAGTTTAAATTTATAAGTTTGCACAAAATAACTTATGGAAAACATGTTTTCAACACAAATATAATAATAGAATGCATACTCAACATATATCCAGACTTACAATTGATACTAATTAATTCAAAGTCCTAGCATGTGTACTAGAAGGGTACTTATTTATTGAAGCATTTTAAAGTAATGAGACTTTTATTATTGTCAATGATGAATCATTTGTTTTTAAAACTTTATTGCTTCTTACATGTGCAATTAGAGTGTTTAGAATATGTCTTTCAAGATTCCAACAACACGACATTGGTTTAGATACACTTCTGAACAAGGTTTTTGAACTAAAAAATATAAAATTCAAATATATCTCAACAAGATGAATCTAAGATCTTGATTTGGAAGGAAAAACAAATTATAAAAGAGAATTAAAACACTAAAAAAGAGGTGAGAAATAGTATGAGAAAAATCTAAAAAGTTTAAGTTATAAACTCTTATTTCACCTCCCCTTCTTTTATAGTAAATTTTAAAAATTAAAAAGTTAAAGAATTAATAAAAGTTAATTTTTATCATTATCAATTATTGATTAACCACTATAAATCTAAAAAATCAAGAGTTTTTTGAGTAAAAAAAACAAGTATATATTCTTTAATATTAATTTATTATTCACTCGTAAATTACCAACTATTTCTTTGCCTGGCTAATACATTTGTACGTGTGTAAACAGCAAGGATTCCAAAGCAAAGGACCTTTACACATGACCTTTTATTCTAAAGCAATATTTGTCAAAACTGTTTTGCATAAAATCTTGCAATCCCAGGGAAAGGTGGGCAGAAAGCTCCTCTCCATTTTCAAAAGGGGTTTTCTTGGGCTTTGATTTCCACTCAAAACATTCCGCATTTCCTCTCCAAGAACCTCCCAAACCTTTTTTTTCCTCACTTTTTCACCACTTTGCCCTTATTGTTTCAAAAGTTTTTTTTATTTATTTAGAAGGAAAACCAATAAAATAAAGACAAATCCCTACTAATCTCCTTCTATTATGTTCTAAAGCTTATCACCTCCAAACACTTTCTCACATCTTTTCTCTTTCTTTCTGAACTTGTAGTGAGAAACCAAGTCTGCATTTTTTCCTCTCCCGATACCACACACAAACACCACTCAGAATCCTGAAAACCCCTGCATTTCAGGTTCCAAAGGACATGAAAACCACCCATTGAAAAGTAAACCCGCTCCTAAGTTTCCATTTTCACCAATCTTTAATCCGTTTTTTTCAAGCAAAAAGAACAAAAAAAATAATAAAAAGCCCAACTATCAAAAACCCTCAAAAAGTGCACCTGCTTAAAAACTATTTCTCAATGTCGACACCATTAGACCAGCAGCAGCAGCAGCAGCAGCAGCAGCAAGAAACACCATCCATGGAAGTGAGCCAACAAGCTGCCTACACTCACACTGGTCATGGGTCGGTTGGACCAGTGATAGCAGTTCTTGCAGTGATCACAATATTGGGAGTCATAGCAGGAATGATTGGCAGGCTTTGTTCAGGTCGTCGGATCTTGGGTCATGGACAATACGATTTTGAGGGTTGGGTAGAAAGAAAATGCTCCTCTTGTCTCGATGGCCATGTTGACCCGCCTCCGACCCGACACGCAGATATTCCGGTGGCAGCTCCGGTGGTGGAGGAGGGTCCCCAAGAGATTAAAGAAGAAGAGCAAGAGCAACAACAAAGTGAACATAAGCCACATCCAAGTGCGAGTGGATCTTGATCCCTCTTTCTCGATACTAGTAGTATATCATCGAGTTTCAAGGGATTTCTGCTTCTTGATTTCGTTTAATCAGTTTTCTTTCTTTATTTTTATTTTTTCATTGTTCTGTTTAGGGTTTATTTTGATGGGATAAGCGACATCATAGAATGAAAATCCTGAGCACGAAAACATTTTCACGTTAATGAAATACAATCCATTTTTGTTTTGTTCTACTTTGAACTGGATTGGAGTTCATGATGAAGTTCTCAAGTCTTGAAGGCTTTGTCTTGATTTGTTATTAGCATAAAAATTAATAACAATGAAATATTGATCATATGCTCATTGAGAAAACACTCTCGTTTTTTTTATACTTGAGACTCAAGAGAGTGGTTTGGTTTTAATATTATCCGTAATCAATTAACTTTGCTAATTGCTAGTGATCATGTATAAATGGATCGATGTGTTAATAATCTTGTTTTCATGGTTATTTTTATACAGTCCAGAGCCCAGGAATTGCTGGTTCTAGAGCCTTTTGGTTACTTTATTTGCAAGATTTTCATCAATATCGACCAGTTTTTATTTACTGTTGTTGGCTACATAGGATTCTCTTCTCTGCGATTGCATTTTAAAAGAAGCATTCCTTTGTTATGCATACGAGACAAATGTCTCATGCCACTTCGGAGATTTCGACCCCCACCGGACAGACAGGTGCCGTTATCTTTTTTTCTGATGTTGTATGTATGGCTCCCGTTATTATGTGCTTTAATCCCTTCAGACTAGTTTAAACTGGTGATTGATGTCGTCATTAGACCTATATTTCCGCATGTCACTTTCCATTGTCGATGCTGAGAAATAAGGAAAGCCCTCGTGCTTTTGCTAGTAGTCAACTTTTCTTGCTCGTTAAGGACCAGTGACAGTGGGCAAGCACTCTGATCTATAGCGGTCGCAGCATCGTATTAGAGGAAATCTGCAACTCCTGTTGGCTTTTAGATTTAAGAAAGTAGTAACTGTTGCTATTTTTCTTCGAGAATATGATGGAAAAGGTATTATGGAGTAATTATTGTTCAATTCAAGATATATATATATATATATATAAAGTTTAGTTTAAGGGTTAGATTATAATACTAAAAGACTTTTAGTATCAATGTAAAAAGAATTCAAATGTCTAAGGATCAATGCGTAAAAAAATAAAAGTTTGAAAATGTATCTTTTGGATCTTTATTTTGAAAATTAGATTGAAATGTGTACTGGATGTTCAGACTTAAACCGCACACTCTTAACATATTGCTCAAGCTGAAATTCATTCAAAATTATTACTTTATAACAATTTTAAAATAATCATGCTACCAAAACATATTAACCGGATGTTCTGAACATAAAATTTTAAAATAATCATGCCACCAAAACATATAATCAACAACAATTAAAAATAAAAAAACTTATTTGGGTAATGATTTCACTGTGCATATAGATTTTATGCACAGTAAAGAAAAATAATGTAATGACTATTTTGTTCTTCTCCAAAAACTTATTTGTTAGGCTTCTAGGGTAGTTTTGTAATTGCATAGGGACTAATAGTAATATTTATGAGGTTGAAGAAGTTTTTTTACTTTTTAAGTACATAGCGTAATGGCTATAATACCTTTGAAATCAAAATAAATCTAAGATGGGGAAAATCATCTTTTGTTTAAAATACATAGTCAATTTACTTAGTTACCCTTTAATCCATAATTTTTTAAATTTAGATTTAAGGGCTTATTCATCTTTTCAATGTAGTCGTTTTGTAATTATAGGATAGATACAGGGGAAATTTTATATTTTAAAATGAATAATTAATATTTTAGAAATAAATGCACGTTGAAATTACTTGGTTACACCTAAAATCAGAAATTTTTAAGCTTGAGGTCAAAGGGCTTATTTGTCCATTCATTGTGGTTTTTTTATAATTATGGGGTTAATATATAGAAAATTTTGTATATTTAAAATGAATAATTGATGTTTTTTATAGAAAAGTTGTTGGAGCGTGCAATGCACGTGCCAGCGCTTGAAACTGCTCTGCACGTTTAAAATAGCGCATGTAACGGTGTTAGGAGGTGAGAATTATGCAATTGCGACAACTTTCAAAAGCTCGTAGAGTCCTCGCCTATATAAGGTAAAGCGTATGGTGGGGCATGTAGAGATTTGACTTTGGCAATGTTTTCTTTTTTCTTCTTCTTTTCTCTCTCTTCTCCTAAAAAAAACAAGTTGTCCAAGCAAAAAAAATCCATGATGTCCTCTTATTGTTTTGAGATATCTGATTTAGTCCTCTTTGTTTTTGTTGTATGATTTTCATTTTGATTTATTTTGTAAACTTTAAATTTGTTTTCAATTTCATCATTGATTGAAATGCTATTTGCTCTTTTATTTTGTTTTGTTTTCATATTTGATCCTTTTTCTTTTGATTTTGAGTTTTTGCTTTGATTTTTTTTATAAAATGTTTGAATATTTTTAATTTTGACCTTGAATAAATGAATGTTATTTTCCTTCTTTTACCTGAATCATGATTATTATTATTATTATTATTTTGCTTTTTTAAAATACACTTGTGGTCTCTTGACATCCTTTTTTTATGTTGAGCTTTATTTTCCAACCGGTGGCAAGCTTAGATGATGGCAATAGTTTCATATAATTATTAGAATAATAAAATAGTAACAAATTAGTTAAAGATGCCATTTTGCCAGCTTTTCTTTTCTTGATCAACTATGTGCAAGTAGTCAATTATGTAGAATTAGAGGTACTTTGAAATCACCATAAAAATAATTGTCATATTGACCAAGAGGTACCCATTTTACAGGAGAAAGGTTTGGTAAAACTTTACAGCTGGGAGACGTGATATAGTTGGCATTACTAAAAATTTGGCAAATATAAACATAAACACTGAAAGAATTTTTACGTCGGTAAATTGTGGTGAATTTTACCGACGAACTTTTCCATCACTATATCCCTCGGTAAAAACCGAATGAAACATTCTGTTGGTATATACCAAAGGAATTGCAGTGGGAAAAGAAGAAATAAAAAATGCCAAAAAAGTACGATGATGTGTAACTTTTACCAACAGCTTTACCGACAGAATTAACTCGACGGTAAAGTTTGTATGTAAATATACCGATGAAAATAGTATCTCGATATATATCGATGGACTTACAAATTGTATTACAGTGGAATTCAAAAAGGCAAATCGTACGGTGACATGACACATTTTACCAATAGAATGACCGATGGAATGCCCGACAAAATAATTTTATCTGTAATATTTAAATTTTAACCTGACGATCGACCCTTCTCTCCCTTCCCTCATTTCTTTTTTTTTCTTATGCATTTTTTTCTGCAACAAACAGTCACCCCCTCAATCTCAACATAATTCAACCTCCCACAACAAATTTTTCCACCACAAAACTCGGTTTGTCAACATCCATATTCTTATTTAAATTTTATTGAGGATTCTCCACCTTAAGAAAGCAAACCTATCCTTTTTTTCTTTTAAACATAATTTTTAAATGTTACTTTTTTTATATTTTTATAGTATATGTATTTTGTTTGGGTGTTAACTTATTTTATAGTTTTTTCTCATACAATTTTGTTGTGTGGATTTATGATTTGTACATGTTATGGTTTGTTTTGGATTTTGTAAAATTGTATTTGTTTGTAAATTGATGAAACTGATGTTGAATTTTTTACTTCGATGTTTTATGATGAAATAAATAATGGTTTATTTAACATATTCATTTTATATTTTGTCAATTTTATTGTTAGTTGTATTTTTTGGTAAATGTGTAGAAATGTTAATTTATATAGATATATAATTGATAATGAATTAAAAGAACTCGTAAAATAGATTAAATAAGATTGAGCTAAACCAATATTTTTGCAAATTATTTAGTTAACATAATTAATTAATGCATGTTGTCATCATTATTTAAATATGTTAGATATAAGTAATGGATGATCGTTCATGGATGTATCGAAACTCACCCCAAGGGTTGCAGATGATGGATGATGGATTATTGTAATGGGGTTCAGGGTTTTATTAATTACACACTATATAATCTGAGAAATATTAGTGGAGGTCGTATTAGATGTCCATGCAAGAGATATAAGAAAAAAAAAATTTATCGATCCAGATGTTGTAACGATGCATCTTCTACAAAAAAAAGTTCATGGAGAAATACATATGTTGGTATGCACACAGAGAACCATATGTTCTTCATGATGTCATAGTATAGAGGATGGTTGGGTCAATTTCTAGTGCTAGCAACGTGCATGGAGTTGTATATGACAATAGTAATCCTTATAAGAATATGGTTATATATATGATGAGAATGAATCAGAGTCATGTTGGTCAATGTCTAATCGTAGATGAAGAACCTAATACAGACACGACTAGGTTTTTTGATCTTTTGAAAGATTCCAATGAACCATTATAGGATGATTGCATAAATCACAGTAAATTATCGATCGTTGCATAAGTGTTCACCATCAAGTTGGATCATAGGTTGAGTGAGACTAGTTATAACAGAATTGTCGAATAGGTGAGAAGCATTTTACCTAATGGGAACAAGCTGAAAGAAAACTTTTATGTTGCTAAGTCCATGATGAAACCCCTTGGTCTAGGATACCAGAAAATTGACATGTGTCCAAACTTCTACATGTTGCACTACCTTGAAAATGCAAAGTTAACCTAGTGCAGAACATATGGGCATTCTCGTTATAAACCCAGAATTGGCAGGGAAGGACTCTTGTCGCACACAGAAAACTTAGATACCTCTCAATCACACCTAGATTGTAGAGGTTATTCATCTCACCAAAGACTGATGAGCATGGCACCAATCAAGTGATGCAATGGATGGAGTGATGGTATACCCTTTCGATGGTGAAGCTTGGAAACACTTTAACAGTATGCATCATTAGTTTTCAGTGGAATTAAGGAGCGTGCCTCTTGGGTAATTAGATTCAATCCATTTGGGTAATTTGTTGCACCTTATTCTTATTGACCGGTGATACTCATAGTTTACAACTTGTCATCGGGGATGTGTATGAGGCTAGAGTTCATGTTTTTATCTACGGTCATACCCAATCTTAATATTCTGGGTTGGAATATAGATGTTTGTCTTTGGCTGTTGATTGATAAGTTGAAGCAGTTGTGGTTATCTGGGGCTTTGACTTATGATGTATCGAAGAACAGAATTTTATAATGAATCATGTTTTGATGTGGACTATCAATGATTTTCCTGCTTATAGAATAGTTTTTTGTTGAAGCACGCATGGAAAACTAGCATGTCCATACTATATGGAAAATAACAAGGCATTCACGTTAACAAACAATGGTAAAGCATTTTTTTTATTGTCACCCGTGATTCTTGCCAACGGATCACAAGTACAGAAAGAATAAGAAGAACTTTTTTATTGGTAGAGTTGAAAGGGATATTGCACCGCTGCTTCTTTCAGGCGAGGAATTCGATTACTTGGTGTTAGAGTACAATGACATGGTGTTTGGTTTTCAATCAGGTGAGCAGAAGTTTTTTATTTTGGTTTGACCCACAATTGGGTTAATCAAAGTATTTTTTTAGGAGCTTCCTTATTAGAAGACTAGTCTTCTCCGCCATAACATTGATGTTATACACATAGAAAAGAACGTGTTTGAGAATATTTTCAACACGGTTATGGACGTGAAGAAGAAGACAAAAGATAACATCAAGGCTAGAATTAATATAGCTTTGTTTTCTCACCAGAAAAATTTGAAGTTGGTTTATGTTGGGTCACGAGTTGCAAAGCCCAAAGCCAACTTTGCCTTAGAAAAGAATGCATAATTATTTGTCTATTAATATCTTAAAAGTTTGTGTTTTTCTAATAGACATGTCTCGAGCATATCAAGGTTGGTGAATTTAGATGATTGCAGATTGTATGGAATGAAGAGCTATGACTACCACATGTTTATGCAAACATTCATTCCATTAGCTTGTCAGGATTTATTGTCAAAGATCATTCATTTCTTTAGAGATATATGCTCCAACTAGTTGCAGAAACAACATATAGAGAGGCTTGAAACGAATATTGTCTAGATAATATGCAAACTTGAGATGATATTCCTTCCATTAATTTTCAACTTGATGGAGCATCTACCCATACATTTATCATTTGATATAAAAGTTAGAGGCCCGGTCCAATATAGATGGATGTATCCATTCGAGAGGTTAGGGATTACACATGCATCGTAATTTAAAAAATTTTGTCTTTCTTTATATAATTTCAAACATTCGTTTAATTCCATGCAGGTACTTATTCAACTTTAAGAGAAAAGTAAAAAACAATGCGCATGTTGAGGCTTCAATATGGATGCCTATATTGTTAAAGAGATCTCAATATTTATCTCGTATCATTTCGAGCCTCGATTGAGAACAAAGTCAATCGCGTCCCAAGACATAATGATGGTGGGGAAATGTTTTCAAGTGGAAACTTGTTAATATTCTCTCATCCTGGACAACCTATACCAAAAAAAGCTGTGAGGAAAAGATATTTTTCTGAAATAGAATTCAGACAAGCATATAATTATGTGTAATTTAACTGCGATGAATTAAGATGTTTTATTCAGTAAGTATACTGCTTAATATGTCATTATTTTTGAACAATTTATCTCTTATAATATCATAAACTGATATATTGTTGAATTTCTCGTAAGCAACATCGTCAATATTTACTGTCTCAAGACTCACAACTGACTGAATCTCAAATCTTTCGATTATAAGAAGAATAATTTTCTGTGTGGTTTAGAACATATGTAAGTACTGTTTAATTATTCTTATATCTCGGGATACTTAATTTCATTACACATTTCTCGTTAACTGTTCATGGTTGTACTTCATATACCAGGTTTATCAATTGGGAAGGAATGTTAGTGTTACTTTGTCTTTACTAAGTCTGGGTTTTAAAAGAAAAGGGAAGTGCTACAACGGGTATTTCATCAATGGACATTTGTTTCATATTGAAGAATATAGGCAAAGCGGAAAAACATATAAAAGTGGGGTTTATATTAAGGGATCAACTTCTAATAAGTTTGAATTTGACTATTATGGGAAGTTGAAAGAGGTCATTAAATTGCAATATCATAACAAGCAGAATAAAGCATTTTTATTTAAATGTTATTGGTATGACACTATTGACAGAGAAATTAGAGTAGATCCCTACCATGGTTTATTTAAATTAATTCAAATGCTAGACTCCGCAACGTCGACAATGTCTTTGTTTTTGCCAAACAATGCCAGCAGTTTATTACACATACAATCCTTTCTTTAGAAAGGATCGTTCAAGAGCTGATTGGTTATCTGTAGTGAAAATCAAATCCAGGGGTCGTGTTAAGGTTGTTCAGGATGGCAACGATGAATTAACTATAGGAAATAATGTCTTTCAACTTGGTGAGTTTGTTGATCCATATTGAGTTGTTTCGTCTAATGACTTAGAAGAAAACTCAAATTTTTGCATCACCAATAATATTTTGGTTAATGTTGACGCTGGGAAATTGAATGTTGTTTTGAACTCTAGCAGACATACATAAGTCGATGAAGATGATGATAGTGATGAAATCAACATAGAAGTTGCGATGGAGATAAGGATGGGTCAATTAACGAAGAAGAAAACAATTCTGATTAATTTGCACAACACGAATTTATAATGCCATAAACTATAATGTAATATTTATGGACAAAATTCACTTCAATGTAATGACAACGATGTTAATATATTATTGAATGACAAGAAAATATTTATTTTATTATTGTGATGTGAACTGGTATTATTGTGTTGTGCGTGCAGCTGTGAATTTAAGTATTTACAGGATAGATAGATAGGGAATACAGATACAATCTGACATCAGACATTGTTTTACACCGATGGAAATACCGACAGAATGAGTTCATCGGTATGTTCCAATGGCGATGAGAATTGTTCCCCTTCTCCCCGGTACTGTTCATAGTGTTAATTACACACGGATATACCGACAAAATATTTCTATCCATATATTCCAATGGTGATGGGAACAATTCACTTCTCAAGGTGTTGATAATTAAAGCTTTTTTTATCAACAAAATCACAAACGAAATAGAAATTTCAATGCGCTGACAATTAATGCTTTTTTTTTATTGTGGTACATGTTTCCTAATGGAATCACCAAAGGAATGGGAATTTTCAAGGCACTAGCAATTAATGCTCTTTTTTACTGTTGATTATTTACTCTTTTATAGATAAAATCACGGATGGAATGAAAATTCATCAATAATATTTGAAGGGGTTTCTGAAATTTTTCACGTGAATTGAAAATTCTAACTTGACTTCATAGACGAAATCACCAATAAAATTTTTAAAGATATTAATTTAATATTCCATCAAAAATTTCATCGATAAAACCTAATATTAAAAATCACGGACATAGCAGACAAGACTTCATCTTCTTCATTTTTCTTCTTTCATCCTCTCTCTTCTTCTCTCTTTTCTTCATTCTCTTATTTTTGTTCATGACCCGAGCCGAAATCAAACATCATCTTCTCTTCTCATTCCAAGGTATGTTGTCTTTCATCATTTTTCTCCTTTTTTTCATGTTTTTTTTAACAATCCCTTTTCATTTATTTTCTTTTTCCTTTTTCTTTTTTCTTTTTTTGTAATTCTCGGCCGAAACTAAGCACGCCATAAAAGTAAGAATTTTTCATTCCTTTTTCTTCTTCATTTATGTGTGTTTTTTGTTTTGCATTATTTTTGTTTTTTTTTTTGTCAATATTTTTTTCCAATTTTATGTTGAATTTTAGTTGTTATTTAAATAATTTTTTCATTATTTTTTAGAATTTTACTTATTTGTTTTCCAATTTTGTTGTTCAATTACAATTAAATGTGTGGGATTAATTTTAATTATTATTTTGATTTTTAAAAATTTAGATTAATTTTTTTGTAAATTTAGGGTTAAATATATTATCACTTAGAAAATGAGAATTTTGTGCAAAATTGAATTATTCTAATTTGTTAGAAGAAATTGAATAAAATCAATTGGTTTGTGGTATATATATATATTATGTATTTCTAGGTTTAAAAATTTTGAATAGTCATATAGGAAAGCTGTTGCCGAATGTTTTAAAAAAATAAAAATCATTTAATTTTTTTTATCCGTTAATTTGTGTAGATGTCTAGGAGAAAGTCTATTGCATGTCGCGAGAATAAGATCGCTGCTAGTTCTTCTAGCAGTGATACTGACGACCATGAGTCATTAGGTGCCGACCAAGAACAGGCACAGGCATTTACTTACGACGTAGGGTCATCGAGTGCGATGCCACAACGTCGAGGGGGGTCCCTTCATAATAGGATCCATTTACTCGCAAGTACGAGACCTAGTGGAAGGACGACCTTTCAATGTAAGTTTGTTTTGCTTTCGTAATGACATGTTTAATAATTTTTGAAAAATAATTTTATTTAACGAATGCAATTTCAGATTTATAAACATCGAGACTGCAAGAACAATAATATTTTCTTTTAAATCATCGATGAAAATTTCATTGTCTAAATGGAGCTAGGATTCCAAACATCATGAATAGAAACCGCAAGTCGATGCATGATTTTTAAGGTTTAAGGCTAGTATTAACTTAAATATTTTTTTATTATGTTAATTCAGTTAGTTTATTGAAATTACTAAAATTTTCTTTTTATAATTTTTACTGCAAGGGAAAATTTGAATGGGAGAGAGCTGATGATAATGTTGTGAAAAGGGTTTGGAAGAATTACGCTGCAACTAGGTAAGATCAAAATCAGAATAATTTTTTTATTTCGAATATTAAAATTGTATTTTTTATTTACTAACAGATAATTTATTGGTAACATATAGGTTGCGTGATTTGTGGTATGAGGCATAAAAGAAAGCAAAAAAATATGCGAAAGAAAGTGAGCTTCCAGCCTGAAATGACATTGTGGTCTGGAAGGATTTTAGACTGCCATATATCTTGAAGGTTTTTTGGGCGTACTACATTCAGCATGTAACGTCCACGCATTTCGCTCGATTGTCACAGTCTGATGCGGAGAACCGGCACCATCGTGTTCACTATTCCGTTACCACGTATATTGGCAGCTCCATTCCGTTCATTTCGCATGTGAAGCGGATAATAAGATTTATTTATTACTTTCATTTTTTTTATTTTTAAAAAATATATTTAGCTAACAACATATTTATCTTATAGGCTATGATTCTTAAATGCAAGCCAAGTCGGATGGAACATTTTGTTGAAATGCATGTGTAGAGTGATGACTACCAAAAAAAGATGCAGCAGTTCATGGATAACTGAGCTCAACACTTTGTAGTATGTTGGTTTTCAACCATTTTTTTTATTAAGTTATAATTTCCTTCAATTTGATGAATTTATTTTTTCTTTTCAGGATACTTATAACAACTGTTTGAATAAGAGAAACGGAGACGATCCTTCGACCCATCCAGATTTGTGGTTAGAGGCAAGATCATTCGGTGAGCCCTATAGAAATCGGGTGTACGGACTCTCTAACACTACGGCCGAGAACTTGTGAACGGCCTGTAATGTTTTGATCATTGGATGCTCGCAATTAGTTATGAGCAATCAAACTCCGAAGTTCAAGGCGATGTTAGATCAACGAGTACAAGAGTGGACGACACATCTTAATGAAAAATTTCAACGACTCGTGGCGGATTATGAATAACTTTGCCGAGTGGTAATGGAGATGAGATCATACATGGGTGATCCATGTACTCCTCCTTATTAGCCCCATGATCCCGACGACAACCAACATCCTCCTCTTCCAGCGCCGCCTGTATTTTAAATTTATTGTATTTGAACATACAAATGTTTAAATTTGTAGTAAATATTTAATTTTTATATTATTTTAATTTCATTTTATATATTTGATTTTAATTTATTTTAATTATTTTTCTACCTTTGTTCAATATATTTTTTAAAAAAAAAGTATTTTCAATATATTATTGACGATGGACTACATCCATAGGTATATTCCAGAGAGTTTGAAAAGAATTACTGCAAATGTCACTGCAACTGTTAACTCTCTGATGAAATTCCAACTGGTATTCCGTCGATGATATGTTATATTTACCTACGGATATACCGATGAACAAATAAAAACACCGACGAAATTGTAAGCGGTATTCTATCAGTTATATGGCAAACTTCCTGAGGGCAATACAAACGGAATGAAACGGATAAAAAAATTTTGGTGTGCTTTGTCCGTCTGTAAATCTATTAGTAAATTTATTACCGATGAATTCTCCGACATACCATAAATTACTGACGAGAATTTTTCTGACATACTGTTTTTATAAAATATTTATTGATAGTTTGTGAGTATAAATACTGATATAAATTTTTATTAATAAAACTGTTAAATTTAGTAGTGGAAGGACATTCCACAAAAAATGAAGCATTTAGAGGTAATCTGATATCACCACAGAAATAATTGTCATATTGACCAAGAGGTACCTATTTTTAGGGGTGAGCAAAAAAACCAAAAAACTGATTAAACCGAGAAAACCGGGAAAAAAATAACCGAAAAAACCGAACCGAAAAAAACCGATTAAACCGATTAAATTTTTGAAAAAACCGGCCGGTTCGGTTCGGTTCGGTTTCGGTTTTATAAGCAAAAAAACGAAAAAACTGAACCGAACCGAAACTGAAAAAAAAAACCGGAAAAAAAACCGAGCCAAACCGAGCCAAACCGAAAAAACCAAGCCAAAACCAGGAAAAACCAAGCCAAAACCGAGCCAAACCGGTTTTTTCCCTAAAAAACCGAATCGAAACCGGTCGGTTTGACCCGGTTTCGGTTTTTTTAAAAAAAATTCGGTTTGATTATTTTTTTTTTTTATAAAAATCGAACTGAAACGAAAATAATTATCCCTACTCATTTGACAGAGGCCATATACTGTAGCTCATGGTGGGCATCATCATGGATGGAGATGGAGGAAAGTTTCAAATTACAGAATTGATGGTCTTGAAAAACCACGTGATGAGGGCAGCTTTTGTCTCAGCCACTACCAATAATCAAAGCATCAAGGTCAAGGAGAAAGTGACTCGCCCTTCCCGATGACAGTTATAGAAAATCTGTACTCCGTTTTTGGGACTCTCTCTTCGTAGTTTTACTCTGTTGGACATACGTCTCAGTCAATCCTTCACAGGAACTAACAATGGCCAATTAGCTCCCTTCCGTGCCTGGTTTTAAACTAGATAAATTGACACCGCCGTGCAGGAGTCCACATGATTTCTTGGCTAGCAATCTTGATGTGTTTACAGCGGCAGCAGCATCTTTAATTTTCCTCCCTTTTTATACGAACCACATGGCTAACTTAGCAGATGTACCAACCTGCATCAGCAACAATCCACTGTTGTTATATATCTAGTACAGCATGCAGGAGAAAGGTTTGGTAATAATTTACAGCTGGGAGACGCGATATAGCCAAGGCCATTCCACTAAAAATGAAGCATTTAAGTGTAATTAGTATTTTGATAGTTTCCGTGGTTATAATTTTAAAAAAATAAATTTTAAAAATTACTTTTAATTATGATTAGTTTGATTAAAATATATATTTAATTAAAATTATGGTTGAAGTTGTTGTCTACGAAAAATCATGTCCAATGTATTTTATTAAAATTATGGTTGAAATTGATGTTATAATAAAATGACCAAAAAAAATATAATAATTTTTTATTTTGCAATTGTAATCTAAGGTTTGTGATCTACATCTCATCAAGAAATTCATTCAAACTTATCAAAAAAATTAGTTTTTTGCTACTGGCATCAAGCACGCTTGACATAAATCTGTGCAAATGCAAACTCTCAAACTCTTAAAGATAATTTATAACTCTTTTATTTATATAGTTGTTTCTTGAACTAAGAAAAATTTCAAAGGTTTTTCTGGTTTATATTTTTTATCAACAATAAAAATCGAGGTTGGGCAAAAACACAAAATGAATGATTCACTAGAAGCATGTAAAAGTTTCTTCATTAAAAACTTGAGGTCAAACCTCATTTATTGATGGTCCCATGAACCAAACCACCGGTTCATTTTGTAATAAAATACCATATAATTGAGGCTGGGCAAAAACGTAACAGCTGCCGCCAAAACAAACAGTCCCTAAAGGGTAATAGCACTGCTCATTTTTCATGCAGCCCACAGCCCATTAGCCGAGTCTTTTGCTGGTGTGAACTTTAGAGTCGAAGATGGTCTGGGCTTGGACCAAATTTGGCTAAATAATACTAAGTCATGCAACTCTTAGCACAATGGTCTAGTATCTTTGACAGATCAGTGGGCTCTAACTTTAATTATTTCTGAAGTTGAACAATGGCCTTATATCTTTGACATGTCAATGGGCTCGAGCTCTAATTATTTCTGGGTCTAGATCATGAGACTGCTGGCTTGGTCTAGCTCTCATATGGGGCAGGAGGGTTCCAAATTTCCAATATTGGTTCTGGCTAGTTTCAAGTGAAAGATGGGTTCCGAGCCCTGATTACAGAACAAGACCATAGATGGTTAAGATACTTTGACTTAGGTTCCTCCAGAGTAGTTTTTGATTTTTTTTTCTCAAATGATGAATCATACGATGGATAAGATAGAAATACTGTGCCCAGTGCTCGTTGACATGTCACCACTTCACAACAGAAAACAATATCCTTATTTTTCTAATATTAAAATTAATATATAGAGTGGTGTATTTTTTTAATGTATTAAACTGTTATGAGCTGTACCATTAAAGTTATTATGTTAAATTGATTTGAGAATAAAATTTATTATCAAAGTAAAAGAGAAAAAAACATATATGGTACTGACATAATCAACCTAACCTAGTCGAATTGCTTTTTTAAAATTAAAAAAAAAAACGATCAGAGTATATTCTAGTGTAGATTATCTAACTTATATCAATTTTTTTTTCTAATTATGTTTTCCGTCTTCACAGCATTTAAATCGACAAAAAATAAATAAATAAAATTCTAGATGTCCTTCTAGATTTGAGGGTTGTTAATTTGGTAGTATAGTTAAAGTTGCGTTTTAAAGTATTTTTCGTTTAGAAATATATTTAGAAAATATTTTTTTTATTATTTTTTAAATTTTATATTTTACATTACCGTATTAAAACAATTCAAAAACATAAAAAAATTTAATTTTAAATAAAAAAATCAAATTTTAAATAAATAACTTTTTAACCGATTACCAAACGACACCTAAAGCTCCCAGGTTGCAATGACAAGGTAAATTAAAGGAATTATATGGCGAGCTCCCGTGGAAAAAGACTGATACGCACATCCATCTTCAGACCATTGCTCACCGGTAAGGAAAACTAAGTAATGTATGTGCCATAACAATTTACATATTGATTATTTTTCAGGATTTAATATGCTCAGAACAGAGTTTGAGTGTTTGAAAATTAGATAATAACACTTTTATGTCAATATTCTATTTCTAGGAATAGAAATATCAAAGGACTGATGGTAGAAGTCTCATTTCCTGAAAAACAAACTATTTTTATGGAGGTTTAGATATCTTTTGATAATTAAATAAGTGATTTTATAATAAAAAATTATAATTAAAAAAAGAATATTAAACTTTAAAAACAAGAATGTTTGCTCTTAACTTTTGCATGTAATAAATGTTTTGACAATGCATGATAAAAAAATAAAGATTGTAAATATTTTAATTGGGTGATTTAGAAGGTATTTATAACCCTTGTACTTTAAACCTTGTTGTTTTGCTCAAGGGGTCTAAAATCTTTTTCTCTTGAATATCTTAGTTATGAAATAGTCTTTTAGATCAACATTAATGCTGATGAAAATATTCTTACACAATATTAATGTTGACGGGAATTATCTTTACACATCGTTGATGAACAAAAAGTAGAGCTATAAAAGACTTTTATACCTTATTTTATATACAACATTTAATGTTGATGGGAATAAGTTTATCATAGCATTAATGTTGGTAAAAATATAATCAGCTCTTAGAGAACTTTTATACACTTACGAGTATAAAAAAATGATTATCTTAAACTATTATAAGGGTCTCAAGGATAGCTTCATGTGCGTTTAGGCTTAGTGTGTAGCCAAGTCCAAGGGATTTGTGTCTGGAGTCTAGCTAAATCCATATGCACTTGAACTCGGTGCCTAACCAAATCCAAGAGAGTTAGATCTAACACCTTACCAAATTTACTAGTGTTTTGGCTCATCGTACAACCAAGCCTGTCCAACATCTTGTTAGATGTGTATGTGCTTGGGTTTAAAATACATCTGAGCTTAGATCTTGCTAGTTCTATAAGTTCAAAAATGTTATGTTTGTTATCATGCTAAATTCACAAGCGGTTGACCTTCACACATTACTGAGCTCTACAGTGTTGTGTCTGGAAATAAAACTAGACATGTGGTCTTGTCTAGGCTAGGTATTTTGTTAATTTTATCCATGTTAGATCATCACCTTCCTTTTAATTCATGTATTCATTGAACTCTTAAATTAATGAGTTGTATATAAAATATGTTTACAGGTCACGTACCATGTTTTTCATGTCTTCTTTCTATACCAGCATTTCAAGAAAAAAAAAAAGAGTTTTATTTTATGTTTCATGGTATAGAAGACCGTGTAGTTTTTTCATTTACCTCTGAAATGAAACAAAAATGGGTCAAAAGTATGGTTGTAGTGTTCTTATATAAATTGGCATGTCCAAAAGGTTCCTCTTGAAACGAAGAGAAGAACAAAAACCTCCCCGAGTCCCCATGGGGCTGATTAACCAATAATTGCCGCGAATCTTTCGCACCCATCATCGCACGGTGAGATCCCATGTGGCCGTGTACTCCCTCCATTTTACTGTCTCTGTAGTCTGTACTTCTTCTTGCACTGCTGAGACTTGATGTCACTTACTTAAGTTACTTGTCTGAACATTAAAAAATGACACTTTTTTTTCTTAACATCAACGAACATGAAAAATAGGAATTTATGCACCTCTTGACATTGATATAGAGAAGAGAATTGGGGAATTCGTGATTCCGGTGGATATATATTATACTATTAAAAAAAATCAAAGGATCAAGATATAAATACACAAAAAAACAGGGACATCCAAGAAACCCAACAGTACACCGTATTTATCTATAGCCATAGACATAGGCCATAGGGCTCGCATTATTATTAACAAATCTGTACACGATGTTGCCCCTCGAAACATGGGGTGAGAGAGGCGTTTGAAAATGCAACCCCGAATTTTTATTTTTATTTTTTGCTTTATTTTTACTCCCATTTCCAATATTTATTGCAAGAAGTGAAATGAAGTAGTAGTGCTTACTGTATTCAAGGGGACCAGTCCAGGGGCTTACCATTACTTCCTTTTATGCAAAGAACCCTTTAGAATCCCAAACCCTTCCTTTTACATATTTAGCAGAGAGAGAAAGAGAGGGAGGGAGAGATGGGCAGGCCAAGGTGTTTTTTAGACATAAGCATCGGAGGGGAGTTAGAAGGAAGGATAGTAGTAGAGCTCTACAACGATGTCGTTCCTAAAACTGCTGAGAATTTTAGAGCTCTCTGCACTGGTGAGAAAGGCATTGGACCTAACACCGGTGTCCCTCTTCACTACAAGGTCTTTTAAGTACCTGTTTAGTAATTTTCTTTGTGTGTATTCATGTGTTTGTGGGTTCAAGTTGGTTTTTTTGGTTAATGACGGACTTTTGGGAATTTTGAGGGTACTAAAGTCTTTTGATTTTGGATATTGTTAGTGTTATGGTATTTGACTGTGATGATTGTTTCGCTTTTGTACTTTTGGTTATCGATGCTCAGTTTTAAAAACGAAACCTTTTCGGGCTTTTGTCAGAGAGACTTGAGAAGGAAAACGCTTTTCTGGGTAGAAATCAGGTTTTCAGTTCATGATGAAAAGTCAGTGATGTCCTTGATTATTTAGAGTAGCAGTCGTGAATTTTCTTGATTCTAAAGAATGATTCTTTCCCAGTATTTTGAGATATCTGCTGCAATAATGGTTCTGGTTTTGGACCACTGGAAAAGGCATCACAGGCAGTCTCTACTCGCTTTTCTTATTGTTATTTAGCTTCAGGTTGAGGGTGTTTCGTTCTTTGGTGATAAATAAAGTATCTGTGCTTTGGTATTGATATCTTATCATTTTTATTCATTTTTCTGGACCAATATTTCTAGGCAATCTATAGGCTTGAATTTCATTGACTGCTCGTTGCATTTGACAGAATTTCTTTTGTGCACAGCTTTGGCTATAAAGGCTGATGAGAAGGAAATTTTAAGCTTTTTTTAGTTGATTTTATGTGTTTTTTTGGATATCAGGGATGTCGTTTTCATCGTGTTATCAAAGGTTTTATGGTTCAAGGAGGAGATATCTCTGCAGGAGATGGCACTGGAGGGGAATCTATTTATGGCTTGAAATTCGAGGATGAGAATTTCGAACTGAAACATGAAAGGAAAGGAATGTTATCTATGGCAAATGCTGGTCCAAACACAAATGGTTCGCAGTTCTTTATCTCGACAACTCGCGCCTCTCATTTGGATGGAAAACATGTTGTATTTGGGAAGGCTGTTAAAGGAATTGGAGTTGTTCGTTCTATTGAGCATGTTACAACTGGTGATGCTGAGTGTCCCACTTCTGATGTTATGATCGTCGATTGTGGAGAAATTCCTGAGGGTGCAGATGACGGGACATGTAATTTCTTCAAGGATGGTGATGCTTATCCTGATTGGCCAGCTGACCTTTATGAGAGTCCTAGTGAACTTTCATGGTGGATGAATGCTGTAGATTCTATTAAGGCTTCTGGAAATGAACATTTCAAGGTAATGGTTCTCATGTTTGGCTGATGTTCTTGTTGCACCAAAGGCACATTGGTGAAACTTATTGTTAAAGCATACATCAGTACCCAGAAGGAAACTTCAGGAATTCTAGTTAAAAGTATGCTTTGTTGGGGTGTGAATATTTTAGGTGAACCAATTTTTTCAAGCTTTGATATTCTCTGTGGTCTATGGGCGTTTTTGTTTTTCTTTATTCTTTTCTTCTATAGCTTGTGTTGATGATGTCCCAATTTCTAATTATTGACCGCAGAAACAAGACTATAAGATGGCGCTAAGAAAGTATCGGAAGGCTTTACGCTATCTGGATATCTGTTGGGAGAAAGAAGGGATTGACGAAGGTGAACAATCTCTGTGCTTCATATAATTCCCAGTTACTTTTTATCTTGATGTTCTCAATGCAATGCTAATGGATCCCTGTGCCCCAGTTACATGTGATTTATTTAAACATTTTTCTTCTGGTGGCTTTTCAGAGAAGAGTTCAGCTTTGAGGAAGACAAAGTCACAGACATTCACAAACAGTGCAGTAAGTTCCTGTTCTCACTATTGTCAGGGTATTTTTACTGCCACTGGCTACTGAAGCTTTTGACCTTTTGTGTAGGCATCTAGGTTAAAATTGGGGGATCTGAAAGGAGCACTGGTGGACACAGACCTTGCAATACGTGACTGGGAAAACAATGCAAAAGCTCTGTTTCGCCAGGGACAGGTTAGTATCTGCAATTGGGAATGCTTTCAATCTCTAGAATCATGGGAGCTTTTGCACATGTTTGGTGCGAGCCAGTCCATCTGTTCTAGAAAGGTTCTTTCTGAGGTGTAGTTCTGAATCTTCTGATAGCTTCTTGCAAGCTGCTTTTGCCTCCCCACCATCCATTTGGAATTTGGAAGACTTGCTTAGAATTCTTCCAGTTATTTTCTTGTGTGTAATATTTTGCTTCTATTCCACTGAAATGTGCTGCATAGGCATTCTGAATGGGGAGAGCAGTAGGTCGCTTTTCCTTCTCTTATTTTTTATTTTTCCGTTTTGGTTTCAACTTTGTTAAGAATTTGCTTAGATATTTTGGTGGTGCACTTTTTTCCTTTGATTTGTTTAAATTTTAATGTTTGAGAAGGTACCTTCACAGTTCTCGTACTAATAGTTTTTTTTCCTATGTGTTTGTCAGGCATACAAGGCTCTTAATGATGTTGATGCAGCTGCTGAAAGCTTCAAAAAGGCATTGCAGTTGGAGCCAAATGATGGTTAGTGATAATCTGAAACAGGGCCAATGGCACATAATTCTGGGGATAGAATATTTGTTCAGACGTTTGCTCTCTGATAAGATCTACAAGTTCCAGTGATTATGTTAAAGCATGATTAAATCAAATTTATTCACTTGAATAAATTCTAGGAGTCTTGGACCTGCTATTTTACAAATAATCTGTTGAGATTTGCTGACAGCTTTGGTTTCTAATGCTTTTCAGCTGGAATAAAACGGGAGCTTAATGCTGCTAGGAAGAAGGTCGGTACAATTAACAGAATCTGTAACATTTTGTGATAATAAATGGCTGTAGTCAACAGGGTGCTAAACAATTAATGTCTTGCAGGTTAACGAGAGACGTGATCAGGAGAGAAGGCGATATGAGAAGATGTTCGAAACTTCAAATAGCACTGCTGTAGAACCCTAGCCAATTGGTATGCGGATTACCTTTTGGAAACTATTGTCATTTGATCATCGGGCATTGCAAACTGAGAATATTTTGAAAAACAGGATGCGAATTCCTTGAGTTACAAAAGCTTTTCAGGTTTTGTCAGAGAACAAAGGAGCCTTCATCAAAGGCAACTGTACAAGTTTGAGGCTCGAACCATTTCTTATTACAGTTTCCATGGAAATTTTTGAAACTTAAGAGCCATTTAAAAATAACGATTTACTCTCTGATGGAGATAAAATCTTGTCATGTTGTATGGATCTTTTTTGGAATAGACCTCTTTCCATGCCCTTTCGCTCCGCCTCATTTTTCTTTGTTTCGATCCTGAACTCGGTATATCAACTACTGTAGCCAACGCTTGCCTCCCTGGTCAGATTTACTGGGTTCAGCGTTCAAGCTCGCCCCATTTTAAACTAGGTCCTTGAAGATTTCTAGCTATGAGCTAAAGAACATGCTGGAGAATCTCGTATGAAGAGAAGTGGGCATTGTACCCGTTCCAAAACGAAGGGCAACTTGGTGGTTGGTTCATGAAAACTGCACTGACCAGATAGATCATCGGCCCAATACTTGTCCGAAGACATTCTTTAGACCTTTTCACTCTGAAGTCCATATATAATAATTGCTAATCAGACTCGAGCCCAAAATATTTTGAGGATCGCAGAATCGCGAACTTGCCCCTCAATCAAAGGATACAGATGAAAGAAAAATAAAGATGTTAGCTCGTAAAGGGGAAGAAGTGAGCATAAAATATTTCAAGTATCTACGTTTTAGGAAGATAATATTAGAGAGAGACATAGCCCTAGACTCCTGGGTGCGAAATCTCTCTCTTTCCTTGTAGTTTACAGAAATGGATGAAACAATATTATGGAATCAATGTCTATATCAATCTATATTTGTATGGACCATTTGAGTAGAAAATTACCATACAGGAAATAGACTGAAAAGGAAAAGGTATTAAGTGAGAATATTAGCAGAGAATTTGAAGGCTGGAATGTAGTCCAGAAAATAACTATGATAATTCTGTTATGAGTATTAATGGGAGAAGAACAGAATCTTATATTATCTTTATAATATCACCTAAAGGCATCATTCATCTTTTCATCTTCTTGAAGAATAGAAGAGATGAGGAGAAGAAAAGACTGCTCTCTTCTTTAGAAGTTTCGATGGCAGAAAACCTTGCGCCTCTTTCGGTAATTTTTCTACATCTTCACTCTCCCAACGTTCAGTATTCGACTTGAGCTTTACAGGTTTTTTCCTCTCTCTCTCTCTCTCTTTTGCAGGCTTGTATTTTGAGAGTGGATGTCTGCTGTTGTTCCAAGTGTTCTACAAAAGTGAAGAAAAGGTTGCAAAAAATAAACGGTAAAAATAGTATCCACTTTGCATCAAGCTATGCCCTGTTTATATAACAAGAATTGATGAGATTTCTGATTTCGTTTATTATTTTGTTGCTTAGGAGTTAATTTCGTCGACATTAACACAAAAAAGGGATTGGTAATGGTGTCTGGCTTGGTAGATCCTTCAACACTCCAAAGGGCCATAACAAAGACAGGGAAGAAAGCAGAGGTATTGGCATATGAAAAGGATCCCATACAAGCCAAAAAGAAACTTGATCAGTTCATTAGGAACATGCAGAAAGAGCATAACATTCGTGATGAGGAGAATTGTTGTTGCTGTAAGGTGTCTAAGGATGATGACAAACCTGTAACTATGGTGCATGATCATGAGGCGATCTCTTTGCCTTCTCAGCCATACTATGGAATGGGAAGTAATACGGCACCTCCTGCTTGGTATGGGCAGAGAAATGATGATCCAATATTTTATGGTGCTGGTTACCATGTGTTGCCACCTCGGTATCCAACTCCAATGGCGCCATACAATTACACGGGGAGACCATATGGTTATCACGGCCATCGGCCACCCATTTATGCCACGTTGCCACTTCAGCCAGCACTCCCTCCTCCTGCTCCGATTCATGCCAGGTTGCCGCTGCAGAAAACACTCCCCCCTCCACCACCACCTCGGCCACAAATTCCCTTGTCAAATCTTCATGCTGTTTACGGTGGGCAAAAAGATGTGCCAGCAGGCAACTCCATCTATCATGCTTTCAGCGATGATAACGCAGCAGCTTGCAGCATAATGTGAGCTTATTGCTGCATTAATGTGATTATATATTGAAATAACGTCCATTATTTAACGAAATCGTGTACCCTATTATAGCACCGTTATTGATGAATCACACCACTAACTATTATAACTCCGTTATCAACGGTAATGGCCATTGTTGACCGTACATGTAATATCTTTTTTTCATTTTTCATAAAAACATTTTCATTATTTTATGTGGGCTAGAAGCTAAGCTACGTATCGAGATTCATGACTGTATCCACTATATAAAATTATGATTGCGGACACTGCTTCTATCTTTGCTCTTTGCTGAATAGTGTTTTTCTTCTTTCTTCCAAGCAATTTGTGGACGAAGAGGAATTAAAAAAAAAAAAAAATCTTGTTTGCATCAGAGTTTGGTATGACAAACTTGTTATAAAAATGATTAAAAAAAGCAATTAAAAAATAAAGAGGAAGTTTGATATAGAAATAAGAAATAATAAAATGATGTAAAAACTCGAGTCAATCCAAGCTAGCATAGTAAATATATGACCCGATCGCGAGGTAGGGATATTGTTATAGAAAGCAAAACAAAAAAAATAAAGATATTTAATTTTTAATAAACTCAATGTTGAATGATGAAATTGAAAAATTAAATCGACAGAAAAAAAATACATTAAAAAATATGGATATTGATCTGGGTTAAAATTTCATACATATAACCTGGGCCATGAAACCAGCATCATTGCAAATTAAAATTAGCGCAACCCAATTTTAAATAAATTAAATATTAAAGAATGAAATTAAAAAAAAATCAATTTTAAGAAAGAAATCAAGGGAAAAAAAACAATTAAAAAGGTAAGGGTCAAATCTCAAATAAAAATCAAATGATTAGGAATAGATTGAAAACATATGTTTTTTAAAATAACAATCAAAAGAATAAAAATTGAATTTGATATAAATAACAAAAAGAACAAAATACTAAAAATAAACTTTAAAACAAATAAAAAGCAATCAAACTAACGAGGGTCATAATTAAAATGAGAAGAAAATGGAGGACTACTCTTAATTTTGGCTGGACTAGCATGTTTTCCAAGGGAAAGAGAGAGACAAAGGGGGGAGAAAAAAATCTAATTGCCGCCTAAACCACATGATATGGATTATACGTATTGCCCTAGTGGATGTGCCTCAACGTTATTCTTTGAAAGAGACAGCTATTGGCTCTTTTTAGGCAGCTGAGAGACACTGCACACGCTATATAAAAGGTGCGGGCGTCTCCCATAAGTTAGCATATGGATACGTTCATTGCACATATCTGCTCTCCTTTTTTTAATTTAATTAATACAAATATATAAGTGTTTTTGACCCCGCATGATATTAATAAAAAAGCCATAATAAAAAGACCGAAAAGCCCATCAATCTTAGTTATAGATTTTTTTTATTCAAAATGTACTTCAGTAATTATGTTGTGGCAATAAAGGAAAAAACAAATATATCCCTACCCTAACAGCGAAGAAAATTCAATTTTTAAAATATTTTAGACATTATATTTTGCAAATAAAAAGTTAAAAAACTTTGTTACCCCTATTCAATCTTGTAATAATAAGTGTATCTCATGAAGAATATCATTTTACCCTTTAAAACATGCTATAAAGTTTAAATTATTAGGGATAAAATAGTAATTTCACTATGCAAATTGAAAAGGCAAGTTCTTTTAACTTTCGTTTAAATGTTGGGTAGGCTTTTATTAATATTATGATTGTTGTTGTTGATTTCCACTATAATTTGAACTGTAATTTTCTTTTTCCCCAATATTTTTTAAGGCTTGTAGTAGCATCTTTTTCTGAATTCTAGACCTTACAGCAGCAAGAACTTCATGTAATAGAATTCCATTTCTGCCTCATTTTCAGATTTGACCATATAACTGAAGCAGGGTTCAGCTCAGATGATGCCCACCATAATTAACAGTCACCAGTTACTATTGTTACAGTCCAAACCAAGCCTGATTTGTTCTCCATTACAAGTTGGGATGGCAGTTAATGGTGACATTGCAAGCAGTCAGCTTGTAAACGAATCACCATTTGAATTTTGAATTAATCAATCACAAGGTTTTGGAGACCAAAACAAATAGTCAGCAATTTGCTTGCAAACAATTCAAAGAAACTCAACTATCTGAAATTGGTTATAGAAACAGCCTTCGGAGTGGGGGGAGAAAGACGAGGAAACTCGGTATTTTGTTTCACAAGCACACCACACGAAAATTTAACCTTGGAAATGGTGGAGCTTCATCACACAAGATCTGAATGTATTTTAGCAAAAAGCTTGGCAAACGCAGTGGCAAGCAATATGCTGTCCCAAACAAAATAAAGTAGGGGCCTCATAATCCAGTATGTATCAAGTCATTAGTTTTATGAGCTTGAGCTATGAATTGTAGTTATCAAGGCCCAAATCCCTCAAAGCATCAGTGGCAGCATCCTTGCAGGTTTCGTGATTTACCTTTGCCCTTCTTATAATTTTCTCGATGCCATGACTAAGAAGAAGAGTTCTGTAAAGTGGCATAAATTTAATCAAATGTGAGACGGTGCCGCAATTTAGTATAGTAGTCCTACATTTGGGGCTATGCCAGAGAAGCAGCATGAAAGAAGAAAAGGAAATTAAAGCCTGCCTGATGATGTGCCACGAGACAAAAAGAAAGTGTGGAGAAAAAGACTTGCCTGTTCTCTGGGTTCCTCGCAACAAGATTACGGATCATTAGACAGGAACTCCTCTGTAATTGTTGCACATTAGAAAACTTCTCCATGGCTTGGATGGCAAGGTCTCCAGCTCCAGCTTCCATGGCACGGGCTGCATTATCTGGAGATCTTAAACAGAGCACCGTAAAGATGGACATGACCTGAAAATGGTGGAAATTTAATTAAAGAAAGCAAGACAGCTCATAAATGCAACTAACCGTACCATAACCAAAATGACAGGTAAAATTTCAAGGTGTCAATCCTTGAAATGCAGCTTGCAGTGAGCATTTCTTGAAACTTGAAATGAATCAAACCTTCCATGTGATCAGAAAAATATTCTATTTCTGGATTAATGGTTATGCACATTCAATAGTATACAAAATCACTTTTTACCTCTTGCAGAACAGAAGGGTCATCAGAAAATCTGGCTGCGAGTTGGATTAACTTATTCATACCCTCCTTCTCTACAATTGCACTTTTATTTGAATCACTTCCTGCCAACTAATCAAATAAAATTCTGTAAAAAAATCCAAAACCATAAACTCTGAGCCAGAATCTCCTTGTACCTTGGATAACAAAGAACAGCAAGCTCTAGCTACAATTTTGTTGCCATGTTCACCACTGTCATCAATACATTTGAAAATGACATCAATGCCACCACTTTCAGCAATGGATTTACATATTTCATCCTGCAAATCAGAAGAAAATGAGGAAGAAAAAACTCAGACTTGAACAAAGAAAGACCGTATTTCATATCCAGCACGCAACATCATAGTACTCTTACGTCCAAGACTCTACAATGTAGGAAGTTCCTGAACATCTAATAGAGAGTATGGCTAGACAGATAGAGTGGACGAAATAGATTCATGTAACCCAAACATGATGGGCATGTGGTGCATGAATAAAAGGTGATTTTCCGACAACTTAAGTTCAAGCACAATATAATCACAACTGCAATACATTTAAACCGCAAAAATCAAATGATTAAGGCAACAGGGTTTTGACATCACATCAGATGCAAGTGAGCTTACATTAACAGCAACAGCCTTTAAAGCGATACTTGCTGAAACTAAACTGGGTGAGGTAAGCCCTGACCGTAGTGATTCCACAAGAGCTCTTGCAATACCAATTTTGGCAAATCTTCGTGCATAACCATAAACCTGGAGTTTAAATGCATGTCAGTTGCTTTGGTAAAGACATTTTCCATCAACATGTACATAAATATTTGGATGCGATACCATGCATTGCTGACAACACAACCTTAGTGCCCATCCTCGCAACGCACATGCAAGTTGATTGATTAAACTGAGATTTGTACATTTGTGATGAAATATTTACTCACTTGGGATGCCACAACACGATTATCATCAGGTGTCAGGAGAACACGTATAGAATCATATAAACCTTGGATGATGCCTTTACTCTGTCTATTCAGTACTTCCAAAATAAGCTCATCAATTTTCAATTCAATCAACAACTCTTTCACAACCTCATTGCCAGTTGCTGCTGCAGCAACAACAGCAAACCCAGTATTCAATACTTCTAAACTTTCACTTCCACCCTTTAAAATGCCAACCACCATCTTCGGTCCATCACTAGACCGAAACATTTCAGTACTTTGAACATCTACAAATTACAAGGACACAAACATTAGAAAAACCCACCAATAACAAATAAATAGAGGATCAAGTCATGATCTTTTTCCTCTGGAAGTAAGCATTGAAGATCCAATGAAACTAAAAAATATATAGCAGAAATATAAACAAAATTCCCTTTCGGAAAAAAATATTTTCTCATAAATTCACACTCCAAATTCTAAATCCATAAACCAACCATCTAAAAGAACAAAAAGCATCATCCTGTACAGATAAAAGCACATACCATGAATTAACAATGCCAACGTTTTCAAAGCCGAAACGAGAACTTTCTCAGACACAATAGGAATGTTAGAACAAATAGAACAGACCAACTCCAGCCCACCATTTCTAACACCAATGGCAACATTCCCAGATCCTTCAACACCAGTAAACAATCCAACCAACTCATCAAGCAACCCAACCATTTCATCCAAATCATCATCATCAAATCCCAGTTCCTTCAATCTCTCCAAACACTTAATCACTGGATTCTCCCTCACGTTCCCCTCTCCTGGTACACAAGTCACAATACCTGCAACAAACCCGTGATTTTGTTAATATTTGTTCTTCCAAGGGATAAAAAGGGAAATGAGAAAATGGGGTTCTTGATCGAGTTGTTACCTGAGAGATCAACGCCTTGAAGAGTAAGAGTTTGGATTGCATCTTCAAGGGCTTCAGTGGGGTCTAAACCTAGATCTTCTATGTTCTCTTTTACTAGTTCATCAAAAGCTTCTTGTGAGATTGTACGGACATTCTTGCTTGGTGGCCCCATAAACGTTTCTTCTTCTTCTTCTTCTTATTCTTCTTCAATTTTGTGTGGGTGAGGGAGGTAACGTAAGGGTCAGTGAGGTCCAGAGCCAAAGGCAGTGTGCTTGCGCCTTGCAGTTGCAGGCTGGTTTTTTTATAATTAACGTGCTGTTGTGTTAAGCTTACGACTTGTAGTCTTATGGATGATAATTTGTCTCTACGAGAATGAGTTAGCTTACGACTTGTAGTCTTATGGATGATAACTTGTAATTCACAAGTGTCGTAAAATTTACGTGGAAACTATTTTCTACGACTTCTGTCAGATGTTCAGATGTCATATTGTTGAAGACCATCGTTCTAAAAGGATAAACAGTTTCAAGAGTCTCTCCAGATATTGACAACATCCTACTACAGGATAGAATTTTTCATGATTTGAAGTACTGAGTGCTAGGCCAGCAGATGCATCTCTGCCCTATATTTACAGTAATTAAGTTAACAAAATAGTAATGTTGCCACTGATTTGAAAACAGTTAGGGTAGCTAAGTCCGCATCGATGAGCTCTAAGCAATTCCTAGGGTTTCATGCCCTCCATTGGAAAAAATGTCACCACATCGGATCTCCACATGAGAACCCACGTTATGGATCTCTATACCCTAATCCACCAGGAAGAATCCATTTAGTGTCAACAACTACACAATGATTCGGGATGTAGATGCTTAGAATCTTGAGCCTTGGTAGGCTCTCTACATTCCCATCATCTCTCAGATCTCCCAAACAATAAACATCCTTTGCTGGGAAAATTTTGTCCTCGTAAGCAATTCTGATTCAGAGAAGTTTAATCTAGTCCATGGAACCTAAAATTTACTCAACTTAGACGAAAGAATCCAGCACAAATCTTGACCAGGCTATTTACTGTGAAATGCTCTAAAATAAGTGCGTGCAGCTTCTTATCAAATGCTAGTTCTTCTAACAACTTTAAACTCTTACGCATAGTAATTAACCTGTCTACTTTTCGGCCTTGTTGTGTAGATTTCCAATTTCAGAACCCAAAATGGAATGAGAAAAACATAGTCAGAAAAATTCCACAAAACACACTTCCTATCAGTTGTTGACAGAATATGTCAAAATTCATGAATAGCAACTGCTGGAACCTGGAAAGGAGCAGAAAGAAGTATTAAACTACTTAATACCTGCCATTAGCACACATGTTTTAGGAACACTTTCAATACTGATTAAACTACTGGACAACAGATCATCTTCTTTATTGCTTAATACTTGCCAGTACCCTCTCACAGCTACCTAGTACCTATTCTAGCCAACTTTCTCTTCGTCACATGCTTCTTGCTCTTCATTGTCATAGTTGTTATTTGGGGAAGAGCGCGACATATATAGTCGAAGCCGGCCATCGTTTTTCTGGGCTTGGATAGAAGGAAAAGAAGGAACCGCTTCCAAAGCTAGCCCGCCATCGTTTTTCTCTGCTTGAACATGAGGAAGGCAAGGAACTGCTTCCAAAATTAGCCTCCCAACTTGTCGGTGAGGAATCAGGCGGATACTACAGGGGTCGCTGATTGACCCCAGAAGAGGAGGGAAGCGGCCAGCACTTGGTGAGGAATGATTTTTGTACGCTACAGACGGATTACTTCTAGTTTTAGACAGTCTCTCCTTACGCTCACGACTGACATTGTGGCTTTCACCCTCTTTACTCCAGCTTTCAGTGCTTTCAGTCCCTAAGATCTCAGTGCACATCTCTTTGCTCCTTTCTGTTGGTGAGGAGTACATGTTTATGTTACGTGCAGAAGAATCAGCATGGCATGATCTACAGGTTAGCTTGGACGAGAGGCACTTGGAGCTTGAAGGCTCAACAATGGAATACAAGTAACAGCAGCATTAGTATTAGCTAATAAACACCTGTGCTAAATAATAATGCATACGCGGAATTCAGTTGGTTGTTAGTTACAGAATTAGTTAGGGAGTTGTACAGTTAGTCGGAACAGTTAGTTAGTTAGTTAGTTAGTTACTGCTATACATAGCAGTTGTATTGGAAAGGTGGGAGGGGAGGCATGAAGAGATTACAGTTGATGCAGAATTGCATTCTCTCTCTTCTTCTTCTTCTTCTTCTTCTTCTTCTTCTTCTATTCTCTCTTATTTCTTTTCTTCTTTCTACCCTTCTTAAAGTTTCTTTGTTTTGTTAAGGGAGACCTTAACAGTTTACTACTGGAATTGTTTCAAGAAAGAAAGAAGTAATAGGGCGAGGAAGAAGTGAAAGGGGAGGGGGTGTTGCAGTCAACGAGTACTTTTAAGAGGGAAAATGTAAATTTTGAGTTACCAACTAAGTTTAATCTATTGAGAACTTATAAGTAAAAGAGTAATTAAGTAGGTGAAAATGATTAGATTCCATCACCAAATCACAGAATTGATTCTCCAAGCAAATCTCGCCAAAAAGTACTCTTCTTATGAATTCTAGTCCTTGCAGCAATGTAAACTGTATCTGTTTATTTCCTAGATCTAGTTCTTGTAGGTTTGTACTTGTTTCTTTTTATGAATTCTAGTCCTTGCAGCAATGAAAACTCTTAAGAATACAAAACATAGAAGGCTATGTAATAGAATCCCTGTTCTGCCTCATTTTCAGATCTCGCCATTTAACTGAAAAGGGGTTCAGCTCCAGGGATTGATCATTCTCAAGAAGTAGATGATGCCACCATAACTAACAATCACCGGTTGCTGCTGTCACAGTCCAAACTAACAATCAGCAGCTCTCTTGAACCCCAGACTTTTAATCAAGCTAACAAAAGTCCAGCAATAGAGGAGGAATAGAAGGCATTGATTGCTAATAAGACATGGCCTTTCGTGCCTAAACCTGCTGCAGCCAATGTGATTGGTAACAGGTGGGTTTATCGCATCAAGAGACTTGCAGACGGTAGTGTATAGAGGTGCAAAGCAAGGTTAGTGGCCAGGAATTTTACGCAGCAACATGGCGTTGATTTTACTGAAACATTTAATCCTGTCATTACATCTACAAATCTACAACTATACGAACTATTCTTGCTCTTGCAGTCTCCCATGGTTGGTGTTTGCAACAATTAGATGTCTCTAATGTCATTTTCTGAACGGCACAATCAGTGAAGATGTGTAAAAGATCGGGCTTGATTTCGTATGCATATTGCACGTCCTTTTATCTGCTTAAACAAGCTCCACGAGTTTGGTTTCAACAACTCAGTTTCTTGACAGCATTGGTTTCTGTGGGTACCTCTTTGTTCATTTATCAGCACAAATCTGTGAGGATTTTCATGCTGATCTGTGTTTAATGATTTCTTAACCACAGGCAATGATAAGCAGGCAGTCACTGTTGTTATTCAGGCTGTTGACAAAGGATTTGCTATCAGAGATTTGGGCTCTCTTCACTATTTTCTTGGCATAGAAGTGCAGCACAACTCCGAGGGTGTTTTGCTTTCTCAACAAAGATAGTTGACAGGCAGAATGCAGCAGCTCATGCCCACTCCAATGGTCTCTTATCCTCCATTGTCCAAGGAGCAACGTTCGTCGTTAATATAGGAGCATTATGGGTGCTTTGCAGTATGCCACTTTAACCAGACCAGATATTGCCTTCTCAGTGAACAAACTGTGTCACTTTCTTCAAGCACCAACTGGCATTCAGTGGAAAGCTGTAAAACGTCTGTCGCGATATGTCAAACACTCTTTCTTATGGTTTGCTGTCCTCTTCAAGTTCCCCGCCATCTCAGATTCAAGATTTCTCGGATGCTGACCGGGCTGGGTGTCCCGGTGATCAAGAATCTACAAGTGGTTACCTTATTCACCAAGGTAATAATTTGATGTCGTGGTCTGCCGGAAAGCCATGAACAAATCAACTGAATCTGAGCATAGAGCTCTTGCAAAAAAGTACTAAATTTGAATAAATAAAAATATAGTTTACAAGAAGAATGGGCCTGGGATCTTTTACTTGCCGGATTCGGCTCGGGTTAACTGTAATGTAGCATCCTTAAACTGGTATAATAAATAAATAAATAAAGCTGTGTTTTCTGACACTAGTTTCCTTTGGATCCCAAGGACTTGCTTGATCAGACTAGCTTACAACAGCCTTCGCCAGGCTCAAGCCGTTCTATTTCTGATTTTAACTTTCGAATAGACGCGGTTACACAGAAACCCTAAACTCACTTGCAATTTGCATTAACTCCAAACTCTGGGCAGGAAAGATTGGCAAAAACAGATAAATGAAACTGGAGAGGTTTCTTAGAATTCAAGCAAGTCACAAGACCAATGAAATTAGCACCGTTTTATGTTCTTTCTGGAAAAAGCATCAGGCAAAAACCCATTAACTCCCAAAAACTTCCAATACCATGCTCGTTTCACAGGGAACTTGCAGTCGACTACTTGGTATATGCTCTGTATACAAAAATAATCCAGTTCAAATATTTTACATTAGATTGTGTCGAGGAAACTGTTTTTGACCTCTCTTGACTCCATTTTTATCACTCATGTGTTGTTAATGACATCATTCCAAAGGAATACACAATTTCAACAGTTATCTCCAGTTATTTACAACATGCTATACTACTGTTGTTTGTGAACATATATATATATATATATATAGTAGTTTATTAATGACCTAAAGGGGCAGCAGCCAAATCTCTGACACGCTGGTTGAGACGTCGTCTTCGAAATATGCCAGCTAAACGTAGGGTGACAGCAAGAAGCATAGACATATACTCAAACAGTCTCACAACTCCAATGCGTCCTGTAGAACAGGCATTGATCTAAGTCAAGAGAGTGACTACAGAGAAAGGACAGCCAAACATCAAAGCCACCCAGCACAAGAACTACGTAATTAAAAACCATTTTCTTTTTAATACACAGTTTTTTAAGGTGTAGGGACCTAGTACAGGCACAAATTCGGATCATAATTTTGGACCAAACATTAGCAATTACATATTTGAAAAGAAATCAATTTATGGAAGACAAATGGGGCGAAATCATCTAGCATCCTAATATTTCCATATGAAAGTCTATGGGAGAGAATAACCTATTAATTTTTGGATTTTACAACTATTATGCAAAGAAACAAGCAATATGTTCCCAAGAAAGTAACTTACCTAACGGGATAAAGTCAAAGGGTGAGGATATATAGAGGATAGCCAAAAAAATCTGCGTACAGAAAATATAATACAGATTACCCAGAGAAAAAGCAATGAAGCCAGTCAAAATGAGTGTACCAAATCACTTTTGGTTTGCAAAACCCAAGCATCCATTAAGCGACCACAACTACACAATTGATTCAACATATAGAGATAGATCTTAGGAGTCTTGAGTCCTCATGGTAGCAAAATAAGAAAAAGTTGCATTGTTTATCTTCCATAGATCCACTGTGTTCCCTAATAAAATTTCTCAAACTTCAATGGATGACAGGTTATCACTGTGTGGAGTTGCTAATGCAACAGCACAAATCACTAGGCTATAAACCATGGTGATGCTCTGAAATGAGTATCCACAGCTTACTATGAAATGCTACTACATCACTTCAAAGTTCAATTTTACATGTTCCACTTGTCTATTGCCTTTTTTCGAGCCTACAGAATGAAATAACCACACTGGTAAAGCCAAAAGTTGCCAAACAACCAGGATGCACATCACAGAGCACCCTCCGCTACCACTAGCATTATTATGGCACTTAATTTCTTCAGCATCTCACTCGGTTTTACTCTTGTATAGCGCATCAACAAGGAAAAAACTCACAACTTTTCGCTAATGCCTTAACTCTTAAACTAGATGATAGTCTGACTTGTTAGTTATTCATACTTAATAGTGATGATTTCAAATTCCAGAAATCCAAAAGGATGTCAGCAGAATATTAGCAAGAATAGTAAGGAAGATTTGGTAAAACACAATCTTATTGTGTTGCTCACAAAAGATGTCAAATTTCATGCACAGAAACTGCTGGAAGGGGGTAGCAAAAATGAGTAGTGTGTAAAGTGGACAAAATTGCTAACTCTGTTTGTGGCAAAAAAAAAAACAGTTTGTAGTTTAAAATTAAAACTGAAAGGAAGATACAATTCTCCATGACTGTAGAATGAACTTACTGCAAACATGCGCATGAGCTTTTCATAAAGGAAGAAATTGTGTCCATCAGGATCCATCATTTCTTCAAGCATTCTCTTAAAGAGAAATGGCACCACGTGCACTTTCTGCAAAAAGAATTCTCCGATGTTTCAGAAAAAGCATGTTCAAAATTAAACACGCAGATTATACAATGAATTTCTCCAGAAACGTTTAAAAGAAAATGGAGTAGTTTTGTAACTATACATGATTCAAACATAATGAAACAATGAATGGCAAAGCAATTAAGGATTCTTGCAGCTAACAATTCCACCGGCTGTTGTTTTCTAATTTCATCTCTATGTCCTGTTTCCCAGGTTTTCATGTCAGCCATATCGAAAAAATGGCCCATTTCAATGAAGTTAGATATTCCCTGAGAATGTCTAAGTTGTTACAAAATAAGAACAAACACCTCCACACATATCAAACTCGAATTACTTCATAAAGGAATATTATTCGAGAAAAGCTGGAAATAAGAACAACGAAGGTAAGGTTGGCAAAACAACATGTAGAACATATAAACAGACAGCAATCCAGCATCCCATGTAGCATAAGTTATTAGAATGGCAGTAGCTATACAAGTCACAGGAAACCTGAACTAACAACAAACCATCATATTTATCACAAGATCAATCGAAGTATCACCGTCAAATTTTGCCAGGTAACGACTAACAAACAACACTAAACAAAACCCCCCCAAGGTGATTAGTAGATAGACTCACCCGAGCTAGACCTCGCACGCCTCCGACAAAAACATGGTTATACCTCCGAACATCTTCCAGAACTTTGACAACTTCCTGCTCTTGCTGACCATGTAACGATGCCTCCGGCGTCAAATTGCTGATTCTTGACGAGCACATTGGACACTTGCAACGGCTAGACGGCCCAGAATACTTCCAGTACTGAAGAATGCAACTACCTGATCAACAACATTAGCCCAAAAACATCATCACCTAAGTGCCTGCCGATTCTAGATTTTTTCTGCTATCTCTCTTAATCCGCGAAACACGAGATATTACAATTTATTTAATCCAGGACTAAATGCCATAAACCAAGAAATTCCGAATTAATAAATTTGAAACCCTAACAAAAGAAAGAGAGAAATACCACAATACCAGTGACCGCAGTTAGCTTTGCAAGGAACATCGAAGGTGCCGAAGCAAATAGGGCAGCAATCATCAAGAGGAGGACCTTCGCGATCCATGTAGCTAGGGTTTTTCAAAACCACCGCCGTTTTATCTTCTTCTTCCGCTTCTTGTTCAATCGCATTGTTGTCGTTTTGGGGCGTTTGTTGTCGATCAGGAGAAATGACAGGTGTTGCGTTTTGCGCACTCATGCTTCTTCTTTGTTAAAGCATTTTTATTTTGTCTCCATTTTCATCTCTTTTAAAAGGAAGATTTGTTCTTGTCGCTTTCTTCTCTCTCTCGCTTTCCCCGAGAAATTACCAGGAAGCTCAAATGTTGTGTTCCCGGCTTTGCAGCTTACATTACCTTAGCTTAGCTGCTTTCCTTTTGCAATAAAAGCTTAGCCCGGACACTTGACGGGCTTTTAGGCCCATTTGAGGTTGGGCCAGAAAAAAGTCCACAACTGATCACTTTAGTTGATTTTTTTTATTATTATTATTTGTTAGGTTAGGGTGGAAACCGTTGAATTTTCTAGGCAGAGGGTGTCTTGAAATGTTGTGTAAATTATGTTTTTAAAATTTTATTCTTGTTTAAAATAAAAAAAAATTATATTTTCATGATATTTTGATGTGCTGATATCAAAAATAATTTTTAAAAAATAAAAAAATATATATTTTAATATATTTCTAAACAAAAAGCATTTTAAACCGTCACCGTTATCATAATTCCAAACAGATCGTAAGCATTAGACCAATAACAAATTTTGGATTATGAGCAATATGGAGAATAAAGAAGTACGCCCTCCAAGAACATGATTCTAAATTGAGCCAAGCATGGATTATGATCCCTTCCCTTTAGTATAAAAAGTAGGAATAAGTTACAATAAATCCGAGAGGAGTGAGGACAAAGTAAGCAAAACTATATCTTTTCGGTGTACCAAGCGACTGTCACAATATTCACCATTGTCCTTATTTTATTTAAAACTCATAAATTTCATATTAAAAAAAAAAAAAAAAAACACTAGCGGCAATGCGTGTGATTCACTAGATTAATGTTGGGTTTCCCTGTTTCGGTGCCCAAGACGAAACATCGGCATGACAAAGAACTTCATGGTGCCATTGTTACAGTGGAAGCGAGCTCCTCCGCCGCAAGCAAAGTAATAGGGCTGCCACCTGTTGAGAACGATCCCGGACCCATCACCACCCCCTTTGTGTCTTATTAGCAACCAACACGGCTCTGCTCGGGTTGCATTTTAAAATGGAGTATCATTGTATTAAGTGAGATTAAACTAACCTAGAGTATCATAAATGGACCATTTTTTAGAGCCCAATCGGCATAATTGACACCAAATGTCCACTTCTGAGATCTACCCGCAACAATCTTGTTGGGTGTATCTGTACTGTTTTGGCGACGAGGACGACGCTTGAACCTCCAATCGGTGTTGTTGAAACTATATTGCCGTTGCCTGCATGGAGGCACTATGCATAAGGATGAGTGCTTGTGAATATGCTATACAAGCCATCTTCTTCCCGCTCAAGAGCAACTTGAGAAGGTGTGGATTTCAAAGAAGAATCATTGTTAAAAATTAGTAAATATAAAGGAAAATACTAATAGAATTTTTCTATTGATATATTGCGGTGAACTTTACTGATGAAATTTTCTATCTTTACATTCATCGGTAAATACAAATGGAATTTTTCTATTGGTATATATCGGTAGAATTGCAGTGGTAAATAAGAAATAAAACAAAGGTCAAATAATATGATGACGTATAACTTTTATTGACAGAATTAACCCGACGGTAAAGTACATCCTTGAATATGCTAATGGAAAAAAACCTCTCAGTATATACCGATGGAATTACAAATGGTATTACAATGAGATTTAAAAAAGGCAAAGTATATGGTGATGTGACATTTTTACCATCTCTTAAAAATCTTTCTAAGTATAGGCGTTGATATGAACATGTTCCCAATGCCCCCTTGAAATTTTTTAAGCATAGAGTCGATAAGGATTTGTTTCCCTTGACCTCTTAAAAATTTTCTAAGTACAAGTGTTGATATGGGCATGTCCTCTATAGCCCTTGAAAATTTTTTAAGCATGGGAGTCGATAGGGATTTGTTTTCCTCAACTTCTTAGAAATTTTCTAATTATAAGTTCATTCTTATTGGGCTCTCCCTAATCACTTATGCATTTTCTAAGTACAAGCTTCATCCCTTGTATTCCCCAAAACCACTTAGAAATTTTTAAAGTACAAGTTATTTTTCCATGAGTTTCTCCACTTTTTAAGGTTTTTTTTTTTCTAAGTATGAATTCCTCTATTGTTTCACCTCACCCTTCTTGAAATATTTCTAAGTATGAGTTCCTCTACAGTTCACCTCCACATACTTTTTTTTTCAAACATGGTGCACACCCCTACACATAGACTCTCTAGTATATTACCCGAGGTTTCCACCCCTCTTCTTGGATGAAGAAAACTCGATAAATTCATCGTACTGAGTATCTTTACAAGTCTTTGCATGTAAATATCACAAAAACTTAAGAGCTATTGATAAACTCAAAGTTAACAAGCCTAAAAAACCCCCTTAAATCCTTAAAACCTGTGATCTCAAACAACATACCGAAGCTCAACCCTCATGGGCTCAACTTAGAAGAAGAGCCTAATGTCATAAGCTCAACCTTAAAAAAGAGCTCGGATCTCATGGACTCGGCCTGGGAAAGAGGCCAACCCTCATAGCTTTGGAGAAGAGCTTAGTGTCATAGGCTTAACTTAGAAAAAAAGCCTAGCACTCATGGGCTCAGCTTTAGGGAAGAGGCCAGCGCTCATGAGCTTAGCCTAAGGGTAGATCTCATCCCCTAAGAGCTCAGCTACATTTTGGATCATACTCTCCCTACACCTTTAGGTGTATTGAGATGGTTTATAAAATTTCTCTAAAAGCCCACCATATTTCCTTCGACATTAATGTTGTGTAAGAGATAGTTTATAAAATTCCTCTAAGAGCCCACCATATTTCCATTAATATTAATGTTATGCACATGATAGTATGTAAAAGTCATCTAAGGACTCACTATATTTTTATCGATATTAATGTTTGTGTAAAAGATATTTATCATTCATCAATGCATGTTAGGAATATTTTTTCTTATTAAAACTATCATATAAAATTACATTAGCCCATTCGCTCCTTAAAGAAACAAAACTTATTGGCTATAAATACACCATGAATCTTTTAAACACCAAGTTTTTAATCTTCATTCTTTATTGTATATATATTTTTTCAAGGTCTCTTTTTAAAATATCATTGTATTTTCTCTAAAAGAGATACTGACTTAATTATCGGAGAGTCCCCAAATTCACTAAAAGAGATCTTTTTTAGGTATCATAAAGCAGCCACCAGCCATCTTGGTTAGAAAAAATTGATAAAATTATCAGAACTATGAGATTAATCGATTATCCAACACATAAAATTTGTTCCTAAACTATGTGGATTTTTTAGTACATCTTAATTTCTTTTTCAAAATATATCATGCTTAATGCTCTGTTTGTTAGTTGGAAAGTAGTTTCCTTTTGGAAAGTGAATTCCAGAAAAGTGAATTATTTTCCGATGTTTGGTAGTGTAATGGAAAATAAGTTGGAAAACATTTTTCAATATTTGTTTATGTCATAGAAAATAAGTTGGAAAATAACTTATTAATGTTTTACTTTTTTCAAGTTTATTAAAATAATGAGGCACAAACCTTACAAATTAAAAAGTTGAATGAGAATAAAATTGAAAAAAATATAATTTTATAAATTATCTCAAATAAAATAAATAATAATCAAAATAATAGAGATCAAATCTAACAAATAAAAAAAAATTGAAAGATGAAGAGATTAAAATAATAATAATTACCATTTCATAAATTATTTCAAATAAAATAAGTAACAATCAAAAGAATAAGGACTAAATTTGATAAATAGAAAATTTCAATTAAAAAATAATAAGGAAAAAGCAAATAACATTTATAAAAATAAGGATCAAAGTTAATATAAAAATTAAATTCTAAGGGATGAAATTAAAAAAAAAATATTCAAAACAAAATATATATAGCAATCAAAAGTTTGAGGACCGAATTTGATATAATCAGTAAATAATATAACATTTCTAAATTTTTCACAACTTCTGAAAAATTCTTTACGCCCAAAATAAAAATAAATACTTTTTTGAAAATCAAGTTAAATTTTTATTTGATTAAAAATTATATTTTATTGACCAACCTTTTTAATATTAATTAAATACATGATCAAACAAACACAATAGCATGCAAAAACATTATTGTGCACGAAGGAATCATTTTATTAAAATCATCAACCCATGTAATAACGTAGTTTCAATGATTTATTCTGACAAGAAACTGCTCCCATGATTTTCAACGAGACCACCACCTAGAAATCAGATTTTAATTGCCAAGAAAACTCTCCTCGTCAACAAACAACATGAAGGGAATCTCTCTGCCATCACTGAATTCAGTGCTGCTGCTGTTTTTCAAATGCGAGTCTCGTCAGCATGTTAAAATAATGCATACACTATGCAATATCCTCACCCCCTCCGACGTAGAAAATCCATCTCTAAATATATATTTCGAGGAGGCATCTCTAGAGTATGTAGAGCTTGGCGTCTACAATAATATTAGGTGCCTGTCTAATTATGATCTGTGAGTGGGTGCGGCATTGACCTTTGCACGCAGACAAAATATGGGTTTATATAATCAAATCAAATCAATTTATAGCTGAATTGTTACACAAAAATAATAAATGGTGATATGGTCCCGGAATGAGTAGACAGGGGAGGGAGAGTAGGTGCTGTGTGCAGGCAGAGGCGATGCCATTTGCCTCTGCTATGAGTTTTTTTTTTTTTTTTATTATTTTTTTTTTTTTTTAAGTTTGTGTGTCTTTAAGAAAGGAAGTTTCTTTAGGCTTTTTCTAGAACTCGGTCATAAAGCAAGAAACAAATCTATCCCATTGTTTTTTTATTACCAGCTTGTATCTTTAAAGCTGTATTCATCTGCTTAAAGTTGAACTATCACTTTCTACTTCCTGTCGGGAGTGATTTAAAAAAAAAAAAAAGATTCAATTGTAACATAGTTTTAGTAATTTAACAAATTTAGAACGGCTTATAGGGAGGTGATCGTTGTTTTTTAAAGTGTTTTTTTATTTGGAAATATATTGAACTAGTGGTTTTTTTAAAAAAAATTATTTTTAACATCAACACATCAGAATAATTTTAAAACATAAAAAAATTAATTTTAAACAAAATTAATTTAAAAATTTCATCAAACGTCATTATAACCTTTGCCGTAATTAGCTAGTTCCCATGGTTTTAAAAACTACAATTTGATCCTTTTTTTTAAAAAAAAAATATTATTTTAATGTATTTTTAAATAAAAAATACTTTAAAAACATAATTAATGTTACGGTAACAAATGCTCGAGAATTATTAGTTACGATGATAATAACAATGATATTTAGATTAAAATAGAAATTGAAAATAAAAAATCAATAATATCAAAAATATTTTCTTAAGCGTTTGATACATGAGACCGTACACGTAATTCTCGAAGATTGCCAGTAGGATTTAAATTCATTATTCTCATTAAATCTTTTAGCATTTAATAAGTTTTGCTATTGTATTAGATATTAAAATTAAATTTAGCTCACATTCACAATAACGTTTAATTTTATCCTGTTGGCTCACTTGTAGCTTTACAAATTATTATTATTTATTTATTTGATATTATTATATAAATAATTTAACAATATCCACTCGAGACAATATAAAAATATATTTTTAATAATTTGATTTTATTGTATGTACTAGTTTTATTAATGGAGTTATTACACATATTAAGGAATAACTTTTTTAACACTTGTAAAATTGAATTTAATTTTATATGTGAATAGCTTATTATAATTTTTATTTTTAAAATAAAATATTAAATCACATAATTGGATTTAGATATATTATTTGTAATATTTATAGAATTAAATTTAATTATCAATCTTGACTATTTTGTGTTTAATTCAGAATTATAAGGTACATCTTCTCAGTGAATAATTTATTTATTAAAAATATATTACGCTGAACTTCCTCATGCTGGCCTTCAGCATGGAGCTTTTTCAAAACCATACCGTTTGCTTATATTCAACAGGACTGGAAAATTATTTGTTTATATTTTGTATTATAAAAGAAGTGTTTAACTGTCTACCTTTAATGGGAAAAAAAAAACTATGGAATAAACAAATAAAATATAGAAAAACAGAAGAAAAAAAACTCATCTTGCAATTATCCATGTTAGTTACCAAATAAAATAGAGAGCAGTAGGGTTGAGCAAAAAAATTAAAAAATTGATTAAACAGAGAAAACCAGAAAAAAATAACCGAAAAAACCGAACTGTGAAAAAAACAAATTAAAATTTTCAAAAAAACCGACCGGTTCGGTTTTATAAGCCTGAAACCAAAAAAATCAAACTGAACCGAATCCAAACCGAAAAAAACCAGAAAAAACCGAGCCAAACCGAAAAAACAGAGCCAAACAGGTTTGAACCGGTTTTTGTCCTAAAAAACCGAATCGAACTGGTCAGTTTGAACTGGTTTCGTTTTTTTTTTTTTAAATTTCAGTTTGGTTACTTTTTTTTGATAAAAACCGAATCGAACCGAAAATAATCACCACCTCCAGAGAGTGAAAATAATCACCTATAGAGAGCAGTTCTTTGAAATTAATCAAACCATGATTGTGCCATCTATCATGCTTTGCATCCACTATTCTCCATTTTCTCAATAGATAAAAATTGTTTTCATTAAATACATAAGTATTTATCTATTAAATATAATGTAAATAAATGTTTGAAAAATCATATTTTTAGATAGGAGAAGGTAGCATAGATGCATAATTAAAGTAAATAGAAGTTTTTGTTGAAGAAAAAAAATATTTCTGAAATAATATTTTCAATATTAAAATTAAAAAGAGTTAATTTGCAATTTTCTATGTGATTTATTTTTATTCACTTTTTATAATTTGAATTTTATTTAGAATTCAAATCAATACTCTTATAAAAGTTTCAAACACCAGAATTGGTTTAACTCTTAAAATTAAATTCAATTTCAAATATTATAAGCATAATTAAAGAGGGTATTTTAAAATGTGATAACAATTATTTTTTAAAATATTTTTTTGTTAAAAAATACATCAAAATAATATATATACACACACATATATATTTAAATTATTTTTAATATTAATATGTTAAAATGATTTAAAAATATAAAAATATATTTTTAAAAAATTTAATTTTTTTGAAAACAAAATTTCAAAAGCGTTTCTAAACTATTTGAAATAGCTGTTCAGCTTTCTATTTTCATTTTCAAAATAAAATAAAATAAAATATCCCTCGTTTGGCTTGGCTCGGATCTGATTGGAAAGAAACAAGAAGAAAAGTTCATGTGGATGCCATGTCAGGTAGTAAAGAGTGTACAGTACAGCTCACCATCCCTAGCTTCCTATTACCCTCGGCACACCCACCAACAAATCCAGCCCACCCCCCTCCCACTCAAACTCCAATAAAAACACCCACCAAATCCTCCACTCTCTTCCTTCCCTCCTCCAAACTCCACCATCATCGCAATGCCGTAGCCCCCACCCTGCCACCACCACCACCCCCGCCTCCTCCTAATGGGAACTTGCACTTCGAAACCTCCAAAACCCAACCCCTATGCCCCATCAGACACCGACCCTCCACCCCAACTCCCATTCCAAACACCATCACAACATGACCTGCCTGCCACCCAAACTCAAACCCCCAAATCCCCAGTCACACCCTTCCCGACCTCCAAAGCCTCCCCCTTTTTCCCTTTCTACACTCCTAGCCCTTTCAAAAAGACACCTTTCAAATCAACCACTTCTACTCCTCTTCGCTTCTTCAAGAAATCCTTTGCTCCTCCCTCGCCCGCGAAGCACATTAAAGCTGTGCTTCGCAGGCAAAACAAGAAGAAGAAAAAAAGTGGGGCAGAACCGAATGCCGAAGAGGACGATGATAATGAAGAGGCAGTGGAGTTAGATAAAAGGTTTGGTTTTTCAAAAGAGTTTACTAGTAGATTGGAAGTTGGAGAGGAAGTGGGGAGAGGACATTTTGGCTATACTTGTTCTGCTAAGTTCAAGAAAGGTGAAAGAAAAGGTCAGCAAGTTGCTGTTAAAGTCATACCCAAATCAAAGGTTGGCACCTTACCTTAAGATTTTTGTGTTTCTATTCGTTTATCTGGTGGATCTTCTTGTTTGTTAATTTGTTTGTGCATGTGGGTTTTTTGTTTTGTTTTTTAAATAGTAGTTTTTTAGTGTCGAAGTTGATTTGCAGGTGGTTTTTGATTTTGGGTTCATTTTAAAGTTATTTTGCTAGTTTTGAAGTTCCAATCTCGAATCTTTGGCTACTTTTGTTGTTCTGTGGTTTTCTGTTGTCTTATCTCTTTTCTTTTCGGTTTAAGTTAAAAAGGAAAGATAAAATAACCTGAATTTGGACGGATTAAAGAATCATAATGACGAAGATATTGCTTGGGATCTTCTGTAGGGGGGATTTTGAATGTAATATTAAATGGACGCGATTTTTATGATTGGAATTTTGAGAGTGATAGGCATAACGATTGATCAATTTGTTTATTCGTTGTTTTGGTCAATGGCACTGTGTTCGGCACTTCTTATTGTGGGTATTCTATGTTCGTAAAGTAACTATTTGGGCCCATAAGTGCGATTATTCTTCAGCAATCTTTTTGTGAGTGGTTGTCAGCAAAGCGCGTGAGATGATGTTAATGCTCCTAAGACAAAAAGTTATGAAACAAATGTGAGTAACTAGGAGTGTGGTTAAGCACTTTTGGAGTGTCAATATCATCTCCCGCAAAGTGCCTGTAGACTAAAAAAGAAATGGAACAACAATTGAATTTTCCTCAATATGTTCAGATTATGCTTTTTTGACTCTTATCTTATATTTTACTATAGCTGCTATAATTTAGTAAAAACAGTGAAATATCAAATTATGCAAATTGCTCAAATATTATGACGGTATCTAATTGCTGAGAAGGATCACTGTCTCAATTGGGGTCTTCATTTATTTTTTTCAAAATAACATCTTGCTTGTTTTGGAGTTAGAATCCTGAATCTTCTGGTTCTTGTGGTTAATTTTATTCATGTTTTTTATTTGTTTTTAAGAAACTGGATAAGCAACTAAAATTTGGAAAAAAATAAAATAGAGAGGGATAACAGCAGATGGTACTGCTCAGAATCTTTATAGAGGGGAAATATTGGATGTAAGTTTAGATGGATGTGCATATCGGAGTATAATAAGCAAAAAAAGTTAGCCATTTGTTTATTTGTTGTTTCAGTCAATTTCAAGAGGCCCGAGTCTCTTCTCTTATGTATGGTTTGTTACTGTGTTGAGCACTTCTTAAATTTTCTTGACATGTTAAGTTACAATTTGATGACATCCATTCGTTGACAGTTGCTACAAGTTTGAGAGCAGATAGTTCAATTGTTGTGACTGGACCTAAATGATGAGAAGTTTCATTATCTCAACCGGGGTCTTCACTTTGACCTACATTAAAATTGATGACCTACACAGGCGGTGAACTTCTGCTCACCACCTTCTTACTCTCATGAGCATACTGGAATGGGAAAAGATTGTAGTTTGATCATTCTCCACTATTGATGCCAAACACATTGTTCGGATTGTAAAATCTCCATCAGACAGCTAACTCATCAATTTACAGTATTTCTCTTCCAAAAAAGAGATGCTGAATTGCCTATTGGGCTTATTTTGTGACTTCTCTATTTCTGTGCCCAATCCACTAAGTTTCCTGCAGTTAAACTATTTCCTCCAAACATGAAATTATGAAACCTGTTTGGCCATTGTAAACATGACTTGGAAGACTGGTAGGAATTTATACATTACCCTGTCTGGCTTTTGTGGTGGTTAGTATCCCGCTAGTGGTTCAAAATGACTAAGACTGTATTTATTAATATGTTCATTTAAACCCCTTAGAAATTAGTTGTAGTGTTTTAGAAAATAAAAATCATTTCAATATGAGAGTTTAAGGTTTCTGAATTGACATGGTGAGACCTTTCGACATTGCTCATTTATGTTTAACTATTACTGCATATCGTCTCATGTTGATCGCTTCAATGCTGTCAGATGACAACAGCTATTGCAGTTGAGGATGTAAGAAGGGAGGTCAGGATATTGAAGGACTTGACAGGACACAACAATTTAGTGCACTTCTATGATGCATTCGAAGATCTTGACAATGTCTATATAGTGATGGAGTAAGTGGAAAATACAAAGCAGCTTAAACTTAAAATAACGTGTCAGTTTTTCTTCTATAAACATATTGATAACTAATTGTGGTGCAGCATGCATCTTCTGGACAATTTTTCTGAGGACCATTAAGATTTTCTAGTTTGAGTCAGAACATTGTTTTGTAATCAAATGATGATATGCTTATTGGTATGTTTAGTTTATGACAAACATGGATATGTAGAAGAACAAATCAATGAGAAAATTGCTTGCTGCATGCGTGAATTCTTTAAGAGATCTTTGACCTCCTGAAAGTTGATTGCTGGATATGGATATTTCAGGCTATGCGAAGGAGGGGAGCTCCTAGATAGAATACTTTCAAGGTGATTCTTTTAGCAGAGGATAAATCAAAATCTGAATTGTGTATTTAGGTTTTCCTATGTTCCTCATTGTAGCTTCTAACTAAGTACTCTGATATTGTTTTAGGGGTGGGAAATACTCAGAAGACGATGCGAAGGCTGTTATGGTGCAGATACTAAATGTTGTTGCATTTTGTCATCTACAGGGTGTTGTGCACCGAGATCTCAAACCAGAGGTGGAACATACTCATTCCCTTTTCATCTCATTTCTTTTTAGTGGGAGAATCATCTGAACACAGAAAATACGTTTACCCCTTCAAACACAATGGTCATAGGAAATTCAGATGTGGATAGTCCATTTTTTTATGATTTTTCTGGAATGTAAAGTGACCTGATGAGGTGATGTTTGAAAAGGGAGGAATGTGTTGGGACGTCTCCTTTGCTTCATCTAGTTCCGAAGAAGAATGATGCTTTACATACAAATTGCACTGTTTTCCAAGCATACAAATGTTGTTTCTTCATGCTTGCTTTGTTAAACAAAGCATCACCTCACTCTCATGGGCTAAACATGTGGGCTATCTCCATGGGCTAGGTTTTGGGGTCCCCACTTGTATCATATTTATAAAGTTAAACAAAGAAAAAGTAAACACAACTGGCGCATGTCATTTCCTATGTGAGATCATTTTGCTTGCCATCTCATATCTTTTCTAAGAATATATTGCATGATTGCTTCATGTCCTCTTTATCTATTTTCCTCTTTCATAATCTAAGTTCATCCATTCACTTGGTCAGAACTTTCTATATACTTCTAAGGAGGAGAACGCTCAGCTGAAAGTTATAGACTTTGGCTTATCAGATTTTGCCAGACCAGGTTTTTTACTTGCCTGAATCTCATCCTACTTGACCTTGGGTGTTTGAGTGGGTGTTTAATGCCCTTGGTGTTTTGCAGATGAAAGACTTAATGACATCGTGGGAAGTGCATACTATGTGGCACCTGAAGTTCTGCATAGATCCTATAGCACTGAGGCTGATGTATGGAGTATAGGCGTGATAGCTTTCATTCTTTTGTGTGGTAGTCGTCCATTTTGGGCCCGGACCGAGTCTGGAATTTTTCAGGCAGTCTTGAAAGCTGATCCCAGTTTCGATGAAGCACCTTGGCCCACCTTATCTCTAGAATCAAAAGACTTTGTTAAACGCCTATTAAACAAGGATCCAAGGAAACGAATTACTGCTGCTCAGGCTTTGAGTTAGTGCTTCACTTACTCTCTTGTAGTTCAGTCTTAACCTCATCATTAGGAGCCACACTTCATTATCTTTTGTTTGCAGGTCATCCTTGGATCCGGAATTATAATGATGTAAAAGTACCTCTTGATATTATGATATTCAGGCATATGAAGGCATACATGCGGTCATCATCTCTGCGTAAGGCTGCTTTAAGGGTGTGTATTCATTTATGGTGGCAAAATAGCCAAAGAAAGCCTATAAATTATACCCATTGGTAGAACACATCTCATAGTCTTTAAGCCATATTGTGTTTGTGATTCGTGTCTTTAGCTTGCAAATAATGTAAAATCCGCTTTTTCTCTAAATCCTCTCTTTAATATTGACTCACATTCAATCGTATTGAGGCTTTTGTTCAAATGAAATTCCAGTAAAACCACAGCAGACTATCTTGATTTCAAGTTCTCTTGCAATCAAAAGCAGTAAGCTTTGTCACTTGCCTTCTAATTAACCTAGAACCCTTTTATTTTATGGCATCGTCTTGCAGGCATTGTCTAAGACATTGACAGCGGATGAACAGTTTTTTCTGAAGGAGCAGTTTGCTTTGCTAGAGCCAAAAAAAAGTGGCAGCATAACCTTGGAAAACCTTAGGATGGTTGGTGTTCTCTTCTCTTTTATATCTGAGATGGCATGACTGCATGACTTTATAGTGAAAAGCTTTGTGCCACTCATTTTATATTCTGCAGGCCTTGATGAAAAATGCAACAAATGCAATGAAGGATTCTCGCATCCCTGATTTTCTTGCCTCGGTATATGCCAGCATTTAGTTGTTCATGACTTTAGATGATCATGTGCTTTTAGTTCGATGTACCCGGGCCTTAATTTTCATTTCATGACAGCTAAATCAACTTCAATACAGAAGGATGGATTTTGAAGAATTCTGTGCAGCTGCATTGAACGTTCATCAGCTGGAGACTCTTGATCAATGGAAACATCTCGCCCGTTCTGCATATGAGATTTTTGAAAAGGATGGAAACAGGGCAATTGTAATTGAGGAGCTTGCTTCAGTAAGTTGGAATTCTAACATGTTTGGGAAGGCATGATGATTCATGATATATTTATTGCTACTGCTTGCTTCGAGCACCAAACTAAAACCTCAACAAACTTGATATCTCATGAGCTAATATACTGACATCTTAAACTTTGGCTTTTAAAATGTCTAAAATGTGACCGGTAAATGGTTAGTGATGGTCAAATGCTGATAACCTATCTAGTGACTGGCCTTTGAAGTATTAATGAATGATGGCTGTTCTTGTGTAAGTAGTCTCTAGTACTTGAATAGGAACAAGAAGAAACTAAAGGGTTAAGTAGGGTACGTTCGCCTTGTTCCCCCTCCCCCTCCTCTATTAGTCGCATTTAGTTTGCTTGAATGCCATCTTTTTCATGTTTCTTTGTAGCTCACGTCACCCTGTGTGTGCATTGCATAGTATACCAGCATTTTAGTAGGATTCAAAATTGGATTTTTTAACTGCAAGGTAATCTGCACTAGTAAATTTACCCTGTGGACCCTGGGAAGGGACAAGCCTACCGAGACATGTATCTATGTTTTCACTAACAGTCTGACAAACACTTGCACTTTTGTAGTAATTTTGGGATGCAACTAGACATTTCACCGTGCTAAGTTTTCACAAATTGTTGTTTCAGGAACTTGGGCTTGGCCCCTCCATCCCAGTTCATGCCGTTCTCAATGACTGGATAAGACATACTGATGGGAAGCTAAGCTTCCACGGGTTTGTCAAGTTGTTGCATGGCACATCCAGCCGAACCATTGCTAAGGCACAGTAAAGAGCTACTATATCTATGTTCTGTTGGATGTGCTGCTTATTCTTTGCTTCTAGGGCAAAAAAAAAAAAAGAACAAAGAAAAAAGGTGTGATGTAAAATCTAAGATGCTCACATTAGTAGCTGAAGATCTGGAGCTTCGTTGAGCATACCTATTAGAGCATCGCTCCCCTCATGTCACCAGCCTTAACCCTCATGTCATCTCTGAGGCGTCTGAGCCATTCAGAATGTGAGTGACCATGAAGATCACTGCCATCGTTGTGTAAAGATATATTTCAGGTTTTTTCCAAACAGGCAAGGAAACTTTCTTGTTCCCACTATGGATGCTTCACACATCTTAAATGTTGTTCCTAATCATTGTTGTTAATTAATACATGTTTGTTTTGTTTAGCTTTCAACATCGCTTCATTCATATCCTTTAATTATGAGTCCAAACTAGTTCATAAGCACAAGCACAGAAATTAAGATGACTAATTAGTCTTTCATCAAGGGATATCTAATTTCCTCCATTTTGTTTAGTAGCGTAGGCCTTTCGTCTTTTTGGAAACTACCCTACCATGTTCCAATTTGGAGTTAATTCAGTAAGGGAGATACTGATTCTCTCAACACCAAATCAGCAGGCCACTATAGAAAAAGTTTCTTGCACTCGAATATTTAGTTATTAGATGCCTAGTACACACCTCGGCTTCTTCTAAAGTCCATTCCTCCATAACATCCACCAGGGAAATAAAGATCGGAATGTTTCAATGACTGCTTGTTCATTGATGCCGTTAATCCTAAGCTTTTCGCAATGTTCCTCACTCTGAATAAAACGAGTTAAGAGTCCTGAATCTCAGAAGTTTTCTCGGTAAAGCAATAAAGACTCTAATTGACCTTTTTTCTCGACTTGTAGTTCCAAGTCTCGTTACCGTTGTAGTCCACCACCACCCATATGTTAAACCTATCATAGGGGGACTGCATATCACATATAACCAGGAATCTTACAAGGTCAATGAAATAGTTCCAGAGTTACGAAGTTCGGAGGGTAGGGGAATTTGTCGATGTTTCTCCTTTACGATACTGAAAGCACAAATTTGTGCACTAATCTGTTCAGGAAAAAAAATCGGTGTATTCCACAAACCAATACATAACTCCATTCAAAGTGACCAAGGACTCATCATAACAATATGAATATGGAAGAAATCCCATTCTTCTCCACGAATGTTGCCTAGTTTTTGTATTGGTTAGTCTCTACACGATCTCCAAATCGAAAAACCTGCATAGTACATGTCATTTCTTCATCTTTTGGGAGAGCAACAAATCCTCTCCGGATTGGTTTGCATGTATAAAAAGTATCGGGACTGATTTTTTCATAGAAACAAAGCAATCCATTGAAAGAATTACTCAGCAGGGATAACTATGGTCGTACTGAATATTGACGTCGATTTTATAAAAGGTTTTGAGGACAAGCAGGGATAGTTTTGCTTTTTTCATTAACTCTACCAAACAACTATAGCGATCTACTGTAAAATTCTTTTCCCCACATTGCAAGAATAGCCATATGATACCATGTTTTTTTTCCTCCTAGTTTTCTCAAACAATCCTCTTCATATAATTTGAAATTTGCTACCGGGTCGTCAAGGTTTGCCGGGTCGTCAAGGTTTTGCTGCTGGGTCATCAACGTATTTCACACACGATGTATTATAGATATCTAACAGCTATCTTTTGAAAATATACATTAAGGCTGCTTGTATTCATCCGCCTCAAAGGCATCTTGATGGCCTGGTCTTAACTTACATGACCTTTTCTTCAGCCATTGGTTATGATATTTTGCTGGTATCTCATAGTTTGAACAATGGTTTGCCAGATCAAAGGAGATGCAGATGCGGAAGCTGACATTCTCCCTGTGGCGCCTTACTGACGCGCTAGCATTCTCTGAAGCATTTCTTCTCATTCAATTGGGCCATCTAGTTCAATGGCTCAAAGTGGCTACCTCAAGATTTATATCTAATTCTTCTTTGGACGCAATGCCACGATTAACGCCAATAATTACAGTTGAGAGAATTGCACCCTAACTTCCCTCCATTAATGCTGTTAGCCAGGCAATGGAAAGGAATCACTAGGATTTGGTGGATTTATGTAATTTCCCAGTGGTTGCAATGTTAGCTTTATAGTTCCACATCAGATATCCTGCTCTGATTAAGAGCAAAACCAATATTTCACGGTCCACGGTGTGAAGAATAAATTTAGAATCAAACTTGACCAGTCAAGAGAGCAAAACAACTGCTAGGCTACCGGAACCATTCATATAATTCGATTTCAGTTAAACAGTCTCGCAGAAATTGAATCCCATAGCAAACAAGCCATCTTCCACTGCAGCAGACTCGCAGCATCCCCAAGACCTCTACTGGCCAGGAAAAAACAAAAAATCTATCGCCATGAAAAATAGTAAGCACCTCAATGTAGCAACCATGACAGTTTGTTATTATTTGGCGATGGAATACCTTACCTGAAGGCTTTGGTAAAAGATATAGCAAGGCAACATCAGCTCATTAATTTGAAAAACGAGATTCCCCTAGATGACATCGAGGATATATATATATATAAACACCTAGGATCAATATCTAGGACTGATGCATGATTTCAGCAATGCATCAAAACAGCAAACACTATCAATGAAAAAGAAATCAATATATTAATGGGAAGGTAAGGCTGCCGTAAGATTCCAATAATAAATGAATAAAAGATATGCTCTTATAAGAATTTTATTTTAATAACCAATAAACACAACAAAGAATTCATTGATCAATGACAAAAATAGATCGAAAGTGCTGACTTTCTCATCAAAACTTCAAAGTCTGCATTTAAATGTCACTGAATCAACCACACTGTACTAGATCTCAAATAAAGGACAAGAGAAAACACCACCGGTCATACAAGAGGGAAAACATACATTCATTTTATGAAGCAACAATGACATGTAACAAAAGTACTGATACCTCCAACTAAGGTTCTCTGGCTTCTCTCTGATTAGAGAATTTGAATTTCCAAGTTAGCTCACTCAGTAAAGTACAGAAAATTGATTACATGTGGAGTTCACTGATGCAGAAAACTTACATTTAAAACTTTCCAAAGAAGCTAGATAAGCAAAAGAAAACCCACAAAATACCTAAACCGGGTTAGAATTACTAAAGAATTTATCCTTACAGAGAAGTGAAGGCTTGAAAACAAACTCTCATCAGATCATAAATCTATCTCGAAGAAAGTCTCTGGTGCAAATCTTCAGTGAGCGCCTGCCTCAAGCTATCTCCAAAATAATGAAAAGACTTCTCATTCTCAAGCACTCTCACTGGAACCCCACCCTCATCTGGATCCTTCCAAGTCTCTGGCTCTGGTTCCCTTGCAATTTGGCACAAGTTATGCAACACACAGCAAGCAACAATTGTCTGTGGAGCATGATGAAGACCCACATTCAAATCCTGCAAAATCTTCCACCTCCCCTTCAACAATGCAATAGCGTCCACCACTACAGACCTCCCCTTCATCAACATGCCATCGAACAAATTCTGTGCTGGAGTCCCTGACCCATTGGGTGAAAAGGGTGTCATAAGAAATGACAGCAACGGATAACACCAATCCCCAACTATATACGGCCTAACATGATGACCCCTAACATCAATCACCTTATCCCACACAACATCACCTGAAACAAGCCTATTATACAACAAACTCTCCCTCAGATGACTAGCATCATCACTTCCACCCGGTGCCTTCACACACACATCCCAAAACATCTTCTTATGATCTGCCACAACCTGCAACAAAACTGAGGAATATCCATATCGGCATTTATACACATTCCCCTCATTATCCCCACATTTCACCTTAATTGGACTCCCATCAATAGCGCCACACATGTTAGGCAAAGAAGTCAACTCCTCAAATGCCTTGGTAGTCTCAATCAACCTACGTCTACTAACAGGAATCTTAATAAATTCAGGGTAAAGCTTAGTAGCCAGCAATCTAGTAACCATATTAGTAATCTTAGAAATCAAATAAGGCTCTAAAGAATACCGCGAAGCAAGTGTTTTAGCAGAAAACCCATGTGCTAATCTAGAGAGAACCATACTAACAGCATAATCAGAAGGTAAAGAAAGATTAGAAGCAGTAATATGGGGTTTTAATTTATCAACAACAGTAGTAAAAACAGGATAAGATAACCCGTACAGTGTCCTCCACTGCGCGTCGCGAAGAGGAGCTTCTAATGACCAGATGTGTTCGGTGGAGAGTGCCCGGAAAGCGGAGACGGAGAAGGAGGAGGATTCTGGGTTTGTAGCGGTGGTGGAGGTGGAAGAGGGGGGTTTAGTGGAGGCCGGTTTTTTTTGGGAGGCGAGGTAGGAGAGGAGGGAAGCGAGAGTGAAGAAGAGGAGCGGGGTAGGGGAGGAGGAGGAGAGGAGGGAGGAAGGGGAGGAGGCAGAGGAGGATGAGGGGGAGGAGAGGAGAGGGGTTGATGGGTCTAGGGCGTTGTGGAGGTGGAGGAGGTTTGAGAGCATTAACATGAACGATTCATCCATGGGATTTTGTGGTTAGATTTAGGGTTTTGCCAGAGGGAGGAGGGGGTACGGGATCTATTTCAGGTGGAAGTGGTGGAGGCGGCAGAGGAGGAAAGAGAAGGTGATGCTTTAGGGTGGAAATTAGGACTAGTTTGGCTGTGAAGTGGGGTCTTCAGTTCCGGAAGCGTTTCCTTTAGGAGTGGTTCCGGTGAAGTCACCCCTCGTTGGTCAGAAACTCAGACCAGTCCCATGGGATTGGCTTTGTTAAGCGAAAGCGGAACTGGTTCCTCTGCATGGACCCACCATGGCTTGTTATTCTTTTTGTGTAAGGAAGGAAACTATAATAATTTTGGCAGAAAGTTTGATTGATCACAGTTTATTTTTGCGTGTGAAATTATATTTTAAAAGTAAAGAAATTTGTTCAGTTTCTTAATTAATTTTAAAAATATAATCGATGATTTATTTAATTAATTTGAATGCACCTGACTAACGTGAAATTTCTTTGTTTTAAGATCTTCGAGAAAGAGTTTTAATCTTTACTAATATACTAGTAGATATTTTTTATTATCAAATAAAACAATATAAATATATAGGTTAAGACACTGCTATATTCCTGCAAGAATAAAAATACAAGTTTGATTTTTAGAAAGTTTACTTATTGTGAGTGATAACTATGAACCCCAAACATGACTAGTCTCATATTTTAAAAGGGTGTGAGGATATTCGGGTAAGAAAAAAATATAAGCATATAGGTTTTTAATAAAAAGAAATTGCAAACGAATTACTATTTTGATTTTGATTTTTATTTTTAATAAGGTAAAATGAATGCTTTTCTTGTAAATAGAAACTCTAAGAATAGAGGAATATAAGGGATGGGTTTTAATAATCAAGAAATCTCTTGGTTAAGAGTTAGATATACGTTCTAATACTAATCAACTAAGCTGTTATTTTCTCACTTGAAATCATATTAGCTTGGAATTTCTTTTATTGTGAATATAATACATGATTTTAATGCACGCAAATACTATCATCCATCATCAAGAGTAAATTATAAATTAATCTTTATGGTTTTGCAAAATAAATTAAATCATCCCTCTATTCTTAAACATAATTAATTAGTTTCTATATTTTAAAATCTATTTGAAATTGATATCTTCATTCATTTCAAGAATTTTTTATTTTTAAAAAATAGAAGAAAGTATGGAAAGATTATGAGAAAAGAAGATATCTTCTAAAATTAAAAAAAAAACCAAGTGTGTTTAACACTAATTAAACATTAATTATTTATTCTTAAAACTAAAACAATATTTAACTCATTTTATAAAATTCAAAAAAAAATAATTTATAATTTACTCCACATCATGAAAATCAATTATATTTGCAGTACTTGAACCATTAATTTAATGAACTTGATGACATATTAAATCTAAAAAAAAGAATTAGATAGGATTCTCATTTGACATGTAGACTAAACAGAAAAAACAATTTGATTTCTATGGTTATTACAATTATTTAAAGGAAAATTACTCTCATCATCCTATAATTTAGTTTTTCATTTCACTTTACAACCGATTTTTCAAAAATTACACTTTTCATCCTAAATTTTTAAAAACATGTGACATTTTGCATCCTCGAAAATTGATGAAAAAATTAATAAAAAATTCTATTTATTTACAAGACTGTCATTATACTTTAAATAATGACTAAAGAACACTTGAAGTCTAAAAATAACAAAAATAAAATAAATTAATTTCCTCTAAATAACAAGTTAAACCCTAACTGCTATAATCTCATATGTTACTAACCATATCAAAGATATGTTAAGCTTTTGCAATGAAGATGAGAATGTAGAATTGAAAGGTGTTTTCAGACGGGGTGTGTTATTATAGGCGAGACATCTTCCAATAACCATAACAAATATAGTGAAGTCTCCATCTTCTCATGTCAGATTTGATAACTGCTCTTTGTGGTGATGAAAATATGAAAATGAATGGTGTTTTCGCTACTCCTGAAAGGGTGATGAAGCTCGGAACTCACTACATTGAATCTGAGCTTCTTTTGAGGATGATTGTTATATGGATGACAATTGTTACCTGTAAAAAACCCTTCAATGCCAAAATTAGTTTAGGTTTGTAGGTGGTGATCATAGAAAAAAGTGAATGGAGAGAGAGAGTTTGATACTTTTCTGTGTTTTATCTTGAGAGAAAATCCTCTACTCTTGCCAAAACCTAGCATTTTTCATCTTCTTGAATCTTTACCCGCTTCTCACTTGTAAAGCAAAATCAAATATTGACTTAAGCATTAAAATGTCTCTTGTTTTCATGAAAGACTTGTTTCACAGGTACAACTTGGGCTCAGATCTCATTAGCCAGGGAAAGTCAACATTTTTCTGTGAAGTTTTTCCTCGACTTCATCAGTGGCGTCGTTTGTGGGAACCTAAACAAAATGATTCTCCATTCCTTTTCAATTTCTATAAAAAAAATTTCTATGACTGATAAAACTCCAATATTTAGGAGAATGACTAATCTTCATACAACAGGGACTCTAGCTCCTCAAGGTATCCAACAACTCTTCCAACACTGAAAGTACTCTACAACGTTGTTTTAGCCATACATGAACAACATCGCTCTCTTCAATACAACCAATAACAAAGCTAACCCACAATGCTAGGTGTGCAAAGACAACTTCCATTTTAAAGAGAAACTATACAAAACAACATGTCAAGTAGACACCATACTCCAACTCTCCAAATGAGCCAACACTCCACAACATATCCAAACTACAAATGTGGTTATCTCCATCAATTCTCTTTTGAGTCTCGGTCTTCTCGTATGGGCATCCATATTCTTATGCTGTCTTTGAAGTTCATGTGACATATAAGCTAACATCAAACATTCAGCCTGTTCATCGTCATCAACATTCCTAACTTTATCTTTAGCATCCTCAGCAAGGGAATTTTGAATTAGATTTTTAAGAATATACAACCTATTTTCTTGCTTGAGAACAATTCTTAAATTTCGGTTTCAATCTAAGAAATTTGGTCCAGTCAATTTGTTAGCATCAAGTATGCTTCGTAGGGATATGTTACTACTCATTTTGATCCATAAACCTATTTATATAAGATAAAGAGTATTAGTTTCATGCATACATATTTTAATTCCAAATTTAGATAAAGTCTTTAATTCTAATTTGATCTCCCATTATTTCATTGCAAATTAATAACCCTTCCTATTAATTCAGGAAATCTCGCTTAGATTTTTCTAGTGGGCTAGGATCTCATTTAATTTATCCAACCTTGAGTGACTCAACATATTAAAATAAAATAAATTAAATAGATAACATAATTTATCAATCACATCTCTATATGACTCCTAGATCAGTTAGGTAACAACTTTTTATCTAAACATATCATATATGTTTCTCCTAACTCATGTTTCTAACCTCATATGATCATGAGTGACTCATAAGAAGAACCCAATTTTATAGCATTAAACATATTCGATCAGTAGTAACCTTGAGTGGCTCAACAAATTACCTATGAATAGAACTTTGATTTTATGCATATAAAATTGAAAGATAACTATTCATGTTCTCAACATGTACTTAATATATTAATGAGAGATTTATTATCAATTAATTAGGTCTCATATATAACATGGCATAACATATATACATTTCAGACATAACAATTTATATATAAACATACTCCCCTGACATACTATTTTAATTGGATGATTATGAACATATCTAAACTAATTCCCTCGAGCCACTGAAGGGAATTAGATGGTCAAATTCTAGGTAGCTGTAGTAAGTTTTTATAAGTCCATTGCAAGCACTTCAATTATAGCCTTCTTTGTCATTTCTTTCTTTGTCTTGGATTATAAAATAATTTTCTATCTAAATTTCTATATTTCTAAATTACATAACATTTACATAATTAATTAAGAAATCTTGAGTTACATTCAAGAAAAATTAGATGAGAAAATAATTACAACCCAGAATAAGAAATAGAAATAAGGCAGGATACACATGCTCTATTTAATAAAATTACAATCATTCAACCATCAAATAAAAATACAATCACATTGGTCTTTAATGTCCATAATCATCCGTCATGCATAATAACATATTAATATGCATAATCCAATTGTTGCATACTTCAATTCTAATTATTGACTTTATATGTAATTTTTAAAATAATATTTCTAACATTTAGAAATATTAAATCAAATCGAATTTAATAGTTTCCCAAATATGATAATTAAACATTTTAATTCAATCCTAATCTAATTAGAAAAATTAATTTTATAATTAATTTAATTTAGAGTTTCAAATTTAATATAAAATCATTATTTTATATATGAAGGGCTAAAATCATAATTTCAGCTCCAAAATACTTAAATTAATTAGATATTAATTGCAATGGTAGAATCATAATTTTCCCCCTAAAAAACCCTAAAGAAGCTGCAGAGGCTGAATCGTAAATCCTGCCATTTCTTTTTCTTCTTGCTGGAGCTGCTGGCAATGGCACACTACAATCGTCGACATCATGCCTAGAGCGGCAACCAAGGCTGTCGCTGCACTAGGTGAAGCACAACAACGCGAGGCTGCTGGCACCGTGCTTGGCTAGGCAACAACCCATGGTTGCTGTCTCTCATGCCATCAACGAGTGCCAACAAATTTAGTGTCCCTGCTGGTGGCGCAACAATGCTCCAGGTGCTGCACCTGGTGAGGCAGCAGCCATAGCTGCTGTCTCTCACACAGAAGCGTGCACTAGCATATTTGGTGTCGCCGTTGGAGGCATTGCCAATTTTTTTTTGAATTTCCAGGCAGATCTAGAAAAATTACAGCTAGATTTGACCAGAACAATAACCATATTATTTTTGAAAAGAAAAAAAATCATAAGAGAAAAATTACTTTGGGAAAATTAATTTTTGATCATAAAATTAATTTGAAATTAAAACTAATAACAATTAAAACATGTAATCAACAACTCTAATTGTCTAAGGATGGCTCTGATACCACTATTGGGTTCCTGAATATCATATACACAATGGATTGGAAACTATGAAACAAAATTATTCAGGAGTCCCTGGAATCCCGTTAGATAGATCTAGAGTTGTTTAGGGATTTATTACCTGAAGATCTAATTGTTTTTGGCTCTGAATAATTTCTTAAAAGCTAGGTTGTCACAAATCATAAGCCATCCAATTTTCCAGCCTCCAGTGATAATCCACACGAATCACCCGTGAGAAATCTCTTACATCCCTATTTAGGAAGGATTTAGGAGAGAGGGATTGCTATGCCTGAAGTGGTAGTTTAATATTGTGTTTACGTAGTTTTTCAGTCTAACACACAACCACTCATCACTATTAAAATAAGAGGCATAACTTACTATTTATAGGAAAATTTGAAAAACCCTATAAATTGATAAAATATCAATTTGCTCCCTGAATAATATTTATATATATTAATTTATGATAATTTTAGAAATTAACTCAATTAAGTCCTTACTTGATTTTTCTAGGTTTAGAAATATAATCATTGTTTTAATTATATTCTAGTGCTTAAGTTCTAAAATATATTTCTAATCAAGTCATACTAATTAAATCATCTTATTTTAATTTTTGACTAATGTTTCTTAATATGTGTGACCCATTAAGTTTCTAATATGTTGACTCAAATATAAATTTTAATTCTAATTAAATAAATTAAACAATTTAATTTATTATCAATTCAACAATTGATTAATTTATATTTGAAGATCACGTGCATCGTCTAACAATGTGTCATGATCCCCCAAATATTAGAAAAGTTATTAGTGGTTTGATTTAACCTTTCAGTGATCAATTTTCTAGTGGAATTAATATCTTTTCATTAATAATGTTCCGATTTAACATTAAAGCATGTGTATGTTTGTCATGTTAAATCATGTTTATTCTCTACATAATAGTCATTGATCGTTTAAATAAGATTTGAAACTTTTTCAAATTTCATTCCACCTTGACCAATGATTTCTTGATTAATACTATTTGAGAATAGATGAAACATTCTCCTTAATTCATCTAGAGTGATGAATAATTTCTTGATCACTCAAGTACCTTCACATAGTTTATGCTATACCCAATGTCTGCCATTTTATTACCTCGATTAAGATAACATATAATAAGATCAAAGCATAACATTCTTTATATAATATGAGTTAATGATCTCAAGTTTAAAGATCACTGATACAACCGTCACGTGAGCTTTTCCATAAACATAAGTGATCTCTCAATTTGAAATTCTCATGCGGGTCAGTTTAGTGTATATATCTTATAACAAACACCTATATATTAGTTTTAAGTATCAGTTATACCTCAGTTTATAAGAACAATTACTTCATTTCATAAAGAAAAGAACATAATATATACCAATCTTTATGGCTTTAATGAATGTTCAATATTTAAGATAACATCTACCAAGAACATTTTAGAAACAATGTTTTGATGCAATATGAATCCCATAATTATAACAACTTTATAATTTTCTTTGCAAAATATTTTTGTCCCATGAACTTTATCTTTACTGTAGATTCATTAATCTAATATTATAAGAATGTTAAAGATAAATTAAGCTTTTATTAATAAAAAATATATATTTACATGAATATAATAATATAATCAACTATACATACCATCAATATAATAATATCATATATAATCAACTATACATACCATACTAACAATCAGACGAGATGATTGTGATTAATGTTGGTTTTCTTTTGAATGTCTGATAGAAAGAAAGCTAATCGGAGTTATCAAAAGGATGCTGGAGTTTCAAGGAGGCGAGTAGTCTTGGTGTGGTGGATAGGATAGGATTTTCAAGAAGAGAGTAGGTAGAAAGAATAAAGAATATGCAACTTAATGACAAGTTAGAAATGGATGTGCATCAGTATAATACACCATATTCTAGTTTACTGTAGTTTAGTGAGTTTAGCAGCATTATGTTATTTAACAAATGGTTTGGGACTCAAGCCTGAGTCCTTGCACATCCAGCTTTGTTAGAGTGTTATAGAGTTTTGATTTGATATCACCGGCAGATTCCATAGACTGTCATAAATGTCTGATCTCTGTAATTCACAGAGCCCAGTAGAATATTTACGTAATTTCTTATCCATCTCTCTCCGCAGATTCTTTCTTTCCAAAGGAAATTGGCCACCAGGTGCTTCATTTTTTCAGGTAATATAACGTGCGTGTACGTATCGGAGTGCAACACAAAGATCGTACACAAAATACTTCCATATACGTGCTCCCTCTTTAGTGTGAGTTGCAAGCATGAGCTGGATATGAATAGCATAAAGGTTGTGTTGGCTCCCAATATTTTCCCTAGACAACAACTTTCTTGTTGGCAAACCAATTTGCGACTGAAACTCTGCAAATTTTAATCTATTGATTCCAGTAGTGAATAATCAGTAGTAAAGATCTGTCAACAATTGAATCAACCAGACTTTCTTGTGCTGCCATTACTGCTACTATATATTCAGCTTCATTGGTTAACAATGAAGCTGTTGGTTATCTCTTGCTACACTGGGAGACTACTTCTGAACCAATATTGTTGGAGACATACTGTTGTTGATCTGTGATGTCGTGATCACCAACATAGTTGACATCACTAGAGAATTGCCGTTGAGAGGGAGTGTTGAGAGTCAACTCCCGAGAAAAAACTGATTTGACTTACTATAAAGCTAGTTGTTGAGCCATTTTCTGCAGCCAAGCCAGCAATGACAGGGATAAAAGCCACCCAAGAAGTCCAGTCTTGACCAATAGCATTAGAATCCATGTGACTATAAACTAGTAGATTCTCACATCCAGCTATTACTTGCAAATGGACCTAAGAGAAGTGACATCTGTGACCAACTATGCACTGGTATAGAAAGAAACAGTGACTCATTTTGCTACACTACTTCCTTGAATGTGTTAAATGGCTGGTCAGAGGAGAGAACGCCTTATAAGCTGGCGAGAATTGTGTGCAATTTACAGTTAGCATTTTACTTTATTTTGTTGAGGATATTCCCAATGTTTGGTTGTGTGAGGTATTTGTATTTTTGCTAAATATACTAGCAGTATGCTTTGTTGTGGTTGTTGTCACAACCATCTGATACGTTGTGTGAGGTAATTGTATGTTTGCTGCAATGTACTAGTATTGTGCTTTATTTGGTTGTTCGCACACCCGTCTGATGTTTCAATCAGCCATTGTCCCAATAGCAGCTTTTGAAATTTCATTGTCTTGATTGTTTTAGTGTTCAAATTGATACAGCTTTGAATGATGACAGAGTGGGAGTAAAACAGCACTTCAGACTATTACTACAATCAAAGCAATGGTTTACACTATGATCCAAACTCACGCTTTTACTATTCTGATGCTATAGGCACAGGGTTATATAATGGAATTCTACTTGGTCTTCTCTGGTTTCCCCTTCTGTCCTCGTCATCATTTTAAGATGTTTGCTAGTTATGTATATTAACTCAGAATTTATGTGACAGGCCAGTGAGTGACACAGGAAGAAGCTTATGCTGCAGTTCAGGTTCCATCGGGCTCCAAGAATAAAGAATCCAATTGAAAAAGCCTTTGCCAGCATCAGCTATCGGCTCGGTAAAAGATAATAAAGTTGCTGCTGCTCAAATGGCCCTCCACCTGGTCCTGTTATTTCAGCTTCTTTAAATCCTGCGAGATCTGTTAAAGGTACAACCCAAGTAAGTGAGATTAACCTGCACACTGGCAGTTTTGTCGTGCATCTAAACCAAGTGCTAGCATGCAGGTCCATGTCACTGTCGACCTTCTCGAAGTTGTTTTGTTGATTTTACGAGTCATTCTTTGCATGAACATTCTTAGACACTGCATATGAAAGAATATCTAGTTGTAATTAGAACACCGAAAAGTTGATGAGCTTGGATTATTCTGTTTCAATTCCTTTTTTTATGCAGATACGGAGTTTTATGCTACAGAAAATTACACACTCTGGAAACTTCATTCTCAACCACATAAAGTGATCGTCCATAGTGTTTCAGGTTCTAATCCGGTCTCTTATCGCCATTTGCTCGGTAACAAGGAATGCTAGGTTTCTAAAAACGTGGGAAATGAGGAAACTCGAATAACATAATTTCTGCAGCCTTGTGATCAAAATGTCTGCTCTGTATTTTTCCTGATAACCAAATTGACTGCTCGGTTAGGAAACATCATTGTTTCATTCTGTAGAACGGTGGGAATGAAGACATGCGACTCCTGTGCTATTTGAACGGAAGCCCTATTGCAACTGGATGTTGCAACGAAGTAGAGAGTTCTTTTTTCCCTATTATGTTGATGAAATTTACCTCGTCTATGGTCCATGGTTTAAAAAATACGAAGCAATTTAGGGTAAGTTGAATGGCTGATATCTCTCTGAAACTTGATTCATAAAGTTTCCTAGCGTGCATGTGCTTTAGGGACAGGACATCACTTGCCTTGGGCACAACACATGAAAATTTAAGCAACTTTGTGTGACAAAGTTAAATGCAGAAAGAGGAATGGCGACATTTCATTGCTCTTGACATCATTACAAACGCCATCTTTCTTAGCTATCTTCCCTGTGATCCAATATGATAAAATTATGCAATTGTTTGTGTTCTTGAGAATTGGATTCTTGAATTATGTTGGGCTTTCCTGCGTCTAGCTTTTTATATTATTTAGATAAATCCAATGACGTCAAAAAAGAGTTAAGCAAGAAGCATTTCTTTTGATTTTTTTTTAAAATTAGCAAAGTTAATTAAAAATGTTATGAAATATCACAATTGAAAGAAAAATAGGTGAAATAACATGAATTATATATGTCACGATTTAAAAATGTGATTTTTATAGTTTACTATTATTCAGAATAATGGTATTCTCTTAAAAAAGTATTAAATGAGTAGGAAAAAAGAAGAGAGAAAAATAAAAATAAAGAAAGAAAAAGATCTTAATGAAATAACGAAACTCCGATTACAATATCACTAATATCATCGAAAAGATTTCGACGACATAAATCCAACGACATAAAAAAGAGATAAGCACGAAGCATTTCTTTTGATTTTTTTTTAAATTAGCAAAGTTAATTAAAAATGTTGACGAAATATCACAATTGAAAGAAAAATAGGTGAAATAACATAAATTATGTGTCACGATTTAAATTTTTGATTTTTATAGTTTACTATTATTCAGAATAATGGTATTCTCTTAAAAAATATTAAATGAGTAGGAAAAAAGAAGAGAGAAAAATAAAAAAAAGAAAGAAAAAGATCTCAGTGATACAACGAAACTCCGATTACGACATCACTAATACCATAAAAAAGATTTCAATGAGATAAATCCAACGACATCAAAAAAGAGTTAATTAAGCATGAAGCATTAATTTCTTTAATTTTTTTTTAAAATTAGCAAAGTTAATGAAAAATGTTGATGAAATATCACAATTGAAAGAAAAATAGGTGAAATAACATAAATTATATATATGTCACGATTTAAAAATGTGATTTTTATAGTTTATTATTATTCAGAATAATGATATTCTTTAAAAAATATTAAATGAGTAGGAAAAGAAGAGAGAAAAATAAAAAGAAAAAGAAAAAGATCTCAGTGATACAACGAAACTCTGATTACGACATCACTAATGTCATCGAAAAGATTTCGACGAGATAAATCCAAAGACATCAAAAAAGAGTTAAGCACGAAGCATTTCTTTTGATTTTTTTTAAATTAGCAAAGTTAATTAAAAATGTTGATGAAATATCACAATTGAAAGAAAAATAGGTGAAATAACATAAATTATATATATGTCATGATTTAAAAATGTGATTTTTATAGTTTACTATTATTCAGAATAGTGATATTCTTTTAAAAATATTAAATGAGTTGGAAAAAGAAGAGAAAAAGAAAAAAAGTTCTCAGTGATACAATGAAACTTTGATTATGACATCACTACTATCATTAAAAAGATTTCAACGAGATAAATCCAACGATATCAAAAAAAAATCACCAACGAATATTCTTTTTTTTTTTTTTTCTCCTTTATCCTATCCATTTAATATTTTTTTAAAAATATCACTATTATAGAATAACGATGAACGATTGAAGTTATGTTTTCTAATCTCGACATGTAAAAAACTATGCTATTCCATCCTTTTTTTTAAATTGTGTTATTTCATGAATTATTTTTTAAATTATGTTAAAAACCAAAAATAGCCCTTTCTTTCACACAATAATCTCTGTCGGCGGTTGACTTGGCCGGTCGTTTGTTTCAACAAGTCATGGAAATCGGCTGTCAGAATGTATAGAGAAAAGATGAATAATAAATGCCGGTCAGTCAACACTGTGGGCTCGTGTAGTTGTTGACCATATGGCGCACCATTAACATCTTTGGTGTTAGAACTTCATACACCAACCAAATTTCACGATTTATTAAATATGACCAGTCCTTGAAAAATACATTGATTCTAATGTTTTTATTTTACAATATTTTTTTTAAATGAGATTCGATTTCAAATTGCATGATATGATGCTGAATGATTTTAGCAGCTTAAACAACATTTCTTGACTTGTCTTCTTCGACTTTCAAAATCATTGTTGCTTGGGAATGCTTTCACTTGAGTATTACCCAAGCTTTGGAATTCAAGTGCTTCATTCTCTATGAAGATCATAAATATTCTCCATGGAAAGCCAGTCAAAAGGTTTGGACCAAGCTAGTAATACCAGAGCCAAAAAGGGAAATTGATCAAGAGAGAGGTAATCGAGTGAACTCACCTGAGACAAAATGAGATTGTCTTTCTTAATTTGTCAAGCAACAAAGTGATGCTAGCATAGAGTGTTAATTAATTATGAGTAATTGTATAAAAAATATAGTGATATTTAAATTCATAATGTAATAGGATCAAATATTGCTTCATGAAAAACTTTCTCTAATGTAGCAGGGATCTTGATTAATTTTTATTTTAGTTATTATAGTTTTTTTAAAATATTATTTTAGCTCCATTTTTTATTTTTATTCTAGAGTTTTATTTTTGTCATTGTATTTAATAAAAGATTCAGCTTAGTTTTCATGATGAAAAACTTTTTGCAATTAACTTCTTACATGATTACTCTTAATTATAAAATATTTCATTACATTGCTTTTTATTTATTTTTAAAATGTTTAGGAGTATCAAATCATGTTGCAAGTGGGCAAAAGGTATGATAACTTTTGCTTAAGGCATCAATTTTCCTCATTGCTGATTTAATATTTTTTAAGTGTGGAGGTAATGTTTGTATTTGTGTTTTAAAAGTGTTTTTAAAAGTTTTGAAATTTTTTTATTTTTTTTATTTTAAATTAATATTTTTTGGTGTTTTCAGATCATTTTAATTCGCTGATATTAAAAATGATTTTTAAAAAATAAAAAAATATTATTTTGATACATTTCTAAGTAAAATACACTTTAAAAAATAACCGTAACCATACTTCCAAACATATTCTTATATTAACGCTTTTGTAAAAACGCTTTTTAATTAAAAATAGATTAATATAATATTATTTTAATTGTCTACATCTGCTATAAAAAAATATCATGAATTCAATATAAAGAGGAAAAAGTTAATGAATGCAGTGAATTTCCATGCAGCAAGATATTACATATCAAGTGAAAATAACAATCCTGCCGGTAACAGTGATGACAACGACTGTGCAAGAAAACCCAGAAAAGTAGAGTGGAAGTCGCCGTTTAAAATGATATAAATGCAAGCAAGTTGATGAGTTGTCTTCTTCAAAGGCACGAGCTATGGAAAAAGCTGTAGCATGTTTTTCCTCGTTCTGTCTCTGGCTCTGGGTAGAAAGTCAATACGGAGCTTTAAAAATGTACAAGAGGACAGTTGTGGAGAAATTATCAAGCAGCGCCTAGGAAAAGAAACGTCTGGCTGTTTAGGAAACCAAGATTTAGGAGTTATTGCAGGAGTAGTTCTGGACTTAGCTGAGATCAATCATCACAACGGGCTTGCATTTGATACAATTCTGAGAGCCCCAAATTATATCATGAAACTGCAAATTAACACTTCAAGGTAATCAGAGCTGCCATCATTTTCACCAACAACCATGCATGATGAAGCTATCATCAAGGATATATACAAGGATATCACCAAAAACCATTGGCGTCCTATCATTATCATCGTTATCATCACAATAGTCACTGTAAATGAGACAAGTTTTTTGTTTAGGAAATTATTATTCTCCATGGTCATGGAGAATTTCATTCATTATTGCATATATCCAAGGTCATGGCCAACTTATCCTCCCTCGAATATTTAGTTTCCTCGCTAGCTAACAAATCCCAGAGAATAGAGAGGAAAAGGAAGGGTTGTCATAATTTCCATGTGGGTCTCCTTTATAATACACAGTGCTAGCCTTTTAATAAAGTTAGGCTGCATGCATGGTGAAATGCCCCTCTTTTCCCTACAGGAGTGCCTTGCAAAAGCAAAACACTTTACAGAATTAGTAATGGAAACAATCCGCTTAACCAAACTGATTGATTCTACTTTGAAATTTAGGGTTTGATTAGTCTTGTTAGACTTAAAAGCCATATATTACTTCCAAGTGATGATAGAAGAAGAGGAGGAGGGATGGATGTTTAATGTCTGTAATAGAATTAAACAATAACATCACAACTCATGGCAGAATTCGAACAACTCGCCATCACTGAGCATAGCGGAATCTCTTAGTTGTATGCTTTGGCATCCTTCTTTCTTTCTTGTGTTAGTACAACAGAACATTCAGCTGCAGCACTATAGTTTTGCATTTTTAAGACAACGCACACATCTGAGAGTCTAGAACATCTTAAACGAAAGCTGCTTTAATTTCTCAACTGTTCATCATTGCAGGTTGTAGTGATGATCAAATCATGGCCGTAAAATGCAGGAAAAGGCAAGTTTTGTTAGTTTTATTTTTCTTCTTTCTTTTTTTGAATGTCATTGATTCCTCAACCTTCTGTTTGACGATTGATGCCATTCATAGACCTTTACACTGTTTAGCATCATGGGAGTAATGATTCCACAAACATAATGATTACGTTATGGAAAACCCTTTTCCTTCCCATGTGTGGCGCACTGCTGCTCTTTAATTTTCGGCTATCCCATGTTGTGTTATCATTTTCCAACATTTCAACTTTCCGGAGATCTAGCTGGTAATGTATATTTAGAGAGGGACCAGAATTAATGTATTTTTCTTCCCATTTTCTTCTGGAGATAGACCTGATTATGCAGCTTCACGTGATGGGATTTCATGCAATAATTTGTCGATTCTTTTAAAAATGACCTCAAGATCTCATTTAAAAAAAGTACAAATTTAATTGCTACTTGTGTTTTCTTTTTTAGTACACTGAGATGCGTTGCTTAAAACCCATTTTATCTGTTTTGGTTTACTTCTTCTGCACCAGAAGAGAAAAAAAGTAATCTGATTTTAGTTCAGATATGTTTTATTGTTGTAAATAATGAAAACTATTTAAAAGGTTTTTATTTAATATTGAAAAAATATAATTTACTTCTTATAAACATAAAGTATATATAAAGCTTTCTATCCCACATTAAAAATATAAGATCTTCATCTAATGTTTATATAATAAATTTTGATATGGGATAATTGTTGATAAGAACTAATTTAACAATCAAATATTACAAAATAGAAAAACTAGAAATTAGGAATAAATTTAGGAAAGATTTTGGTATATTTCTATTCTTAGTTTTGCATCCTTAAACAGGATTGTTATTGTAAATGTATATATACAAGTTCTATGCAATAAAGAAATTGCACTGTGAATTAATACAAACAATTATCTCTAAACCACCCGGACATTGTTGACATGGAATCAGAGCAACCGATCCAAATCTAAACCTTTTTTAAATAACAGACAACCTATAACAATGGCATAACCAAACCCACCAAACCATGCTCAGATTAGAATCACAAATTCCAGAACCGACACTCAAACCAACTCTACCCAAAACCCCGACCTGCCAATTGTCATACCTGGAATCAAACTTAATGGCCAGAATTATGAACTATGGTCATAGATCATGGAGATGTTCATCTCCGGCAGAGACAAACTTGGATTAATTACCAATGAAATTAGACACCCAGTACTTACCGACCCAACATACAGTAAATGGAGAACAAAAAATGCAATTGTTAAAGGTTGGATTATCAATTCTCTAAACCCAGATTTAATTGGGAATTTTATTAGATTTTCTAAAGCTAAAGCTGTTTGGGACGCCATTGCCACAACCTACTTCGATGGAGGAGATAATGACCAAGTATATGACTTAAAACGAAAAGTCAGTCGAACCACACAAGTAAGGGGTTCTCTAGAAGACTACTACACTGGCTTACAATCTCTCTGGCGAGAGATTGACTACAGACGCCTAAATTCCATAAAATTCGATGAGGACATACATAAATACAACAAATTAATTTAAGAAGATCAAATTTATACTTTCTTGGATGGTTTGGATGATCAATTTGATCAGACCCGCTGAGACATTCTTCAATAGATCCCCTTGTCATCGATCGAACAAGCCTTCGCTCAAGTGAGAAGAGAGAACACCAGACGAACCGTGATGGTGGAGAAAAAAGAGGGAGATAGTTTCAGTCTACTAACAAGAGGCAGAGACAGAAACTAGGATGAGATGAGAAGGGGAGGCATGCTGAACCTTGGGCTACAGAATGACAAAGCTATCAAGAATGGTGTGAACGACAGGATGACTAATGAGGGCTGAACGACAGGATGACTAATGAAGCTGGAATGATTTCAACGGCCTCACTCTCACAAGCCTGAACAGACGGGCTGAACCTGGTGGCAACTCGTCCAAACCATTTTTTGGCCCATCATCATCTAATAAATAGACCCTTCGGCCCAGGCCTGGACCACATGGCCTGAATTCCAGCAGACCAATTTTTTCTAGACTGAAAGCCTAGGAGGGTGGGTGCACTCATTGTGGCGGAAAAAAAACATACCAAAGACACGTGTTTTCAACTACACAGGTATCTAGAGTGGTGGTATGAACTGAGGGGAAAAAATAACGAACGAAATGGCCATGCAACATTTGTTACTAATATATATCCAAATACACTTGTGTCACTCGATAGTCAACCTCAGTTTACAACTCAAGACCCATGTATTATTGGTTTCACAAACTTAGTATCCAATGGTGAACATGTAAACAATTGGATTATTGACTCAGGGGCGACATATCACATGACCTATGATCATAATGACTTTAAAACAAAGTCAGTTCCTCGACGAAAGGCCATATCAAATGCCAACGGTGATATATATTCGGTAACAGAGGGAGGAACAATGGAATTATCAACCATATTCACTCTTCCTAATACTCTTTTTATTCCTTCACTCTCCACTAAATTACTATCAATAGGGCAGAAGATTTAAATTGTTGCGTACTGATGTACTCCTCATTTTGTTTGTTTTAGGATGTTCTCACGAAGAAGATTTTTGATCATGGTACTAAGAGGAGAGGGTTATATTATGTGGATGATTTGGACCTTGGAAAAATTCATTCCACTCAATCATCACAGCAGCAAAGACAAGATATTTGGTTGACATTACCGGTTAGGACACCCATCATTCAGCTATCTACAACATTTATTCCCTACTTTATTTAAAAATGTACTTCTCTCTAGTTTCAAATGTAAGGATTGTATCCTGGGTAAAAGTCATCGAACAAATTACCCCATCAGTTATAATAAATGCAATGCACCATTTGAGATTATTCACTCTGACTTATGAGGTCCTGCACCTGTTATGATTACTGATGGCTTTAGATGGTTTGTCACCTTTATTGATGACTGTACAAGGGTCTCTTGGGTTTATGTGTTGAAACATAATAAAGATGTCCTACCAGTTTTTCAGAAATTTATCACCCTTATACAAACTCAGTTCTCTATGGGCATTAAAACTCTTCAATCTGATAATGAAGGCGAATATATTAGTCAAGAGTTTAGACAATTTTATTATAGGAAGGGCATCATACACGAGACTACTTGTCCACATACTCCTTAGTAGAATAGAATTGCCGAACAGAAAAATAGACACATACTATAGACAAGACGTACCACAATGAGAGCTGCCCATATACCCCAATAATACTGGCCTGATGTCGTGGGTACATTTGTTTATCTTCTCAACCGCATGCCATCCCGAGTACTTAATTTTCACACACCACTCCAAACTTTGGAACGGTATCTTAAATTACCTTCAACACTCCATATACCTCCAAAGATATTTGGCTGTGTTATATTTGTACGTGTTCCAACGCACCAACAATCCAAGTTGGATAAATATGTTGTTCGCTATGTCTTTCTTGGCTATGGTTCTCATATGAAAGAATACCGGTGTTATAATCCCCTTACACAGAAACTCTATATTACTATGGATGTAACTTTTCTTGAGACCAAATATTTCTTCAATGAACCATCCCTATCTGTTCTTCAAGGGGAGAATAGACATGAACAACAAATATGTGATTGGGTTCATCGTGACCATACTCAAACAGAACTGATGATTACTGAGCAGATCAACCACGCCGACTTACATACTCAAGCCACATCGAATAACCCCCTCTCCAATATAAAACACGACCAAAATCAGAATCGTGAGGACAATCCCAACACTACAATTGAGGTAAGATCTCCTGACTCTCCTACATTACCTCATTCTATGACATACAATTTACCTCATAAGCATAATCGGGGAGTGCCCCCCAAACCGGTACTCAACAGAAACAAAAGGAAGAAAATTCAAATACTCTATTGTAAATTTTTTCTCAGCTCATAACATACTAGATGCAACAAAGGTCTTTATGGAAAATGTGTCTTTAGAACAGGTCTAACGAAGCATTGAATAAGTCATGCTAGATGAACACTAAAAGATAGATGTCTATGATGAAATGAAGGCTCTCCATAATAATAATACTTGGGAACTAACTACATTGCCAGATGGGAAAAAAAATAGTTGGATGCAAATGGTGTTTACTGTGAAATATAAAGCAGATGGGACAATAGAACGATACAAAGCGAGACTGGTAGCTAAAAGATACACACAAACATATAGCATAGACTATCAGGAAACATTCTCACCAGTAGCCAAATTGAACACAATTCAAATACTCTTATCACTTGTAGCAAACCTAGACTGACCTTTATATCAATTTGATATAAAGAACGCATTTCTTCATGGAGATTTAGATGAGGAAGTGTATATGGATGTTCCTCCTGGTTTTACTGGAAGAAAAGAAAATATAGTGTATAGGCTTACAAAATCACTTTATGGACTGGAACAATCTCCTAGAGCATCATTAGGAAGATTTAGTCTACAATGCGGAAGCATGGATTTAGCCAAAACAACTCGGACCATACACTATTTCTAAAAAGAAATGGGGAAAAATAATAGCTTTGATTATTTATGTTAATGATATGATAGTCACAGGAAATGATGAAGAAGGAATTTCAGAATTACAAAGGTATCTAGCAAGTGAATTTGAAATGAAGGATCGTGGTGAGTTAAAGTATTTTTTGGGCATCAAAGTATATAGATCAAAATTGGACATATTCCTCTCACAAAGAAAGTATGTATTGGACCTATTAGTTGAGATAGGTATGTTAGATTGCAAACTTGTGGATACATTAATCATACAAAATCATTGTTTAGTAGAATATCTAGATCAAGTTTCCATAAATAGAGAACGATATCAAAAATTGGTGGGAAGACTCATCTACCTTTCACATACACGTCCTGATATTGCGCACGCAGTCAATTCAGTCAGCCAATTCATGCACAACCCAAGTGAAGTACATATGGAGGCAACATTGCGAGTACTTAGATACTTAAAATCCTCTCCGGGAAGAGGAATTCTTTTCTCAAAGAATGATCACCTTAACATCATTGGTTATACTGATGTAGACTGGGCTAAGAATCTGACTGATAGAAAGTCTACGTTAGGATATTTTATCTTTTTTCGGGGAAACTTGGTGATCTGGAAAAGTAAGAAGCAAAATGTTGTTGCTTTATCTAGTGCTGAAGGAGAATTCAGAGGGATGACCAAAGGATTATGTGAAATACTATGGATAAAAGGGCTACTTAAGAAGCTAGGATATCTTATAGAGACTGAGATCAAGATCAAGATGAACTGCGACAACAAATCCGCAATTACTATAGCCAATAATCTAGTTCAACATGACTGAACTAAACACGTGGAAGTAGATAGACATTTCATCAAGCAAAAACTCGATGAGAAGACTGTGATTTTTCCTTTTGTCAGATCTGAGGATCAATTAGCAGATATACTTACTAAAGCAGTATCAAGTAAAGTGTTTCATTGCTCTCTCAACAAGTTGGGCATACGAGATATCTTTGCACCAACTTGAGGGGAAGTGCTGACAAGAACTAATTTAGCAATCCAATATTACAAAATAGAAAAACTAGAAATCAGGAATAAGTTTAGGAAAGATTTTGGTATATTTATATTCTTAGTTTTTCATCCTTAAACAGGATTGTTATTGTACATGTATATATACAAGCTCTATGCAATAAAGAAACTACACTGTGAATTTATACAAACAATTATCTCTAAACTACCCGGACATTGTTGACAATAATAACCAACAAGAAAATGATAGTGGGCTCACTCACATAAGTTTGAGCTGGGCAAGAGAAAAACCTTTGATTGCCCTCCTTGCGTGCAAGGCAACAACTCTTTCCCTTTTTTATTTTAAAACTATTTTAATAATTACAACTCTTTAATTCCCTACCAGCTTTTTTATTTTTGAACTGTTATAACAACTTTTTTCTCTAATTTATTTCATGTCTAGCTTTTACATGTTAGCAGCCAATATATATCATGCACTATTACGTACAATCAAAGTGTGCCGAAAATCATTGTATTTTCTTGTGTTTGGAAAACTTGTTGGTATTTCTTTTCGCTTTTAATCTAGCTGTTGTTTCTGTGACTCTCGTTTTAGAGAAAGAACTTGTTGAATCTTGAAGGATAGCCTTGTATTGAGAAAATATCTTTAAAGACAATATCTGTACACACTCAAGTTCTATTTTCTTTTACTTCATCATATTTTATTTACAACATTTCTTAGGATTGAAACACATGAATTTCCCCTGCAAGATAGGAATCACCACATATTACAATGAGGTCCGGAATGGCAATGCCAGAATATATGTTAATGCAGATTAAAGTGCAGAAATAATATTTGTGTTCGGTCAAGTTTGTATGCATCAAACATGTGTTGCCAGAAAACATTAGAAAATGCCATGCTGAATTTATAGATAAGCATAAAAACTACATTCCTCTTTAAATATTTTACTTGGTAAACAACATCTCAGACCCAACCAACCACAAGCAGCTTTACACGATTTATATTCCTGTAGATGCCTTTTTATCAATTATGCAGTATTTTCATACAATTTGTGTCCATTTCATGGATACAGACACAAAGTAATTAACACTATAATTATGTAATAGCAAATATACTTTGCTAACCATTAATTAAAACTCAAATCACAAAACAAGATCGAGGTGATCTGAATCATCCACGTGTCAAAGAACCAACACCTCTAGCGATCTCATGCGCAGCATTGAATCCTAAGCACCCCAGTAGACCTTGCTTGTATGGCAAGAACGTTTTCCTTCTCATTTCCTCTGAAACTGCCCGGTTCACTGTGTAATGCACCTCATGAGCTGATATAGGCCCTGATCTCCTCCTGGCACTCCCTACACTATCCGTGGATCGAAAGCTAGAATTCTTGACATCCTCTGTCCCTTCTTTTTTGGACATAACTGAAAATCTTGTTAGCTCATCATTGCAACTTGTTGTTCTGCTACCTTCTGATGCACTTCTGAATAGCAACAAGTCCTTTAGCTTCCATTTCTTGTACCTTTTCGATGTGAATGATATCGCGGATAAGATAGAAGATGTGTAAGATGATTTGGGGGTGATTTCTGTTGAAGCAATAGAATTTGAATTCTGGGAATTCTCTTCTTGGTCAAACATGATGTCTGAAACTCTTAAAGGAGATAAAGATCTGCTTCCTTTACGTATAGAACCAGCCGAAAATGAAGAGCCACCGTTTCTTCTGCCTCTTCCACGTTGATTGGGTGCTTGGCCTTGTTGATTAGGTTGTAGTTTAACCTCTCTTTTACGCGTCTCTTCAATGGCAGCTTGAAAGGGGTCAAATCCCTTTGTGGTTCTTGATATTGGTGATCTTGGAGACCTTGGAGAAGAAACTGAGGAATCATAGCCAGGTGGTGGCTTCAAAGGCTTGATCTTGCCACCATCAAAGAGTTCTTCAGCCGATAAAGAAGCTCTTTCTAAATGACCACTAAAATCGAACTCAAAATCTTCATGAAAACCATCGTGATCACTATCATTCCTGCTGTTGTCTTCTCTTTGGTTCTTGGATTTGGGAGTTCCAGGCTTCTCTTCCCAGTCAAAAGGGATCATCGAAGAAGATGAATTTGTAGAAAGAGTAATATCATTTAGCTCCCTGTAGAAAGAAGAAGCACGAGTGGGGCTTGTTGGGGCACTCAAGAAGAAGTTTCCAAATCTTTGAGGACTTGAAGGAGCTGTCATGTAAGGAGAAGAACAAGTGCTATCGAAGTTGAAGTCCACAGGTGGCACTGGCATCACAACTTCCATTTCCATTGATGGGGTTGCCGGTTGTGTGCCAAGGTTGGTTTATGCGAGTTTTGGGGGCTGCCAAGGCTGAGATCGGTTGAATTGTGTGGATTTATAGAGGGAGTGTGAAAGACATTAGAGAAGGAGGGAAGGGAAGGGAAGGAAGGAGAAGGGAAGGAGAGGGAGATTTGACTGGAGAGGGAGATTTGTCATGAGTATTGTGTGGAGGCGGCTTTATAAAATCTATTAGCTTGCTTACATATTTATTCAAGCGTGTGTGCGCGCGCGCGCGCGTGTGTGTGACAAATTGTAACTGTCTTTTCATCATTGATGTTGTGTTGGTTTTACTCTCCAGTTATCTACCTTTTTACTTTATTTTTTCAACCAACGTAATTTTAGTATAATTTAAGGTATATTTGAAAGTGTGGTTGTGTTTATAATTTAAAATATTTTTTATTTATAAATATATTAAGATAATATTTTTTTTATTTTTTAAAAAATTATTTTTGATATCAATACATTAAAACGATTTAAAAAAATAAAAAAAATAATTTTTAAAATTTAATAAAATACAGTTTGCATCATTTTCCAAACAAATACTAAATCTTTAAATTTATAACTAAAAAGAAAAAGAAAACCTTAAATGTCAACTTATAACTTGTTTTAATGATTTGCGGTTGAATTATTATTTTGTTATTTAATTTTTTAATTTTAAATTATTTTTTATATTAAAAATAAATATGTTTTAAAAATATATATTATTTTAATATATTTTTAAACAATTTAAAAAGTAAATAAATTATAATGTTTTTTTTTTCCTTGCCAGAAACTGCAGTTAGAAGTCTAAAACAGTGAGCCAACATTATCCTTCACAGGGACACAGAAGTAGTGGGATTTGAATTTGAGTAAAATCTTAAAAAGCAAAAATAAATAAAAATACATGTGAATCAGATTCTTTGGAGTATGGAAGTTTAAGAAGGGGGCATAGTTGTCTTTACACTAAAGAGAAGTTCCACCTAAAATTTGTGTTCTCATTATCGTTTCCAGGCTATTTCTCATGAGACTGACTGACAAGTCTGTCATTATTTGGATTGGCTCATTGGGACTACTTGGCCTCTTCCCACCACCACCACAATAATAATAATAATAATAATAATAACATTATTTTATTTTATTTTATTTTTATTTGTTTTTTAAATTTTAATTAAAAATAACAATTTTAGCCCATAAATACTAACATAACTCTATTAGAATAGATTGATATAATTATCTTATTTAATAGATAATAAATAAATTATGAATATTGTTAAACCCGACTTGAAACTCGCACGAATTTAACATGAAATATAAATTTATAAAATATTTAGAATTTTTTAAAATAATATGATGTATACATATCTTGATATAATATATATATATATATATATATATATATATATATATAAATATTGTTTAACTATTTTTGTATTGATTAATAAATAATAGTAGATATTAATATCGTCTAAAATTTTAACCTGATAAATAATAATAGAAAAAGTATAAATATAAAACAACCCACTCCACGGATACCATCCTTAATTTTGACCGGATCGAATGATTAATGGTCTCTTGAAAGCGATGTTGAAGTTAAAAAGTGGTCAAATATCTATGGCCCTCTTGTTATCAAGATGCAGCAGAGTTAAGTTATTATTATTATTTTTTCACCGTGTTTGATCGTAATGCAGTGTATGTGTAGCACAAGAAGTGCGTAGCGCAAAGTGTTTGGAATCTGTATCGTAGATGTCGAGTTCAAGTCAGGTTGTGTATTTTTTATAAGAACTTTGGACAACTAGGATTTTACTCGCTTACCTAAACTTACAAAGTACATTTTTTGAGGGTAGGTTTCCTCGAATCCAAAAAGAAACATCATTTATGCTTGTTCAGTGTTGTTGTTTTAGATTTACTGTAACGTAAGCTGGACGGTGCCTGTCATTTTCCAGGTCTCTTCTTCTCTACCATGTTGTAGCATGCAACACGCTCTTTTATTACTTACCCTCTTCTTCTTCTTGTGTTTTTTAAGAATCTTAATCACGACAATTCATTCGGCATTAAGATTTAAGGTTGTTGTGCGATGGATCTCTATCAACTCTAACTAGTTTGGATTAAACTGATCGGTATAGATGTTGACAGCAGAGAGTTGTCGACTGCAATTTACTCATACTTCCTTGGAGTATGCAGAACATTGCTTTATGTCTGGTCATCTGATGTAAAATCTTCCCCATGAAGTGACAAGGAATTAACAGCAATCAGCACTTGTAAGGCCAAATTGTGAATCGGATTGAAAACAGAAGCATGGTCATCTGGTCTAATTTCTTGAGTTTTGGTTGGGTTTTAATGGATCGTTTTGGGAGGCCTGGAACTTTTCCCTTTTCTCCTTGTTTGTTTTCCTTTTCGTTTGCACTTGTATTCTCTTGGGTACTGGTTTCAATTTTGTTTTTGATTTTGGTATTGGTGTCTTAAGGTTGTTTCAGAGTACTTTTATTTTAAAATGCATTAAAATAATTTTTTTATTTTAAAAAAATAATTTTTGACATCAACACATCAAAACGATCTAAAAACACAAAAAATATAATAATTTGAAACGAAAAAAAAATAATTTTTTTCAAAATCATTTCTAAATGCAAAAACAAAAAAGAATGTCTCTTGGTTGCTTTCTTGCTTCATTTTTTTGTGGTAATGTCAAATCAGGTTTTTTTTATATATATAATTATTGTTATTAAATCTGCTTGATTTGAAGATTAATCTAGTTAAATTTAATTTTAAAATGAATTGAGAGTCAATATGGTTGATCTGTAAAATCAGGATAAGATCGATCATTTCAACTCTAGATATTTTTATTTTTCATTCAAAACAACATGTTTTTTAAAATATTCTTGACTAGAGCTATTAAAACTTAAATACGTTGCCCTAGAAAAATCTACCAAATATACCGCCACTAAATTATATTGATCATGGATGGGCACACGACTGGAAAAGAAAAGTCAGCCAACAACGATATTTTATTTTTATTTATTAAACTTGAATTTTAGAATCGTTATTTTAAATGCATCTTGTCATGAAAATGCGTTTTTAATATCATTTTGATAAATAAAAAATTTGAATTTTAATCAATCAAGCTGCTTGCCGGTTTATTTGATTTTTATAGTAATACATAAGCATGTGGGCTGGCAAATTGGAGGTGGAAGTCTTGAATTGTGTCCGTCCTCTCAACTAATCCTTTCCTCGTTTGTTTTTAGTCTACCAACCTCCATTTTTTTTTTGTTTTTCAAAGTCCTTTTGATCTGGTTATTATAATTATTCCACACCACAGTTGTTTCCCTCTTCTTTGCTCTTCTTTGTATGTATGATGTTGAAGTAATCTAACGCCAATTAATTTAAAATTGTCAAAGAGGGATTTATGGTGGAGCAAATATCTGTTTTTTCACCGAGAAGAAAAACTGTCTCGATCGAGGGGCCACTCAATGCGTATAATTTCCCCCAATGCATGCTAGATTATTCTAAATTAAGCAATCTTTTCCATGCAATCGTTATAGTATGTTATCCTTGTAATTAATGGAGTGTATGCACTATTTGACTTTGTAACAAATATGGAATATAATTACGAATAGTATAACTCAACCGATCAGATTCTAGATTTATTTAATAGAGATTACCGGTTCGAGTTTCATAAATCTCAGGGTCACTGAAAGCTTATATATTCGTTAATTTCAGAGCTTGTGAAATTAATTGAGATACGCACAAGTTGGTTCGAATATTTATATTAATAATAATTAAAAAAAAAGTAATAGAATGGTAGGTGGGCTGCAATAGAATAAGTAATCCACCAAATATAGCTGCATGGTTTTCATAATTTCCCATTAATGACACTTTAGAGACCGAATATAAGATGATGTAATTGAGATTTGACCCACGAAAACTATAAAGAAATCGATACAATATGCAGAGGCATGTGATGAAATTAGTTTTCGTCGAGCTTTTTCCTCGAAATTTCTTGTGCCGAAGTTGATAGGGAGGGTACGTGCTTGTTCATGAACCTTTTTAATTATAGTGTAAAACAAGGTGGTGGTGGTAATTAATATCTTATATTAGCTGACAAATTATTTAAAATGCTAAACTTTAACCGAACCTTCTCTTAAAATAATGTTATGCCAAGACTTCAATGTAGTTAATGTTTTTGCCACGAGTTTCATTTCCTTCCGAGAACGACGAAGAGTTCTCCTAATTAAAGGAATATTATTTGCTGGCCAAGAACGACGAATAGTTCTCCTAATTAGAGGAATATTATTTGCTGATGAATGGTGATGGACGGCAGTGTTGCAAAATGACAATATTTTTCATATGCGCCAAAAAATATTTATGTTTATGTTCCAGTTTATCAAACGGCATTGGATCTTATTGGAATGCGATACGGGACGGTTTGAGAGTTTGATGAAGGTTATTTTTTAAAATATTTTTTATTTGAAAATATATTAAAATAATATTTTTTTTATTTAATTTTTTTTATATTTAATATCAGCACATTAAAACGATCAAAAAACATATAAAAAAATAATTTGAAGTTAAAAAAAAATTAAAAGCGGTACTGAACCGCAATGCCAAACATGGTCATATTATCGAAACTCAAAAAGTAAAGAAATTTGACTATTTTATGGCTATAGATGACCACTTTATCAATAAGTTTGTGCTAGTGAACAAAACTGTCAAAACATCCGGGTGAGATTTTGAATATCTAAAGATTCAACGGTATGTGTAATGATATAGTCGCTACTTACAGGGAAAATAGTTTCTAAGAACTCCTAAAATTTTTTAAGTTTGATCCAACAATTGGATAAGACCGAACCTCCTTTAGAACATAAATCTATCTTACTAGTCCATAAATATATCTGCTAAAATATTTATTAAATCTATTTAGAACAGATCATGGTAGATATATATTTATCTGCATAGGATCACCTATTGGCTGCATGCATGGTGGATTTCGTGGTCTTGCGCCATCTTTGTTTTTTGTTCTGCCAGAGCAAATAATTGTCGTCAAGGCGTATAATGTAAAGGATTATAAGATCGGACGAATACTTGAGAGAGCCACAACAACAATTGAGTTCGATATAGTAATCTCTAGTCTTTAGCACATGCTATAGAACACGAATTACATTAACAGAGTGAAGGCTTCTACAAGTCCCCGGGTTTCATGTCGTCAACACATTTATGTATGAAGCTGTAAGCCTTCAAAAGATTCAATTCAGAATCCTGTTACACTGCTAACATGTTTTTAAGAATAAATGAAGGATCCTAGGAAGACATGAACATGGTTACACTAGGAGCCTGTCAGCATTTGAACAACTAAAATTTATCAGGATTATTATAAAAATCACCATGCGAATACGCAATTTCTTGCGCGCGCTACTTGGATTACTAAGGCTTGCAAAAGCTACTGGATTACAGAAGCAAGAAAGGGGATATGAGCCGAGGTGCTCGACTAGAGCTAAATGAACTTTACAGATAAAGAAACTGGCACGAGTGGTAATAACTCCTCAGTTTAAGCTTCAGCTTATTTATGGGCAGAACTAACAAATATTCAAAGCTTTGTCCCTCATAATTTCTTGTTTAGAGTTTCAAGTCTAAACAGATAAATAAGATTCTCCCGCCCAAATAATCAGTCTTTCCAAGCAGATCTCAAAATTCTAGTAAATATTAATACAAACCCTAACACAACTCAATAAAAATTCAATCACGCTACAAAACTCTCACAAAGTACAAATATATAATGACTGCATTTAAAGCGTGTCCTGCTCATTCAGATTACAAGCTGTTCGTCGTTGTCGTTGTCCTCCTCCTCATCATACCCAACACCCAAGTTAAGACACCCCGGAAGCTGCAGCTGCAACGTACATGCCTGGGTCCTGATTTGGTGGCATAGCATATCCATATCCAGCATATCCTTGCCCTCCAAAATACCCCCCATGCCACTGATTACCATGATCCCCTCTCCACTGTCAAACCCACAATTGTTGTTCAAAAAATCAATTTGTAAAGGAAAAAACAGTAGCTGGTGAACTCGGTAATTAACATGTGATGTTGAGAGAGATTTTTATTACAGCTATTACAAGACAACAAAAAATTCGATTCTCAACTCAGAGAAATAATTGAAGTAATAACACAAAGAGAATAGGAAGCTGGAGGTAGGTAACCATCCATGCAAATGTCCTTTAAGGAATTTAAATAAGGGTTTGAGTTGGAGCATGGAGGCATTTCTCCAGGTTTGCATATGCCATGCAGGGAAAGGATATATCTAATGCTATCCTATCAACAACCTAAACCATCATTCAAGCAGCAGCTTATCACCGCATGCATAGCAGAAATCAAGTTACATGTCCTTAAAAAGAAGGGAGAGGAAAGGGACTGGTCAGGTCCTAATAGTAAAATTAGACAGCCAAGGATGGAACTCCTTTGTACAGCAGATCAAGTCTATTTTATGTTGAAAAAACCTTACCTGCTTGTTTGCCGGAGTGCGACCCCAGGAAAGGCGAACTGTCTGCTTGCCAATTGTTGTTCCATTCAAACTCTGCAGTGCATCCTCAGCATTCTTTCTGTGATCAGAGATAGGAGAGTGGATCATTGTAGTTACAGAAATCAAAATAATCTGCTATTGTTATCTACCATCACAAAGACTTGAAACATCATTCCTGGTGATGACAACAACGTAAACAAAAAATCAGTCCAGCATGGAAACTCAGAAAAGGTTACCTATTAGCAAATTGTACAAATGCACATCCTTTTCCAACTGGTATTTTCACAGAGACAACTTCACCGAATTGAGAAAACGGCTGCCTGAGATCCTCATCAGTGACATCAGAGTCGATTCCTCCCACAAATATCTGCCATGTTGCATGAATTAGGAAATTCACAGGATTGGATAAAATGTGTGCAGCACAATAGAACTAAACTCACAGTTGTATTGTTAGAGTCACCATCAGATTGTGATCCTTGGGCCATCGCACCATTTGATGCATGTCCACCAGCCAAAACTAAAGCTAATAAACAAAAACATAGATAACTTCATATTATAAACCAATCCCAGAGCATAAAACATATGGAAGTCATCGCATTCATCAAATAGTCAGCAAGTTAAAGGAAACTGGCCTAGAAAGTTCATCATTAGAGAGCTACAAAATCAGAGAAATAAGAGTAATATCTCCAAAGAACAAACACCAACAGCGCACACAAAATAGCATGGTCCAACTTAGAAGCCCATGTCTATGGCAAAGTGATGCATAAAGCTTCAAGATGGAAGAAATTTTTCAAGAAAGGCTACCCATCAAAAACCCAATCTTTGCAAAGGCCATCATTCTTAAAACCTGAAACACTTCCATGCATGGTTCCACCTATTTTCCAATAAAAAAGGAGAAAATATTCACAATATTACGTTTCAAAACATTCTGGTATTTTGCATCCTCAATGACAGCACCATGAAACCCAAAATTCATTGGAAAACCATAATGTCTAGTCATGTCCAAGGGATACAAATTTCAGGATGGAAGCGAGACACTACTGTTACAAAGTGCCTCGGGAAACAAGCTATACACACACACACACACTAACAAAACTAAATGGTATGAGATTGATTCGCAAGGGACATTGTGAATATGGCTCATGCACAAGGAACAGCTGTTAACAGATTGTTTGTAAACATGAACTCTAAGCATAATAATTAGTACAATGAGCAGGGCAGGGAAGCAATAAATCGTAAGATGCAATAAATGTAGAGCCTAAAACAATACAAAAGGAAAGGAAAGAAACGAAGAAAGAAACCATCAGAGTGAAAATTGCATGTTAAAAACTACTAGAAGAAGAAACACATCATGAGTATCTGGCTGTTTAACCAGAAGGTAAAAAACAAAGGAGCAAGGAATACAACCATCAAACATGTAGTGAAATGAAAGATGATGATAAGGCATAATGAAATTGTTTAAATCCCCTTTCAACTCCAAACTCCAAACACTAATTGAACTAACCCAACCACAACAACTTCACCAAACAAGCAAATAAAGCACAAAATGAGAAGGGTATGGGAGTGAGATGGTATAAAATAAGAGCAGGGACTGCACATATTAGGTTATGGCCCCTGCACCTAGAGGAATTCTATTCTAACCACAAACAAGTTTATGGCCCCTGATGACGAAGGATTCTACCAATAAACATCAAGCACGATATGTTCACATGCACTCAAGCATTCAGAATAAAGTCTCTTTTGTGGGACAAAATTGCACTTATGCAAACAATTGAAACACAATTTACAGCATGGTAATTAAACAAAACTAGATAAACACCAACCAAAATTAGTAACCAAATTGGAAAATTGCACGTGCACATGCATAAGCACAAACCAATTTTTGACAGAATTGAAAACAAGTGAAAGCTATCAGATTTCAGGTCCCTAAAGCTAGTAGCATCATATCATACCTTGTGAAGAATACTGCTGTTGATATGCAGATGGCTTTTTAGGGGTCGCAACTCCTATCCGCATAGGCCTACTTGAGCAAAAAGCACCATTCATCTCCATCATGGCCCTTGTCTTCTCATTTTCATCACCAAACCTAACAAAACCATAACCTTTTGAACGGCCAGTATTAGAATCAATGACAACCTTTGCTCCCTTGACGGATGGATATTTTCCAGCAAAGGTTTCCTGCAACATTGAATCGGTCACATCTGCAGCCAAATCACCAACAAATATAGATAGATCAGAACCAGGATCTGCTCGCCTTTCACCGGCAAAACTTGCCCAGTTGAGACGAAAAGGTTGTTCTGTATTTGGCATCATAGAGCCACTATAGCTCTGCAAGACTTTCTCAGCTGCTGCACGGGAATAAAACTCAACGAATCCATACCCTTCCAGTTGACCAGTTTGCTTATTGCGGATAATCTTTACAGATGATACCTACAGATTTATTGACATCAGCATCAGAAAGTAGGAATACAATCATGGATTATTCAGATAAATTTTTGTTCAGATAAAAAAAGGCTGCATAGAATCTTCTTGTGCAAAAACAACAGATTATTAGATGAAGCATCTTCAGCGATTGAAACTGAGTGTTCATCGTGCAGTTAAAGACAGACCAATGCACAAAAAAACACGATGAATGCTAGACACTTTTCAGTCTTAAAGTAGCAATGGAAGTATTCAAACTGAGTTATAATCTCACCCCTGCTTTGCATGGGAGAGTAGAGTGCACTGCATTCAAATTGAAATCTAAGTCACTTGAGCATCAGAGCAAATCCATCTCAGGGAATGGTTGATGCATGTCAATAATTACAAGAGATCAAGAAGATGAGTGCAAACTGAGAATAACAACATATCTCTTAAAGTTAATTCTTCTTTCACAAAAGAAAAGATTCTTTCCTCTATAATAGCCAAGGAAATTTCAATTCCTCCTTCAGGTTCCGTGTAAAAACAACACTGCAATAGTTGGTGCAGCACAAAACTGCAACTAGCATCTTCATATTTGGATTTAAGCAATTTGAGGCGGATTCCCTCCATTTCTAAAAATATAAAGTTGACGATCTTTAATGCAGCTTAGATTACAAAGCATTTTAAAAATTTAAAGCGTTTTTATATAATATCAGATCACAAAACCAAATCAGATCAACAATCTCCAACATGATTTGATAAATTTAGTACATTTCAATTATGCTTTTAATGAAGCTGGTCTTTAAGTCATGCTAATCAAGCCCACATCATTAATGAATTTATAATTTCAAAACAAAACAAGCTACTCTTCAACTTAAATCACCAGAAACAAAAGAAGTTAAAACAAAAAAGGAAATCTTTTTATCACTGAAATCCTGGAAAGTAACTAACTTTAAGCCCATAAAAGATCTTAAACCTCATATTCATTAAAAAAAAAAAAACAAAGAATAAATCCCGTATACACCCACAAGCCAAATATAAATAAAAAGAAAAATAGACTGAAACAGCAAAAAGCTTAAATCTGTATACCTCTCCGGTATGAGAGAAGCAATTGTGCAAGTAAGCCTCGTCCATCCAATGAAGCAAGTCACCAACCCATATAGTTTTAGCCTCCTCGTTAGATCCCTGTTGCTGTAGTTGTTTTTGCTGCTTTTGATGATACTGCTGCTGCTTATTTTGATACTGTTGGTGTTGGTGTTGTTGTTGTTGATAGTAAGCCATGTAATGGTGATGTTGTTGATGAGGATACATCATCATCTGCTGCTGCATCATCGCCATAGCAGCTGCTGGATACTGCATAGCTGCCATCCATTGTTGCTGCTGCTGCATGTGTGGGACCCACTGTTGTTGATGAGGATGTTGAGGTTGGTGTTGTGGAGATGGGTTCTGATCAGGACCGTTGCCTTGCTGCATCTTGATCTGAATATGATTAGTCAATCTCCCCCCTCTCCTCCTCCTCCTTCTTCCAGTACTACCACTACTCTCAAAGCAAGTAACCTTGTTTTTGTTTACTTTTGGAGAGAGAGTCTGCGTGTGAAAGGAGAGGAGAGGAGAGACGAGGGAGGCTGAAAGAGGAAGAGAGAGGGTTGCGAAGTTTAGATTTAAAGGGAGGCGCTCCGTGGATCTATCTGCTTTGGAGTGCAACAGTGCGAGCGTGTGTTGTGTCCGTGTTGGGTTTTCTTTCCGTCTTCTGGGAAAGCCTCATGTTACAAGTTAGCCCCCCAATTATATAGAGAAATTTGATTGAGTCCCTGAAAGAAACACTTAGCATGTAAACAAAATAAAAGCGTAAGAACTTTCAATCTCTTACATTCCTTGTCACATAACTCTCTGCATAAAAATACCTTAAATTAGATTCTAAGAATTTCAATTAATTCGAGTCTTTGGGACTTCCATGAGAATAAAAACTATTGAGGGACTAAATTGAGGTCCTGAATTAGTTTAGGGATTGATAATAACCGGATGTTTGCCTTCTTTTCGATGAGTCCTACTAGGGGTTTAAGGCCTCGGGTGCAGCGATTGATTGCCGTCCATGACGTGTGGGACCCATGCACTGGTGGGCGCGTTTTGCTGACATGGACGGTTGGATGCAACTTGTGAGATGGTGGCAATTTATTCTATTCGTTTGGTGAGCTGATTTTAGTTTTTTAAGTGAGGTAAAAGGGAAGTTGTTTTCTTTCATAGATCTGAAACTCTTGAACCAAAATCAACATCTTGTAACACTTTAAGGATTGCCGTACCATATATTTTTTTTAAATAATTCCTTTTAGATTTATTTTTTATTTTTGATACTAGAATGTTGAAACACTAAAAAAAATACTTTTGAAAAAACAAATAAAAATACCTTTATTTATTGAGAGACGCTGCTATATTCCTGTAAAGGTGAGAATACAAGTTCGATCTCTAGAAAGCGTATTTATTGGGAGGAGCAGCCATAAATCCAGAACAAAACTAGTCTCACTCTTTAAAATAGTATAAAGATACCCAGATAAAAAAAAAACCACTATTTATTGCAAACATCTTTTTTTATTTTCTTACAAAAATATAAAGATCTATTTGACTCTTCTTTTTTTTTCAAAATATTGTGAGAGTCTATTTGACTTAATCTTGCAATCTACTCCATATTTGATATTTGATATTGACATGGTCAAATGCTACATTGTACTATCTATCACTAACAAGAAAAATTAATGTTTAAGTCAGGGAGGGGAGAGAGAGAGAGAGAGAGAGAGAGAGAGAGAGAGAGGATGATCTCACTAACAAGTTTAATTAGTAGTGAAACTTCTTAAATTTTGAGAAATTAAGATGAGCTAATAATTGTATGGAATGGTTGGTGCAGTTGACGTGTCTCTGTTATGCTTTCCTTCCTGGACTGGAAACCTTTGACTTTCTCATATGGCAGTCCGGTCAAAACGGGGCCGTGTGGGCTCTATCTCTCTTTCTGGTCAAACCTGAATAGGCCCGACTGCGTGACTTTGAAGAGTTCTGTGTTCTTTCTTTGAACAGAAAGCTGTAACAGAATCTAAGCATGGCCCAATGTACAAGGCAAATTTCATGAGTGTATTTATTTTTATTTTTTAAAAAACAATTTAAATTTATTTTATTTTTTTATTTCTTCAAATTAATTTTTTTTATATTTTAAAATCATTTTGATAGGCTGAAGTCAAAAATAAATTTTAAAAAATAAAAAAAATACTACTTTAATGCATTTAAATTTCTAAACAAAAAACACTTTAAAAAACAATAAGTACCACATTATCACAGATAGACTCTCAATACTAAAATGCAAAGTGCTTTTTAAAAATATTTTTTACTTGAAAATATTTTAAAATAATTTTTTAAAATTTTTTAATATTAACATATCGAAATTATTAAAAAAATATTAAAAAAAATATCAATTTTATAACATAAACCTACATAAATACAAAGTGCAAAAAAAAAAAAAAATAGTTACATTGACCTATAAGTGATGGCTTGACGTAATTTATGCGCACATGCTCATAAACTACAGTGTCCAGGTATCATCCGGAAATTGGCCGAGGCCACACGACAAGTAAGGACAAGACGCAGCTGCTGTGCTATCAAATTGTGCGCGTGAGGAATTAAGGTTGAATTATTTTTTATAAAAATTTGAATTTTTTATTTTTATTTTTTATTATAATAATGTTAAAAAAAATTTAAAAATAAAAAAAAATTATTTTAACATATTTTTTTAAAAAAATTAATTTATATAGAGGCTTACCCTAGCTTGTGCCGTCCAGTCCAGTCCCGTTTTCTCTCGGTCCTTTCTTTTTTAATATATCAGTTTTCGCCTGATGATAACTAGAATAATTCAAAACAAAGTCAAGGCCCGGATTTTTTTTATTTAAAAAAAAAAAAAAGAGAGGAGAAAAGAAAGGAAAGAAAAATGTCGTAGCTCATCCAGGCTCTCCAGCCAGTAGCAAGCAGCAACACATCTGCTTCCTTGAGCTACCTGCGGGAACCATTTCACCTTAGGATCCTGCTTCTGCAGCATGAAGCATGCCATTATAAGAAAACGAAGGTAGTAGAAAAAAAGGCAGGCAGAAAATATAACACCTACCTTGTTCCTTCATCTGCTTGAAAATTAAACACAGCTCAAACATCTAAATGTTCAGTATTTGCAATCACCTTGAATGTCTCCACAGAGGTGCCCGGTGCCCCTCTGAATGAAATCAAATAAAAACCACTTGACTGAACTGATCATACAGCATAAGGAATAAACAAAAAATATTGAGCAACAAGTTATACTTGTTAATATCTTCATTCTACTTATACCCGTCTGCCTTCATAGGTAGTACAAATTATACCAACTTCTCAATTCAGAAGATCGGTAGCCTTCTGTATACTCTTGCCAAGAGATTCTACATGAAGATCTTCCGGTGGTTATGTTGTCTTTCTAGTCCGTATAAACACATTGATGCACAGACAAGAAAAGGTAAGGTCAAACTGCAACTTACATTGCTTGACTTTAATACAAGAGTTCTCCCAAAGCGAAAAGATAAAAAAGAATAAATGGAATATTAAATTGGTGAGAAAAATGTTGGAATAAGAAATTGAGAACTGTAATGCCCATGCTGCAGCCAAAATTGAAAAGCCAGCAGGCCCTCGTCCTGTAACAGGTAGAGGGACGAGATGTTAGATGGTAGAGCGTGCTATGCACATCATTACAGTGGCTCTACTTTCAGTAGTCTCCACTTAGGAGGCTTTCATAGTGCGTTCCTTTCAGAGACTTTTGGACTTCGTCCCAGTTCTCAACATAGTTCAATAGGGATCCTTTGTGTATCTTTACTTGATGACTCTTAAGTTCTCTTCGTGGAACCTTTAGAAAATCTTGAACATCTAATAATTTCTGCAGAGTAAAAGAGAAACTAGTTACTTTTTCTGTTTTGAATGTTTTTAGCCACATAGTAGAACCGAACCCACATTTAAGGGCACTGACCAGTAGAAAGGAGTTGTAAACAAAACATTCAAATAGTTCAGCTTACCGTGCGGTTCTTGACTACATCTTCATAGTAAAGAATAATGTGCCTTGCACTCTTAAAGTACTCTAAGGCTTTGGCAGTTGTGTCTTCTACTTGCTTCAGACTGGGTATCAGCAAAGTTGTATTGATCAAAGACTTGTATTTCGCTAGTATCTCTGCCTGAGACCATCAGTTGTTGTAAGATAGCACACATACAGAAACTTTGAGAGGGAGGGGCAGAGAGAGAGAGTAACCTCACGAGGCGAATGAACATGGGACTTATGGGTTCCATTCAGTGGCTTCACATCTCGATCATAAGAATTTGCAAGTATAGAAATCATCCTGCGTAACAGATTTCTCCTGAAGAGAAAAATAGCTGAAACACCTCTGGTTTTGAAGTACTCCACTATTTCTTCATGGTGTCGCATCACACCCTACATCAATTGTTATGATGAAGAACGTGAGAAGTGCAACATGAGATAAAATAAAACTAAATGTAGATAACCCATTATTAGCATACCAAATGCCCATGTAGCAAAATTTGAAGTTACGAGGTGCAAGCTTTTGGTAACATTACATATGCTAATAAATTTGTGAAACCTCTGTAAAGAAACCTATTATTTTGCTCATCACCTTGATAGAGCCTAGAAAGCGGCATAGTAACAGATCAATGCTGTTCAATCTTATCTGCTTCAAAATGTGTTACGAACTTGGATTTGGAACACAGCATGATAACAGATAACTGTTGTTCAGGCTGAACTGCTCCAAAATGTGTTACAAATTATATTGTTGAGTGTTTTAATATCGAATCAGTTCACAGATCAATAGAAGCTTCCATTTCCCACATTGAGAGGTTTTTTCAGGCAATACAAGCTGTTTCAATAAATGGTCCCATACTGCCTTTGAAAAGAGGCGTTACACCTCAAAAAATTATAATAACTGATACTTAAAACAGCCTTCATACAGTAAAATAATAATAGCATACTTCCAGAAGCTTTAGCCTGCATTCAGTGAGGGAGACGAAAAGGGAAACTTAAAGCTGCCTCAACTTTTCTGTCATTCAAAACTAAGAAGGGAAGCATATGTATCAAGTTCATAAAAATTTCCTTCCAAAATAGGTGATATTTTAAGGAAATCTCAAAGCAAGTAAAACGCAAAAATTCAAGCAAAGGGTGCGCAATGTATTAACAACATTTTATCAAAAAGCTTTAGATCGAAACCAATGAGATACTGGATTGCTATCAAAATGCATTTTCTAGGTCTTAATGCACGAAGAAAATCATGGATGAGAAATGAGGAGGTAGTCACTACCACATGCAATCCCATATTATAACTCCAAATTTTGTGAGAGGGCTCTCGTACTTCTCTGCTAAGATGATGCTAGATGTTACTAATGTACGTAAGTGTCTGCTCTACCCGCACATGTACTGAAATGAATGTTTTCCGCACTCATCTGAAACTAACACATACTGGTAATGAAAAATAGCAGGAAACCAACAAACATTTCAAGGATAGCACTTTCACCTGATTAAGCATCCACTTCAGGCCAACTGCCGCAGTACACTCATTCTTGGAAGCACTGCTTGACCAATCCAGATTATAAATTTTATCGAGAGTCTCCGTAATCGTCGAAACATTACTCCTCCTAACTTTAACAGAGAAAATCTCTCCATTTGAGCTTATGTTAGTATGATTATTTAACAATGTCTCAAACCATCCACTCCCAGATCTCTGCATTGACAGAATAGCAAAATACCGCACAGGATTGCACTTGCATTCAGCCCTGCAACGCCAAAAAAATCCCATCACTAATAAAGCCCACGCAAAACCCAAATTCAGCGTCAGCGCATGTAAGTCTTACCTGCTATAAGTTTTCGGCCGCGGGTAGTGCACATAAGGGATTTCCCAAGGTTCAATATTAGGTTCCGGACATGGCCTTTCAATCACTTCAACATTTAAAAATCCAGGATTTGTTCGAATGCCAATTTGCTTAAGACAAATTGAACATATATACACACCACAAACCATCGCAAACACCAAAACAACCATCCTTAACGCTAATGGCGACTTCTTAGGAGCCTTTATAATAAAAGAATCCTGCCATTCATAGATTAATTCGCAAATTACCTACACATTAGAAATTCACTAAAAAAACCACAGTTTAATGCATCAAGAATTTAATAACCAACTCTGATTTAGCTCTATAACCGATGCCAACATGGGTAAAGGTATAAATAAAGAAAAAACAAGAGATGGGTATTAATGGAAACGTCAAAGTAAAAGCTTGAGAGCGATTTTTCTTTTCTTTTTTTGATCTAGTAAAGCTAGGAAAGCTATAGTTACTATCGAAAGAAAGTATCCCTTTTTATCTCATTCTACAATTTAATTAAGAAATTAAATAAAAGCTGGGTCTTGCTTTGCTTCTATGCTAAGGCAAATTAAAAGAAGCAAAATCCACAAAGACAGGAAGATCATAATGTTAAATAAACAAAGCCCAGATCCTAAAAACATCACAAGAACACATTTTATATTACTTATATAATATACGACAGCAAATTTAAAAAAAAAAAAAAAGGAGAAGAGAAAGAACCTTGGAGAAGAAGAAGAAGAAGCAGAGATCGTCAGCCATGAGGTTTTTTTTTTTATTGAGAGATTAAAAGGGAAGAAGAGGACGTAAAGGCATTTGGCGGCAGCTTTCTTCCTTCTTAATTTTTTTCAAAGTCCAGCTAGAGCAAGAAAAGGAAAAGGAAAGGATTACGGGCTTTTTCTCGTGAAGAACACAATGATAATTGTATATCATTTTTTTATATCTAAAAAAGAGTTATTATTTATTATTTCTACGGATTTGGATTTGGATTTGGATTTGGATTTAACAAAGATTTTCCGGTAATCTGAAATGCGGGTGCTATGATTGTTGCCACCTGGGAAGGCAAAAGCAAGACGGAGAAGGCAAAATGGTCACGAAGCGAGTTTTGTTGAGGAATGGGTGAATAATGAAATTTGCTGGGTTGATTAATTTAAACAAGACAGGTGGGTGTGGGATTAGGCTTTTTGACTTGTGTAGTGTGGAGTGTGGACCTTTGCTTTGAAAATAATTCAGTAAAGAATCTTACTTTAATCATTCCAGAGAACGAACTGAAGATTTGGAAGGAGAAATCTTCTTTGTTTATCTTTTCGTTTTTTTTATTTTACAGATCCACTTTCCATGCAAACAAAGTTTTAAAAACAGCTTTCTGGTTTCAGGTTCGAGTCATGTAATTGCTTATATAATGGCTACTGGAGACTTATATAGTTGTTAACTTCAGGGTCCGTGGCATTAGTCGAGATACGTGCAAGCTGGCCCGAAAATTCACGTTAAACTAAACAAAAAAAATTTAAAAACAACAAAAAAATAATAAGAATCACTTTGATTCTATCGATATAAAAGGAGGTTATTTAATTGCAGCATGTCTTACGTGTGAAGGGTTTTTTTTCTCATTTATTTTCATGGGTTAAGTTGCATGGCATAATCTACAAACCACCTTAGCATATGTGAGCCATAAATAAATTGCTTACGTTTGTGCTTGAATCCATTGCGACATTTTGGGTCTTCTTTTTTAAAATTAGCACAATGAACTTAAAGTTTTAGCGGAATAATATCATTTGAAAAAAATTTAATGATATAATACACTTTAACATTATTATGTCTTGGAAACATGACATTTAGTAAACATCACTATTAAGAAACATGATAAGATAGATATCGCGCTTCTAAATTACGATATCAATTAAAATTTAAGCTCACCCCAAATTAAAGACACTTACATAATAAACACCCCTCTCTCTCTCTTAAAACATATCAGACACACTCCCAATCTCTCTAAAAACCCATCAAATACTTTTATTTTGCCATTTAAAAAAAAAACAAAAATCCAACTCATCCTAGTCTCTAAACATCCTAGGACATGTTTTGGGTTCAAAATTGACCGTTCCTTTTATTGTTGGTAAAATACTACATTGCTATGAATTTGTGTTTAACTTAGTTGAATTGAAATAATTGCTTAGGTTTAATTTAGGGTTTATGGTGAATTAATGTTAAATTAGTTAAGAATATCATAAATTAGGGTTGATTTGATATATTTGAAGATGAGAATAAGTTAAATTAATTACGAATTAATTATTTAAATTAGTTATGTGTTGAGTTTAATTTATGTTAAGTTGTCGAATAAGAGATTTTGTGTGTATTGTTAGAATCAACTAATAATGTAATTAACTACGCTTGATGATTTCATGAAAGGGAGCATGAATGCGATAGAATCATGATGAAATACATGTTTCATTGAATTGTTGATAACCTGATAAATTTGGTATTTTCTTTGAATTATATTAATTTACTATGAACTTGGGTTTGAGTTAATGCAATAGAGCGTGAAAATATAAATTAGATTTTGTATCATGAATTATTTTTAATTTATAGTAAATTTTCTTTAACATTAAATTTTAGAAATTTGATTGTATTCGATATGAATTTTGCCATTTAGTGTGAGGGTAATACCATTTAGTTACAATTGCATCCAATTGACTAGATCCCGATTTGTTTGTTTTTTTACAAAATATCTTATAACATATTTATGTTATGTCATTATAGTGACAATATTGTCTATGATGTGAACAATTGTATCACATATAATGGAGGGGGTAGTTTGTTGTTAAATGGTAATTTAGGCATATCATATGTTGAAATGAAAGAAAACATTTATCATGGACTTGTGTGAAGTTATAATGATATTGATGTTGAAATAACTTGAATGTATCAGATTGGTGAACATCAATATTATCCTATACCGATTGTGTGTGATGGTATTTTTAAGACAATAATTGATTTTTTCATCCAAAGTGGTTTGAACATGATGTTATTGTATGTGAGTAGTCAATCAAATCTTATGTGTCCCAACTTCATATGAACTTTGCCTTAGCCTCTTGTTTTGGAGCTGTTTTGGGTTAATTGTTTGCATTGACATGTTAGCTTGTCATCTTTAGCAAATAATCTAGTGTTAAAACGCATCAATAACACGTTTTCATGCATTTAGATTATAGGGTTCTTTCGACTACTCAAACACATTTTGATCAAATTGTGACTTTTGAGTGTTAATCGAAAAAAATAGATGCTTGATTCTTGATCTATGCATGATTGAGAACAAAACCTTTACCTTAATTGTATGAAAACTTGTATGGTTTGTGATTTGTGTTTGCTGAATTTCAATTTGAATGTCCGTCGTGTTCTTTATGTTCTTGGTGTTTGATATGTTTTTGTCAAAAAGATTTTATGTTTTTGTGTTTTTTTTTAGTTTAATCTATTTTTGGTTTAATTGTTTGTTTTGCTTCAGTTTTCGGGTCAAATCATGGTTTTTGGTTTTATTTAAGGTTGAACCAATGTTTTCTAATCTACCTGATTGGTTTTGTTTTGAGTCAGATACTAATGCTTTGTTTGATTAGTTACTGTTTGTTATTGAGGAATTCTTGGCCTAAGGGGTTGTTAGACAAACACACCCTAAGGGGTTGTTAGGCCTATTTTAATAGTTTTATTTTGAATAAAAATGGTTTTTTATCAAACAGACCCCAAAAAAATTCCTAAAAATTCTAAAAAACATTCAATGACCAATTTAAAACTATATGGGGGGGTCCTTTGCATATTTTTCCAGTAATTTTATTTAATATCTGGACTGTAGACTTACACTGTAAGATGCTAACGTAGTATTAAAATACTCGTTTTTCGTAGAAATCTCAAAGATTTCCAAAATTTCTGAAAAAAATTTCTCGTTTCAAAAATAAAAAAATGTATTTTATTTGGTATGTATTTGGCCAAGTCTCTCAAAAGATAAAACTTATATTTTTCTATATATATATATATATATATATATATAAGGCATAATTTAGCATTTTTTATATATACACAAAAACTCAAAAAATATTTTTGCATGTATTTTTGGATTTAATAGCCTGTTTATTGAATTCATGAGAACTTAACCAATATTTCAATGACCACTAAAAATTTTAATTCATAAAAATTAATGGTCAACATTCAGGTATAAATGTTGGACCTACAAGTACGCTAGCATTTAAATACCAGAAATTGAATTGAAAATTCTCAAAATTATTTTGTATATTCACTAATTTAATTGGGAGTATTTTTCATTACAACTTACAAGTTGTGGAAAATTCTTTTGTCTTTCAGAATAGATGAACCCTGTCAGGGCACCTATATGAATTTTCCTCACAAGAATTTATTTGGGCATACGAACCCATAATGAATTCGAAACGTCAGATTTATTCATGAGAATAAATCTTTATTCTAAGCCATAGATGAATCATCGGTTAGGAACCCATTGATGCATTTAAGCCACATATAGATCATACAATGCATCTTATCTCAAGTAAGAAGTGTTAGGGGTGCTAATACATTTTATAGCCATAATCAATCTCTTACCCTAGAATTTCATATAAGATCAGTTCATTTAAGTCTCTTAGTGACTTTGAATCAAACAACTAGGTAGCAACTCTTTGATCTCGACACCGCAACGCCGCGCGCGCACGTGCGGTAACTATGGTAATGGAAACCCTTAATCACAGTACATGCCTACCAGACCCGCCAACACTTTTGTCCTGCGGTTGCAGGATCAACATTGATTAGAGGATGTATTCGCCAACATTGTAAGAATTTTTAATTTTAATATAATTTTAATTTATGTTTAATTTACATATCATTAAAGGTATTATTTTATATTTAATTTATGTTTATTTTACTTATCATTAAAGGTATTATATATGTATGTAGGTATAATTTAAATTATTATGCAGGATTAAACCACTATTTATTGTTGGACACATAGACGAATGAGACTAGATGAGCGGGTCCAACCATATATGTTTCAAGCAGGTTTTTTTTTTGTATATTAGTTGTCTAGAGCACATCAAGCTTGACCATGGCTTGATCCATGCACTAATTGATCCAGTTGTTTGAATCGGTCGACCAATTCGCATAACAACTATGATTTTTTCAATTTTTTCTTCCAAATATATCTTATGCATGAAAATATATATCTTTTTCCAACTTGTAGACTAAAAAACAAACTACAATTAAAATATCTAAAATTTACTATTCACACATAAGCTTACCTCTGTTTTTCAGTGTCAATCGGTCTGCTGGTTTAACTGACTAATGTGAAGCGGTTGACCAATTTGCCAGGGAACTTGGATTATAAATGATGTCGCGGTTGAGAATCGCAACATTTAATCAAATATCGTGTTTCTAAATCACGATAAATGTACAATTGATTTGTGGTTCACAATTGTGATATTTAATCAAATATCATGTTTTTGAACCGAGACATTAATAAAATGTCACAGTTTTAAACCGTTGACAAATTTAAAATTGAAATCACGGTTCAACCGCGATATTTAATCAAACTTCGCGTTTCTTAACCACGCGATATTAATAAAACTAGTACATTGGCATATACCCCGCAACGGGTCAATATTAATTTTTTTAGAAATGTAAAAAAAAATATTAAGAGTATAGAGAATGTTTTCAGCCTCTTGAGTCTGGTGGTCATGCCAGATCTAATGGACGTGGGTCTAGAGGCCATGTCAAACCCAAGTTACTCTGGTCTGGCGGCCATGCCAAACCCAAGAGTCTTTGGTCTAGGATCACGCCAGACCCAAGGGAGTTGGGTTTGGCAGCCATTTCAAACCAAGAGCGTTGGGTCGCCACACCCAAGTCCCTTGGGTCTGGCGGCATCACACCAGACCCAAGAACTTTGGGTCTGGGATCATGCCTGACTCAAGAGACATGGGTCTGGGAGCTATACCAAACCCAACAACTTTTCAAATAAAAAATAAAACAAACGCCTCTATGATCCTCTTAACATCTATATTGTAATCTACAGTGCAATACTTTATATACATGTTATCAACACAATGATTTTTCTATACCTCTATGGTTCTCTTAACATCTACTGTGTGGTTTCCAATGTAAATATTCTATGTACATAGTACCAGTACAATAACTTTTCCATATGTTTTAAAGTATAGTATAATGTTACGGTTCTAAACAGTTACTTCCTCGAATTATGCTATTTTGTCTAAACTCTTTGATCATGTGATAATTCATTTTTTTATTTGCATTTTGTATGCTAAAATGCCAATTTATCCCAGATTTTGTGACGGAGTCAGACGTGAGCATATCGAGACGCTTCCAGATAATAAATTAATGTGTTCCTGCTTGGTGTCAACCAATTAATTAAAGTAGATGAAAAGATTATAGCTTGTTTATTCTAATTACATGTTGAAAAACATTTCTTAGACAAAATCAGAATACTTCTTCGTGAGCATTTTTGGCAATTTGAAGTCAGTTTACAATCTCAACAATTTCTTATTTGACAAATAACGAGAATGTGTTCCATGGATACACAACCTTTTTGTGCCTTTTGACTTATTGAACATAAACTCACCATTACCTTTCAAATTTAAAATTTATAGTTACAAAACCCTAAAAACATTTTGCTTTATGTTCCTTCTATGCTCGGTTCTTCAACTGTCGACCTTGAGTAGATAAATTTTCTTTTTTAAGTTTCACAATATTTCAATAAATCTCAAGTAAACATGGGCAAGAAAAGAATAGCTCGAAAGCTCCCAAAAACATCTCCAAGTTGTTACAAGAAAGCAGACAGAGAAGTCTTCAAAATAAAAATATTAGGTCTCTACGGGTCTTTTTTTGTTTCTAGGAAAAGGATAAATAAGGGTCACTGATATTCTTGGTCCTGTTTTCGAAAAGGAGCTTGGGGAGGAATGAGACTAGCCGAGAAAGGGGTTCCATTCAATTTCCCTTTTGATTTGAGAATTCTAAAGTCTGATAAGCCCAATAAAGCGTGGCAAGTGCAGAGGAGCGAGTATTTTGGTACGTTATCCAAGTTAATTTTTTTTTTTAATAACACACGTAGAAAATAAACCGAATCAAGAAGAGTCAAAATAAACTAAGAAGAGTTAAAATAAAAAGAGTCAAAATAAACTGAATCAACCTGTCAATGAATGGATAAATTGTTGATTTTTCTGTTTCAACCAATCCTTAACATAAATCAGCAATTGATGACATATTCTTTAACTTTGAATGATTGGGTACATCAAGCTCATAATGCTGCAACTGAAGTTTCAAATGAATTTTTTCTTGGTCAGGAAAATCTTCAGGATAAAACTTGTCAACAAGTAAGCATATATCTTCAACATTGAATAATTTATAGTTATTTTTAGGATCTAAAACTGTGCTCAACTTAAGAAGCTCGATCTCCTGCTCATTGAATCTATTATTTATCTCTTGCAATTGTTGATCAATGATAGCTGTAAATATATCAACTTGGTAGTGATGCTCAATTGCACCTAATTTTTTTTACGGCGAGAATGTCCCACACTAGAAAAACAAGTATCCATATCATGAACTTCAATATCTTGATGCTTACAAAATGATGTCATTTCTTCTAAAAGAGTTTCCCAACCATCATCTCTTAACTTCTAAATTAAAGTCTTTGTGATAGTCACCAAATGCATAGCATTTAAAATGTTTTGAGATTTTTGTTGTAGGGTTTGGCAAAGCACATTAGTAATTCCCATAACATTCTTCATTATATGTAAGATAAAAAAAAAAGTTGGTAAAACTAGCAGATCCGAGCAAAAAAAACAAAAAGAAGCAAATATAATATAATTATAAAAAAGACCTCATCAAATTTTTAACAAACATCCCAAAACAAAACAAAAATAAATTTTAAGTTTAGGGTTAGCGATGCTCAATTACCTTGTTTTGTTTGATGAAAGAAGAATTAATTGGTGGTGCTATGCTTCAATGTTTCATTCGCGATTTGTATTTTTATTTCTATATTTTGCCTTTTATATTAAGGCTGCAGCGAGAGAAACATAACAAAATCCATTCAGTTAAAATATTTATTTATAACTTCATATTTTTTTCTTTCCACGTAGATAGTTTTAAAGTTAAAGGATAACAAATATATTTACTATTAGAAGGCCCACCTATTTAAAATAAAAAAAAATTACATCTTCTCACACTTAATCACTAATCAATAAAAAACTAACTTAGAGAATCAGTCATCATATTTTTTCTTTGCACGGCCCGTACCCATGCTTGCCTCCCCTTGATTTCATCGTCATGAGTTTAAATCTTTTGAAGAAAACCAGGTAATGGATTCCATTGGGATTAATAACTTTTTTTTCTTCTAAAATATTGTTTATTTAATTATATGATAACAAAAATAGATGATCGCAAAATCAAGCATTAAACTAATATTGAGACTTTTTTTAAGACTATGATAACCTCATAAAAAATAAAACGAAACAAATTATGAAACTCAATTCTCAATCAGTCTAACATCATAGGATGAAATTGAAATTTATAAAAAAAGAAAAAGATAAGAAAAGTTAACTCGCCTTACACGTCAACAGGCCTATGGACTTCCTAAAACTTAATAACATTTTTTTTTCTAAAACTATTTTATTAACCATATAATAAAAAGAAAAATAGACGATCACATAATTGAGTTCAATTAGAAAAAAAAAAAAAAGAAGTACCCCACTAAACCCACAAACTCATGATAAATGACTATACTCACAAACCAGGTTATTGACTCCACAAAGTTTAATAACCTAGTTTTTTTTATAATTATTTTTTATTTAACTATTTTTAAAAAAAATAGACCATACCACGATGCTAAGATATTTTTATGATACCAACATGATGTTGAGATATTTTTTTGACACTACAATAACTATATAAAGGCAAATTAAAATAAATTATCTACTCTAAATCTCCGTAAACACATGACAAAGGACTAATTTTTTTAAAAAAAAACCAATAACAAAAAAAAAGTCAAAATTAAAAAAAACCAACAAAATTATTATTGTAATTCATAGTAATAATAATATGAGGAAATAATGTTTTATCAATACCTTTTAGCTTTATTTATAATGTGACGATTATAAAATGATAAATACCTTCTATATTTACAGTGGTAGATAAAAATAAATCACTTACTAATTAATTTTATCAACATTGTCTTTTGTCAAATACCACTTGTCTTCTCTTATAACTCTCACTAAAATTGAATTGAATAATCCGAATAAATCATTTGACTCTGCGAAGATAGAGAGGTTTTACTTGTCTTGCCAAGTCCATTTAACCTATAAGGTATGAATAGTACCCCGGCAAGGTGTTTTTTTTTTTTTTTGTCAATTTTTAAATTTAGATAAAAAAAAAATAATTTTACTCTCATATATAATATAATATAAATAACCAAAATCTGTTATTCACAAAAAAAAAAAAAAAAAAAAAAAAACACTCAATCAATCAAAATCTTGTTTTCAAACAAACATTGTGTTGTAGTCCCTCTCTTTTAGGCTTTTTATCAAACACTTTTGCATAGTCAAGATCAACAACGAGGATGAAAGCAAATGGAGTAGTTGGCTTACAAGTGAGGCAGCCTAGTCCATGTTCTTAGCGACTCAAAGATTTTGCAAGAGATTTTGTTTCTTATGGTTTTACTAGTGAAGATAAGAGTAGGTCTGTATTCCACGATTCTACCCAATAATTTTCTTTCTTTATTTTGCTTAGCTTCAGTTTTTTTCTGATGACACAGGTTTTGATTCTGGAAATGAATTAGACCTTTGTGTATTATTGACAAGGTAGAATGACTAATTTTGATGAATGTTATCGTGGTGGCTCACTTGACTCACTGTTTGATGAATGTTATCGTGTTGGCTCACTTGACTCACTGAAGAACACTGCTGGGAAGAAAATTTATCCTAGAGAGCTATCCCATATCTAAGATTGTTTAAAGGATACAAGGAAAAAAAAAAAGCTAGGCTTATTGGTACAAATGATACGACTGAATTTAAGTTGGTGGTTAGGGTTTTATGTTTGTTATATAGAAGGAGAGTTTTTTTTTAATGGTAAGTTTGTTATTTTAAAGCAATATGAGTTTTTTAATCATTAAATTAAATATAATAGTAATCTTGTAAATAATTCATTTTTTTATTGGTTTTTTTTTTTTTTTTTTGCCATGTAAAATGTTATAATCTTTTAAAGTTTAGTATGCTTTCTATAATTTTCAAAATAATTTTTTTTAAAAAAAGAGTGTAAAACGGAGTAGAGCATAGGATACTTGGGATACTTTTTTAAAGCAGTCTCTGGATTTGCTATGATGTACAATTCAATCCTTATTATGGTAATATAATTCCCTTGTCCTCTTAACTAATAACTTATGAAGGCAAGTCGCTGACTATTTATGTAATTACTGCATAGGTGACCCGTGCTATGCCGCCGGTCGGGTCAAAATTTTTTCAACATTAAAAAATGATATTCAAGTGACGATAATCCGAGACAACTCGAGTAAAATTAACTAAAACATAACTTGGGATATAAGACCGAAAGAACCCAAGAACAGAAAAATACAAAAACAAATTGTAAAGTTCAAGGCCTAATAACCTAATGTCAAAGATAAAAATAAAATAAAATTCAAAAAATATAACGCCGAGAAAAAAAACCTCAAATCAACTTAGGGTAACTTGACAAACCCACAACCTATGATAAGAGACTAGGATAAAAAAAAATATATATCAAAAGAAGGATCTAGTAAAAAAACCAAAGTTCAATAAAAAACATTAAAAAAACCCCAAGTCAAACTAAGTTAACTTTATCAACTTACTCTCGAAATAACCAAACAGAAAGAAAAGTAAAAAAATAACAATGAGAATTTTAAAAAAATATATAGCAAAATACCTAAACTTCCCTTACATCCATAGTTAAGAAGATTATGTTTTTAGAAGCATTTAAGTATTTGAGTTGTACAAAAAAAAGATGAAAAACCTTAAAAGCCCTTGAAACTAAGAAATTTTTTTTTTCTAAGGGTCATTTAGTAATTATATTGTAGATAAAAATGTTAAAAATATCGATTAACCCCCTTAAAAATATCGATTAACCCCCTTCTTTAATGTAATTACTAATAGGTCCCATTAAAAACACCTTCCTACCTTTAAACCCAAGCCTGCCCACCAAAGGTAAAATCAGACATGCACTAAATGAATTCACAATGAATGTCTAATCTTTTTTAATATAGAATATAATTTTTTGCATAAATCATCCATATTTAAATTAATTTTTTCACAATAATTATTTTTTATGACATTTCTTGACATTTAAATCTTAAAACAAATTCATTGACGGACTAAATTATGCGTTCAAGTATATTGCAATAATGGCGATGGTTAGGGTTGTTATGGTTTGAGGTATAGCCATAGCCTAACTACTAACCACAATTATAAAATTTTGAAAAGACATGATCATTAAAATTTGTTAGCATTATACATCCAATTAGTCATTAATTATTTATTTTATTTTGAAAGTAACCTAGATTAATAAATAAATTTAATAGTTTTAGATAATCACTCGTTAGCTACAACTACAACTTTGGTAAGAATCTATTTATAACCTTAATCATTGCCATTGATTATAATTAAACTCAGGCCTAATGCTAAAATACCTTAAAAAAACAACCAAACATGTTTACCACATAAAAGTATTCTTAAAATATACTTATCTTATCCCTATGTAATAATAACAATTTGGTTATTATAGAATCTATAATCGAAACTAGTCTTCCAGTTAGTAATCTTAATCACTAAAAAAACTATAAATGATCAGGTTTGCATTATGGATTGTAAGTGTATTTAATATATATTACAGCTGTGAAGTGGGAATTTTGCCCTTCACTCCCAAATCATTAAGATTTGCATTGGGAGTAATTTATCAAAAAATCATTTCATAATTCAACGAGAGCAATAAGGTCTTTACATTTTTATTTAGCATACTTCATCGCCCTTAAAAGCAAAAATTCATAAACATGGATCCAGGGGCTATATGAGGAAGTTAAAAAAAGGGTTTGACACGCGTGAATAGTAGCTACGGGTTGTGGACGATGCATGTGGCGTTGTTTTTGGCTAAATGCTTGCTACGGGGCGGCACCCAAAGCGTTTCGGTAGCCCTTCCACGACTAGGTGGCACATGTGGTCTGGTTATTTTTGGTTTGGCACGTGAGGTCTCTTTTGTTTTTATTGTTTTCCCTATTTCATCCATGATTTTCATGCTAGCCTTCTAAAATTTCAAAGTAATCCTTTAAATTTTATTCTTTTTAAAATTTGGTCTTTATTTTTTTAATTATTATTTTATTTGGAATAATTTAAGAAATTAGAATTTTTTTTCCCAATTTCATCCCTCGTAGATTTATTAGTCTATCATTGTTATGGTTTGAGGTATAGCCATAGCCTAACCACTAACCACAATTATAAAATTTTGAAAAGGCATGATCATTAAAATTTGGTAGCATTATACATCCAATTAGTCATTAATTATTTATTTTATTTTGAAAGTAGCCTAGATTAATAAATAAATTTAACAGTTTTAGATAATCACTTGTTAACTACAACTACAACTTTGGTAAGAATCCATGTATAACCTTAATCATTACCATTGATTATAGTTAAACTCAGGCCTAATGCTAAAATACCTTAAAAACAACAACCAAACATGTTTACCACATAAAAGTATTCTTAAAATATACTTATCTTATACCTATGTAATAATAACAATTTGGTTATTATAGAATCTATAATTGAAATTAGTCTTCCAGTTAGTAATCTTAATCATTAAAACAAACTATAAATGATCAGGTTTTTATTATGGATTGTAAGTGTATTTAATATAAATTATAGTTGTGAAGTGGGAATTTTTCCCTTCACTCCTAAATCATTAAGCTTTGCACTAGGAGTAATTTATCAAAAAGTCATTTCATAATTCAACGAGAGCAATAAAGTCTTTACATTTTTATTTAGCATACTCCATCGCCCTTAAAAGCGTTTCGGTAACCCTTCTATGACTAGGTGGCACACGTGGTCTGGTTATTTTTGGTTTGGCACGTGAGGTCTGTCGCACCCGACATCGCGACGGCCCTAAAAAATAAATCTTCTGATTTAAGGAAAAAGAACATATTTCTGGCATCTTGTTCTTTTAGGGAAAATGTCTTGTTCAAGGAGTCGCCACCTAGTATTTTGGTCACTAGGAACCCTAACTGGTCAACAAAGATTCTATGGTACGGGATTGGTTACGTAAAAGGGAAGATATTATCACCCCTTAAACGTTCTGCCTGAGGCAGACTGCATTGTTGGTTTTGTCTTAAATTGCTAAACGTTTATTAGTTTATGCTATGATGATTTGCTTATAATATTCCTGACTCTGGCGTCAGTGAATATTCGACTACGGATACTTCCAACTCTGGCGTTGGTAAGTATTACGTAACCCAAAACAAAAATGAATGGTGTTGCTGACTCTAGCTCTTTAAATAAACCAAATAAAAATAAATTTAAATATATGCATGCATATTTTTTATATGTTTATATTTTTATATTTTCCATTTTATATTTTTTATTTTTTTTTGGGCTGGGCCCAGCTCAGCCCACATGGGCTGGGCTAGACCCAGCCAGCCCAGCCTGGTCACTGGCCCAAGCCAGTGACCCGGCTGGGCCACATGAGGCACGCGTGATCCAAATCACGCGTGCCTGGCCTTTGTTAATTAATTCAAAACAGGCGGCGAAAATGAATTAACGAAAAGCGGGGAAAACAGAGCAGAAGACTTACCTGGTTCTTTTGCAGAGAATTTGCGCGAGATTGCTGAGGATGACGCTTCTGTTTTCGAATTTCCTCTTACTCCTTATGCTTGTATCTCACGTTGTATTCCTTTCCTGTGTCTCTATTTCGGCTTGTTTTTTTCGTTTCTTTGCTCTGTTTTCCAGAACACGTCTCTACTCTCTCACGGCCAGTTTCCTCTCTCGTTTTTCTTAGGACAGAATTGGTGAGGGAAGCCTATTTCTGGTATGGGAGTTCTGGAGATAAACCTAAAAGTTCCTGTGCTTTGCTTGTGTTTCTTTTCTTTTCGGTTTCTTTCGTCTCTCTCGCCCTCTCTCCCTCTCACCCAGTTTTCCCCAGTTCTTCCCCCTTGTGATTCCTCCTCTGTTTTTCTTTCCTGTCGTCCCCCCCGCGAGGTTGCCTTTACCCGGGTTTTTATAGGGCTGGGAGATCGATCGGCGCTGTAACAGCCGGCAGTAATGGCGTGGGGCGCTCCATTCAATGGAGAAACGTCCCTGCGTTTAATGGCGGAGCCGCTGCAGAGGAAGAAAACGAGCGAACAGTCGCCTGCCCCAAAACGACTCCGTTTTCTAATTTCAAAGGCTGCTTTCAGTTTGGTTCTTGGAATTCTTGTAATTTTGCAATCAAGCCCCTGGTTAAAATGTAATTGGATCCTTGCATTTCCGCGCCATTTTCAAGCTAGTCCTTGGATTTTAATTTTTGCAATTTGGACCCCAATTAAACCCCAAACTTTGATATTTCTTCAATTAAGTCCTTGATTTCATTAATTAAATTAATTCCAAGCTCAATTAAGTTTCAAAACTTCCAATCATGTTGCCCTTAACCCAAATTTTAATTTATTCTTCATTTTTTTTTTCATCATCATTTTTTCATTTTTTTTATTATCATTTTCAGTAAATAAAATAATAGTAATAATAACAATAAAATAAAAGGGTCAAAATTTGGGTTATGACAGTTGCCCCCTCTTTATAATATTTACTATGCAAAGGTATTGGAAAATTTCATTTTCTTTTAGCTTTGTGTAGTAAATTTATAAAGAAAAGTAGATACATAAAGAACCTTTGCTCCTTTTTTTTAGTCTTGAAAATTTCGAAAACAATAGATTGACACACGACCTTTATAGAGAGATGTAGAAATCAAGAAACAAGTCATTTGGAAGACGACCCACTTTTTTTGTTTTTTTTTTGTTTTTTTTGTTGTTTTGTTGTTTTTTTTAATGGATCAAATTGTTTTGGGCAACCTGCCCGATGATAAAAGAAACGCGAAAAGGGTTTCGAGAGTGGTCTAATTGTTCCAGGCGACCTGCCCGATAGAGAATAAAATGCGAAAAGGGTTTCGCGAGTGGTCTAATTGTTCCAGGCGACCTGCCTGATAGGAAGAGTAAAACGCGAAAAGGGTTTCGCGAGTGGTCTAATTGTTCCAGGCGACCCGCCCGATGAAAAAAATAAAACGCGAAAAGGGTTTCGCGAGTGGTCTAATTGTTCTAGGCGACCTGCCCAATGAAAAAAATAAAACGCGAAAAGGGTTTCGCAAGTGGTCTAATTGTTCTAAGCGACCTGCCCGATGAAGAATAAAACGCGAAAAAGGTTTCGCGAGTGGTCAAATTGTTCCAGGCGACCTGCCCGATGAAAAGAATAAAACGCGAAAAGGGTTTCGCGAGTGGTCTAATTGTTCCAGGCGACCTGCCCGATGAAAAAAATAAAACGCAAAAAGGGTTTCGCGAGTGGTCTAATTGTTCCAGGCGACCTGCCCGATAGGAAGAATAAAACGCGAAAAAGGTTTCGCGAGTGGTCAAATTGTTCCAGGCGACCTGCCCGATGAAAAAAATAAAACGCGAAAAGGGTTTCGCGAGTGGTCTAATTGTTCCAGGCGACCTGCCCGATGAAGAATAAAACGAAGAATTTTTTTTTTTGACAAATACAAAGAAAAGGGTCTCATTGTAATGGGTGACCTACCCAAGTAAAAAAAGAAAGGGTCTCATTGTGATGGGTGACCTACCCAAGTAAAGAGAGAAAGGAAAATTAGGGCTCGAAGGCGCGCTCACTAGGATGGTCGAGGGCTCGAAGGAGCGCTCGAAAGAAAACGAGGGCTCAAAGTCGCGCTCGATAAGAAGCGAGGGCTCAAAGTCGCGCTCGATAAGAAGCGAGGGCTCAAAGTCGCGTTCGAAAGAGGTGAGGGCTCGAAGGCGCACTCAAAAAAAGAGGTAGGGTTAGGAAATGCACTACCTTGGATGGTCAAGGGCTCAAAGGCGCACTTGAAAAGAGATGAGGGCTCGAAGGCGCGCTAAAAATGATGATCGAAGGCTTAAAGGCGCATTTGAAAGGAGACAAGGGCTTGAAAGCGCCCTAAAAATGATGATCAAAGGCTCGAAGACACATTTGAAGGAGATAAGGCTCGAAGGCGCACTTGAAAGAAGATAAGGGCTTGAAAGCGCCCTAAAAAATGATGATCAAAGGCTCGGAGGCGCATTTGAAAGGAGATAAGGGCTTGAAAGTGCCCTAATTTCTAGGTTTTAATTTAAACGACATGTAACTCATCTTTAATGAAAAGAATGAGTTACATGTTGTCTAGTCCTTGTTTGTCATCGTTTTCAAACGAGAAGGCTAATTAGGTTGCCACCTTCAAACAAATAAACATGACATCTCCAACCACCTCATAGACTCAAACCACCACCAATGAAGTAAGAAACACCTCATCTATAAGGATTAGCTTTTAAGCTGATCGAGAGCTCACTTTCATGATAGATATACATTCCCTCTTTAAGGATCAACTGCTCTTATCCCATGTTTACATCCAGTTTGTCATGATGATCTCTTCAAGATAGCTTACTTATTCATCCATGATTGAAGAAGAAAACCACCATGATAGTTTAAACTTTATGGCTACCTTCTCTTGACAGGTTTAAGCTCATTAAATGACAAAAGAAACCAAAAAGCATATTTCTATGGAGGTTAAAGGAGAAAATAAGAAAGAATATTCTCCAACAAACTCTTGGCAAAACGACCATGGTTTTGCCATTTTTGGCTTGGTTTAGCTTATAAAAGGTTGTTCTTGAGCATACCAAAAGGAAAGATTTGGAAAAAAAATTACAAAGAAAATCATAAAGAAAAAAAGAAGAAAGAAAATACAAAAAATCAATAGAATACTTAGAATAAAAAGGAAAGAAAGATAAAAAAGATTGTGTTTTAAAAATGAAGAAGGGAAATCTAGATCAATTTGAGATTGCAAAGAAGTTGAAAATCAAGGGAAAAAAAGCAAAGAATCCAAAAAAGGAATCAACTTTCTGGTAAACCTTCAAACTTTGATAAGAAGGTGGAACTCAATGAGCACACCTCCTCCCTCTTTATTTTTGTCTTTTAAATTATTTTTATTATGTTTGTTATGCATTTTTTAAAGTCATTTATTACTTTTAAGGCTATGCTTATTATTTGAAATGTTTAAACATGCTTTGAATATAGATTGTATATGCTCAAGTTTTGTATATTGCCTTATTTTGATGTGTTATAATATAATTACAGAATGGAAAATATTAGTATAGAATGTTGTTTTTATATGCTTTGATGTTAAGATAATCTTGTTTGAAGTTATGATAATATGTTTTAGGTTTTGATAATGTTGTGGTTTAGTTTGTTTTAATTTGGTTTGTTGGGTTTGCTGAAGTTATAAGCATGTTGTTTAAGATTCAAAATAATGTTTATGATCAATGGAATAATATTTATGCATAGACAGAGGCTTTTTCTGCTTATTGTCATTATGGTTCTTGCTTATTGTTTCAGCTTTTAATCTTTTATTTCTTATTATTTTGATGATTCAAACAATTTATACTAACCATGCTTAAGCTTAGGTTGCTAGATTAAGGCTGTTTTTTTTAGTTTTATCTCACTTTTTATGGGTTTAGACCTTTTGTTAGGTTTCTGGGTTTGCTAACTTTTCTAGGTTACCATTCATCTGTTGAACTTTGTCATATGTCGTTGTTTTCTGAATCATTTTGGTCGATTGATAGTTCTTGTGTGTGTGTGCATGTCTGTTGATTTTTAATCTAAGACTTTTATGGCTTTAAAACACCGATTTAATGGTTTTTAATCTTTTTTTTTTCTTTTTTTTTTGCATAGAATCAAATAATCGTAATATTTGAGTCACCTTAGATTCTTGTTTGAATATTGTGTTTACATGTCTCTCTGCTTTCATTTCGATTCGATCTAGTCTGCTTTTTAATCTTGTTCAAGTTCTTGGTGTTCTTGAGCAAATTCAAATGTTTTTCCCCTTTGATCTTTGTTTTCTTCTTTTTTGGTTTCAGGTTGTGTTTGTGGGCTTGGGTCTATGGTCTAGGAAGCCCAACCCATGTGGTTAGGCTTAACCTATTTTTTAATAAGGCAATGTTTGGCATGATCAATTTTTATCAAAGAAAAAACACAATGTTTGTCCTTAAAACGCGTTTGTCAAACACAGTCTCACGGTATTTTTTAAAGCCTTTAACTCTTTTGTTAAGAGCGTGTTTAGCAAACTCGCCCTGCTAATTTTCCAACAGTGTTTATATTCTTATTTTTTGTGCTTTTGTCAAACAAACCCTAAAATAATTTCTAAAAGTTCTGAAAAGATTCAAGGATCATTTTAAAATTATTTGTGGGTCCCTCGTATATTTTTCTAACCATTTCACTTAAATATCGGGGTCGTAGACTTTTACTGTAAGATACTGACCGAGTATTAAAACTACTTGTTTTTCTCCAATATTTCAAAAATTTCCAATTTTTTTTAAATTATCATTTCAAAAATACAAAAATATATTTTATTTTGTGTGCATATTGCCAAGTTATAAAATTTCCATGCATATTTCATAAAAAAATATATAAATTGCATTTTATCATACTTTGAAAAATAGAAAAGAAATCTTTAATGGGTATCATAACAAGTTTGTGATTATGCATTAGGATTTGACCAAAATTTCAAATAAAAAACTTTTTTTATTTATTTTTTTAGGCTTTAGGATTGTTAGATTATAACCTGATGAGAAAAGAATCTCCTCACTGAGAATGATTTTTTTTTTTAACCTTAGACAATTTTTTTTGGATTTTAGAATGATTAAGTTTTAACCTGATGAGATAAGTATATCCTTATTAAGAAGGATTTTTCTTAAATCTTAGACTGACTAACGAATAGAAACATGACTTTGAACCTTCAACGATGTAACTTACCATAGATAAGGTGCACTGGGGGTAATACGTTTTTTCTTTGCACAACCAGTCTCTTTATCCAGACTCTTGCAGACCATTAGGTTTTATTGTGACCATAATATTAGATGACAACTCATGAATCCTTTCAAATCATAATTTTATGATTTATCCCAAAACATCCAAAACTCCTTCGATCCAAAAATCATGAGCACACCCCTTCCGTGCCATCCAACGTGTAAACAACATTACAAATTTCATAATTATTTTTCTTCCATTTTTAATCCAATTCCACTACTTTTATTCTATATAATTTCAATCTTTACACAACTCAACACTTTCTCCATTAACTTTGAAAAACATCCTTACAAAAATCTTATAACACCCATACAATCTATCCCACAACATACATACAACACATACACATCAAAATAACTTTGCATTTCTTAAAATTAAGCTCAACTCATCACTTCCCCTACATGTTTCTCATGGCCAGCCCTAGAGCCTGTAATCATCCCTTAGTTTTATGAAGGGACCAAATAAGCTCTAGGCAATAGCGAAATACATTACAAAAAACAGGATTTTTCAAAACATCTAAAATTTGGTCAATATTGGTTTTTATAAGAATACAACAACACAAGTTCATGAAATAGAAGTTTAGAGTGACCATTACCTTTCGCAAAGTTTTCATCTACTGCTAGAATTTTTAGGTCAGAGCATGGGATTCTGGGCATCGGTGCATGTAGCTAAACCAAAAAACATGAAAAAAAAAATTAAGAAGAGAAGATGGTGGTCGGTCGGCGGTAGCTGTCCTTCGTAAAAAATACCTTATTTTGCAGAATAATTGATTTTTTTTTCTCGTTGACCTGTCATCATCATTCATTTAATTCGTCACCTACTCATAACTCGCATCAATAAAGAAAAAAAAAAATTCGCATCCAATCATGGCTGTAGCTGTTCGAATTAATGAATACATGAGAAAATCTTCTATTTTAATTTATAGGATCTTAAATAGACTAATAGATCCATGTGCAGGTATCCAAAAACATTATTTTCATATCTTCACTCCCCACCTAACATAGGTTGACATGTTGTATGCCTGAGTTGTCACCTACAGTTCCAGCTTAATTAATTACTTTACTTGTGACTTGATAAATTTTATCTTACCATATATGCCTGTGCCCGCACTTTTAGTTTTGCTCTTCCTCCCTGCCATACCTAAAACACTACTTCCTCTCTCTTTTCTCTCTCTCAAATTTGATATGGATAACAGCAATGAAATAACTCATGATTTTTCACCCTTCTTCAAAGTTTACAAAGATGGCAGAATAGAGAGGTCTCTGGTCCTGGAGGATCTTCCTGCTGGCCTGGACCCGGAAACTGGGGTCCTATCCAAAGATGTTGTGATCTCACCAGACAGTGGCGTCAAGGCCAGAATTTTTATCCCAGAAATTGTGGGGTCAGATCAAAAGCTGCCCCTCCTAGTCCACTATCATGGTGGTGGCTTTTGTGTTGGATCAGCGTTTCACATTCTAACAAAAAACGTTCTCACTCCAATAGTGAGCCGAGGCAACGTTATTGCCATCTCTATCGACTACAGATTGGCCCCTGAACACCTCCTGCCGATTGCTTACAACGATTCATGGGATGGGCTGGAGTGGATTGCTGGTCATTCTAACGGGCTTGGACCCGAGCCATGGCTTAACAACCATGTGGATTTCGGGAAGGTTTTCTTAACGGGCGAGAGTGCTGGGGCAAATATAGCCCATTACTTAGCGGTTCAAGTAGGCGCTAATGGCTGGGCGGGCTTGAAACTTGCCGGTGTGATCCTCGTGCACCCGTTCTTCGGGTATAAAGACGTAGATGAAATGCACAAATATTTGTGTCCTACAAGTTCCGGGGGCGATGACGACCCAAGATTGAATCCAGCGGTGGATCCCAACTTGTCAAAAATGGGATGCCAGAAAGCCCTCGTTTGTGTGGCGGAGAAAGATTTCTTGAGGGATAGAGGGGAGGCTTATTACAAGACCTTGGCTACGAGTGGGTGGCCTGGAAAAGTGGAGTTTTATGAGACCAAAGGAGAGGATCATTGCTTTAACGCGTTCAAACAGTGTGGAGAGACAGATGCCCTAAACAAGAAGGTCGTTGATTTCATGACTATGGAGTGAGTAATAGTACTTTATGGCCCTACAAAACGGAACCGTTTCTTATACAAGCGTTTTGAATAATTATTGCACGTTCACATGTCTTGCTGGAATTATCATGTTATTTCACTTGAAGCATTTACAATTTGATGCTTTGTTTGGGAGTTGGTTTCTTACAATTTTTTTTTTTTTTTTGTCATTGGTACTGGTTTTAGTGTTTTACTCGAAAACTTGCCAGTGGTGTTTTCATCACGTGACAAAAATGTTCCCCGTGAGAACAATAATTTATTTATAGAAAAATAATTAAATTGGAAAAGATGGGCCCTGGCTCGTCATGTAATATTAATAATAAAGACTAATAATTACTATATTAGTAATTTTCGTTACAATGCATTTCTTATTTTAAATTTACTAAAACCAATTATTCAAAGGATGCTTAAGCATGCATTAAGATTCACTTGGGAAGTGGGGGCAGGGCAACCTTTAAGAGTCTACGTTACAAGGACAAAAGAACGTGCCTTGCACATGGCCCCACCTGCAAAGATTCCATTGCAAATGGATTATTATTTGTTCCAGCAAAATCCACCTGTTACTGTTAGGCACCCTTTCATGCTTCAAGCCTGTTTTAAACTCTATTTAGATGTATTTTAGGAGTATATTTATCTTAAAAATTATTAAATTTATATTTTTTCAGTATTTTTTTTATAATTCTATATATTACTATTAAAAATAAAAAATAAATCTAAAAAAATTTTGAACGACAAATAATTTTGAAAAGCACCGTATACTTTGCAGTTTCTTTCTTAACATTAATTTCTATTGCTTAGCCATTTATTGTTTTCTATCTACAATGGGAACAAATCCCACTGAAATAGCCCACGAATTCCTCTCTGTTTTTCGGGTATACAAAATGGCCTTGTAGAGAGATCTACGACACCCTTGTTTCATAAGAAAACAACATCTCCATCAAGATTATTAAAATTATGAGTTAATTCATAAAATTTTATGATTTTATAAGTTAATATATATCTAACATGTTAAATTAAATTAAAAACTTGAAATTAGTAAAATCAGATTTAACTAATACAAAATTAGTAAACTCTGTAAACTTTGTCCGATTTTAAAAGTTTACTAAATTTGTGATATGAAGCAAGTCAGGTCCAAATTTGACCTTAAAATGTCTGCTGACTAGTTTTGCGAGATTAAACATATCTTTCAAACCGTATATTAGATAAAGCTGAAATTTTATAGAGAAATATTATATACATGAAAATATATTATGGTAAATTTTCAGGTCAAATGGAGGTAGGAAACATAATATTTCAGAGGATCAAATTTAGTAAACTAATATTATCGAATATATCAAACAATACCTTCGTGTATTGTTTGGGACATATCTAGAGCTACTGGTGGAATTTTGTTTCGATTAAAGTTGGGATAGAAACTAAACATCTGAAACTTTCCAACTATATATCATTGGCCCAATAATTCATCCAAACGAGAGAGAACGACATGTTTGAAATCAGGACTTAAATCTGCCAAGAATATACAAAAATTAAAAATTCAGGCTATATGGAGGAGTTTTAACATGAAGACTTTTTTATTATTCTATTTTATTTATTTATTTAATTTTAAAAAATTATTTTTAATTTGAATTTTTTTAGCGCATTAGACATTGTTCATGGATTTATTTCATTATTGAATTTATGTTAGTTAATTACTAATTTAAACTCATTAGTTTGCAATCCAAAAGGGGCCTATCAAGACTTATTGTGATGGGAACAACCAGGTTGTCACTGGGTTTAGGTGTGCTTCCTACCTTTCAGTGATCCCCTGTATTGAGAAATTTTGTTCTGAGACTTTTTATTTCTCCATGTCATTAATTTATTAATTCATATTATCTATCTCTCTCATTTTATTTAAATCATTCATTGATTATAATATTGTTGACTCATTTTATCAGATTTTAATGTAATTTAATTTCTTGACTAGAATTATCAATATATAATTAGTTAAAAAAATTACTTACGATTTTATGATCCGAGTTTATATTGTATTTTTCGTGTCTTGTCGTGTCAAAAAAGAATTTTTGACAGCCTTGCTCTCCACTCTACTTTTCCTCTTTAAAATCGCTGATCAAATTCACCAATGAGCCTAAAATAATACTATTCATGGATAAACTTAACGAATGAGTCTCCAATAGTACTATTATAAAAGAGATCGAAATTGTTTTGATTACCTTGTATAGTTTGATTACCTTGTTTCTTTGGGTAAGAAAGCTAGTGCTTTACTTATAGTCATTAAGTATAGATAAGCCCAACAACATCCTCTCATTATTGCTTAAGATGATTCATGGGCTCAAATTTAGTGGATTGTTTCACATGTTAATGGTCATGAGCTTGAGCCCTAGCTAAATGAGTATGCAAATTTTGAAAATGTGTTGTGGATTTTAAGGTTGTTAATTTCATTCTGTTCCGCTTGAAATGATCGGTATATCTCATATCATTTAAAAACACAGAATAACTCAGAAAAAAATTCATCTCGCTCTGAATCTCAGTCCATTCTAGATTTCTTGGCTAATTTTCAGCAGATATGTTTCGGTTTTATTATGTTTTTTCCATCTTTGTATTTGTTTATGTTTGTTTTTTATGAGATTATCATGGTCTTATGGCCCAAGTCACAAGTTTTACAAGTTAACCTGAGTAGACTTATGTCATTTTATTGTGTTTTTTTTAGATTGATTTTTTAAAAAAATTTATTGTTCAACAATGTGTTTATTAGAAATTGAGCTTTATAATTTGTTTTAATTTGCTCTATCTAGGGCTATCAAGGTTTCATTGTTGGGTTCCCAAATATCATACATGCTGCGGAAACTATGAAACAAAATTATTCGGGAGTCCTTATGATCCTGTTAGCTAGATCTAAAGTTGTTTAGGAATTTATTACTTGAAGATCTGATCTTCTTCGGCTTTGAATAATTTCTTAAAAGTTGGGTTGTCGCAAACCACAAGTTTTCCAATTTGCTTGGCCTCCAACAGTAATCCTGATACGATCCAGGTAAGGTCAAATTCGGATTTTGACGTAAAAAGTGCACTTATCCAGTTTTACGACAACAGTTATAATTCTCAATCCGACCGTTGGATCGAGCTGCAATTATATGTGGAGTCTCCTGACATGTTGTCCTACCTTGCTTTAAAATTTCAAGTCAATCGGAGTTTGGCAAGGCATCGAAACATGGGTCAACAGAGGCTGTACGAATTTTGTTATTTACTTCCTTTTGACATGTGGACTTCCTATTTGGCTAGGATTCTTTTCCTAAAAGGATATGGCAGCTTATTTTGGGAATCTCTTAATTCTCCAAAGATCTTTAATGGGCTGCAATATAGTTTCCATGTGTGGCAATGATTTATAAATGTTCAGAATCCTTTTCTTACAAGGATTCCTTATTCATCCTAGCTACAAAAAGGAAAGAAGACTTCAGAATAAATTCTACCTTCAGATCAGATTTCCTAGTCTATTTGGAACTTCTTAATGGTGATAAATCTGATTCTAGCATATTTATGATGATAATTTTCGGATTTGTATTATTTTCTTTTTAGTTTTTGGGTTATTATTACTTATTTGGATCAATTGTAAGTGGGCTTTATATAAATCCACTTAAGGGGGGTCTATTAGGGTTTATTTAAGTCTAGAGTGAGTATAAATAAAGGCATAACCAGACATGTAAGGTTAGACAATTCAAATTAATAAAACTTCTTATTTGTCGCACTTTGTGTGTGTATGTGTATGTTGGTGAGATAATCTCCCTTCCATGGTTCTCTAAAGAACTGAAAAACGACTTATCGAAGAACAATTGTCTTCGTGGCGTCATCCTTATACTTCTCGTTCGCGAATCAATATTCGTTGGGTGGGGATCTCCGTTTTCAATAGTGCTGGTGCCTAGGTACAAGTTATCTTTGTATCACACTCCTATCAAACCTGATTTACTTGACTTTCCGGGAATTGGTGTCTCTACGTGTGGGTTGTGTGACCACCTGATCACGAGGTTCGCATCAAATCCACACGAACCACCCGTGAAAAATCTCTTAAATCACTATTTAAAATAGAGAGATTGTTATGCCTAGAGTGTTAACTCTAATATTATGTTTACGCAGTTTTCCTATCTAACAGACAACCACTCCTCACTTGATAAAATAGAGACATAACTTACTACTTGTAGGAAAATTTAAAAAAACCCTATAAATTGGTAAAATATGATTTTGCTCCTTGAATAATATTCATATATTAATTTAGGATAATTTTATAAATTAACTCAATCAAGTCTTTACTTGATTTTTCTAGGTCTAGAATTATAATCTATGAATTAATTATAACCTGGTCCTTAATTTCTAAAAAATATTTTAATAAAGTCATACTTAATTAAATCATCTCAGTTTAATTTCTGACTAATGGTTTTAAATATGTGTGACCTATTAGGTTCCTAATATGATAACCCAAAATAAATTATAATTATAATTAAATAGAATTAAATAAATTAAACAATTTAATTTATTATTAATTCAACAATTGATTAATTTATATTTGAAGATCAAATGCATCGTCTAGCAACGTGTCATGATCCCCTAAATATTAGAAAAGTTATTAGTGGTTTTACTTAACCTTTTAGTGACTGGTTTCTCTTAGTGTAATTAATATCTTTTCATCAATAATGTTTTGATTTAACATTAAAGCATGAATTATGTTTGGCGTGTTAAATCATGTTTGCTTTCTACATAATAGTCATTAATTGTTTGAATAAGATTTGAAACCCTTTTCAAATTTCATTTTATCTTGGCCAAGGATTTCTCAATCAATATTATTTGAGAACATATGAAATATTTTCCCTAATTTACTTAGGGTGATGAATCATCTCTTGATCATCCAAGTACCTTTATATAGTTCATGTTACACCCAATGCCTACCTTTTTGTTACCTTGATGAAGATAACATATAACAGGATCAAATCATAACATTTTCTATATAAGATAACTTAGTGATCTCAAGTTTAAAGATCACTTACACAACTATCATGTGAGTCTTTCCATAGACATAGATGATCTCACCATATGAAATTCTCATACTGGTTAGTTTAGTGTACATGTCTTATATTAAGCACCTACATATTTGAATATCTAGTATTTAAAAGAGAATCAAACAAGAACATTTTAGGAACAATATTTTGATGCAATAGACATTCTGTAATTATAATAACTTTATAATTTTCTTTATAAAGTATTTTTATCTCATAAAATTTATCTTTACTCTAGATTTGTTAATCTAATATTATATAAATATTAAAAATAAATTAAATCTTTATTAATAATAAATATATATTTATATAAATATAATAATATCTAACCTACTAAATCAAATCAATTGAACTTGTAAAAAATGGGATGCGAGAAAGCCCTCGTTTGTGTGGCTGAGAAAGATTTCTTAGGGAACGTTTGAGAACGTGGTTGCGGCTGCGTTTCCAAAAAATTTAATTTTTTTTTACTAAAATTTAATATGGTTTGTACATTTTGGATCGTTTTGATGTGCTAATGTCAAATATGATTTTTAAAAAATGAAAAAACATCATTGACATATATTTTGGTATAAAAAGTTATTTGAAAAGTACCCGCAACCATACTGCCAAACACGCTTTTAAAGGAACCCGCGCGCGGACAAACACAGCATCTTTATTGTCGTTTCTTATACAAGCGTTTTGAATAATTCTTGTACGTTACTCAGTTTTTCACATGTCTTGCTGGAATCATTATGTGATTACTGGTTTTACTCAAACACTTGCCATTGCCCATTGGTGTTTTTCATCTCATGACAATAATGTTCCACGTGAGAACAATAACTTATTTATAGAAAAATTGTTAAATTGGTGGGCCTTGGCGCGCCATGTAATATTAATAATATAGACTAATAATCACTCTATTAGTAATAATATTTATAGAATAATATTTTTTTTTGCATTTTAAAAGTGTTATTAAAAAAATTTAAATTTTTTTATTTTTTTTCTTTGTTTCAAATTACTATTTTTTGGTGTTTCAGATAATTTTGATGTGCTGATATCAAAAATAATTTTTTAAAAATAAAAAGTATTGTTTTGATGTATTTTTAAGTGAAAAACACTTTAAAAATAATCTCTACCATACTCTCAAACACCCCTTAAATTAGACATCTTGACTCCGGCAGCGCCTCTGCACCTTGCGATAACAACGAAAATACATGCTAGTTAAACTAATAGATAGCATGTTTGGGATGCTGTTTTTTAAAATATTTTTTGAAAATATATTTAAATAATTTTTAAAAAAAATTAAAGTTAAAAAAATAAAAAAATCTTTAAAAATATGGTTGGACTGTAATATCAAATACCATCTATATAAAATGGTAGTTCAACGCCATCATTTTTTAAACTAAAATAAAAAATTGAGTTGAGTTTCGTAGCCTATCTCATTAAAAAAAATTCAACAAAGAACAAGAATGTACATCTACATAAAAAGAAATTATCTAAAAGAAGAACCAATATCCTAAGATTATATATATTTTTTAAAATATTAATATGATAAAATATTGAATTTACTTAGATTTTATAATCTAACCCGCCTGACCCGAATTATAAATTCTAATGTGTTTAATTTTTTTTCATTATTATTTTTTAATTATATGTACGGGTGTCGAGTGATGGACTTGGATTAAATGAATGAAGACAAGTCAAAGAGAGAGAGAAAAAAATCTCTTGCTTTTCTATGGATGTGAGTGATGAGCAGGTGACGAACACTATTCTTGAATTGTAATCCTATTGGACCGCTCTGGGTCTTTTTGTGATTATTTTGACATTTTTATGATTTCAATCCATAGAATTATGAATGTGATCAACCGTTCGCGTGGAATTATGATTTCAATCCGTCTTTACGGACTGCTAGTGTTCACTGACTTTGTCTCTGTTTTAATGTACTGTTATTATAAATAAATTAAAAAAATTAAAAAAATATATGTTATTTTAATATATTTTTAAAAAAATACCTTAAAAACAATCTCAGTCATTTTTATATTTTTTTTGATAAAAAATACTTTGGACGATATTTGGTTTAGAGGTGATTTTTTTTTAAATTCATATAAAAAGTATATATTTTAAACTTTTGAAGGTTTAGTTTATACTTTAACAAAGTTGTACCTTTTAAAAAAAACTACATAACCTCCAAATCAAATTAACACCTCCAAATTTGTCCGAATGAGTCAATAATGAAAAAATTATCAATCTTTAGGGTGTAATTCAACTGGTCAGATCCTAGATTTGTTCCCTAAAAATCACCAGTTTGAGTTTCACAAACCTCAGGATCATTGGGAGGTTACATGGTCGTTAATTTTAAGGCTCATAGAATTAGTCGAGGTACGCGCAAACTGATCCGGACATCCATATTAATAAATAATAATAATAATAATAATAATAATAATAAAAAGATTATCAGCACTACTTTCTACTCGCTTGACGTTTCTTCTAGTTGAGTTCCTTATTTTACAATTTTCATTTAGATTAAACATTACAAAATATTCCTCAAATTTCGCCTTGTATTTATGTCATTTCATCTTATGAGACAATGTATTTTACTCTACTCTTTACATTTCATCAATTTCCAAAGGATGCAGCAAAAACTTAATTAATAAAGTAATTAATTCAGTCAAATCCAATGGATGCAGTAAGAACTTAATTACCTAATTTAACCCGATGTTGACTCCACTAGATTAATCATAAGATATTAATTAACGCTTCATTAAAAAAGAAAAAAAAAAGGTTGATTGGTGACTTAGTACAGTAGATTAATCATCTAGACACAAATACATCTCTGGAACAAAAGCACTCTAACATGAAATACAAATTACTGAAGAAAATTCAAAGTTACTGCACGGGAAGCATGAAAGAATAACACGCTCTTACATTAACATAAGTATACCCAAGAACTTATTTCTTTAGTCGGCCTTCAAAACAGTAATTCAGTTCTTATTCATATAGAGGTAAATTTAAAGTTGCATAAGTAGGATGATGATTTTATCTGATCCTTCGATGTATCGACAATTGGTGGGTAATTTGAATTATTTGACCATTATTCGACCTGATATCTCGTTTGTTGTTCATCAGGTTAATCGGTATATGCAAGCTCTATCCCAGACATATTTGCTCACTGTCTTCTTTGATATCTCAAAGGAACATCCAGTCACGGCTTATTCTTCCTTTCAGGAAATTCTTTACCGTTATGGGCTTTAATGATGCCCATTAAGTTGATTGTGTGGATACTTGTTATTTTGTTATAGGTTGATGTATGTTTCTTGGCATGCCCTCATTTCTTCCACACATTTCCATTAAACACCAAATTGCTGATGTTTTCACCAAGGATTTCTCTCATCTTCGCCATTAATTTATTATTGATAAATCGATACTTCTAGATCACCAAACATCAATTTAAAGGGGATGTTAGCAGAATCTACGACTTGATATCTGCTACCTTGTTTATTTTGTTATGTAATGACTGTTTTTCAGCCTAATGTGCGACACTTTCAATATATCAAAAAGATAGCTCTTACCAGGAGAGGCATTCAAACCAATAGACAGCTATTACCTATAACGACTTCCTTCTTTTCTTGCTACCCATTACACCTGTCTATTCGTTAAGAGCGACTGCTCAAAAATTAGCACCCTAGCGCACCCCAAGCTAGCCAGCTCCGCCCCACCTGCGCCGGCCGGGTTAATCCTGGGATCATCATAGATTCTAACAGAAGGAAAGATAAACTCTATCACCGGACTAAAAGTATCCGGCTCATTGTTACCAAAAAATGGGTGCGCCAAAACCACACCAACAATTTTAACCCCATTTAGGCCGTTCGTAGTTCCAGCTCTCACAGCCATGTTATGTGCAATATTAGCACCAGCACTATCACCAGCCAAAAAGGTTCTATCAAAATCTGCGTGCCCATTAAGCCAGGACTCAGACCCTTCACCATTTACATGTGAAGCAACCCATTGGATTGCAGCCCATGAATCATCATATGCTGCAGGGAGAGGGTGCTCTGGGGCTCTTCTATATTGGACAGACACGGCTATAACATTAGCGTTGTGGACTAAATCGGTGAGGTAGTTATGGTATAGAGAAGAGAAAGGAGACTCAATGCAAAATGCACCGCCATGGATGTATATCAGGAGAGGAAGCTTCTGGGTTGGATCTGTGATTTTGGGGATAAAAAGACGGACAGACAGGCTGTTTTCTTGTGAGACTACGGTGTCTTTGGTTTGGACTCCTGTTAAAGGGTCATCGGATGGTGGAACAGTTTCTGTATCAGCTGTGATTCTCTCCACCTTGCCATTTCTGTAAATGCGAAAGAAGGGGGAGAACTCATGAACAATTTCGTTGGAGTTTGACGAATCCATTATTTCAGAGAAGAAACAACAGAGCAAGAATATTTGAGAAAACAGGATGTGTTCTTAAATACTGTGCGGGACCGGGGGTAGAGATGCTAGCTTTATAGCTTAATTTTTTTTTTATTAATATAAATATTTGAATGAGCTTGAGTTAACTATTCCTATAAATTTTAAAGTTAATAATTATATAAATCTTTAATTATTTTGAAAGAATTAAAACTCATGACCATTAAAAAATAAATCTAAAAAAACCATTCCTCAAAGTTAATTTATAGCTTATTTCTAGTTAGTATTGTGTTAATTTATAGCTTGAATTCACCTTCACTATTCCTATAAACTTTAAATTGTGTTTTGTTAGGTTATTAAATTTGAAAATATTTAATTAATTAATTAATATAAATTATAAATATAACTACTCTATATCTTGAAATCTTTATTATAAAAAAATTATAATTTATAACTTTTTTTTAATTTACCTTTTCAAACTATAACTATAAAAGTTACACAATACTAAACATCCACCAATTCTTAAATTAACTTTTACCGAGATTAATTCAGTCTCTACCCGATCTTAATTTAGTTAAGTTTTTTGGTGTGCAGTATATATAATTCGTAAAATATCTTATTAACAAAAAAAAAAAAAAAAAAACTAAAGGAACCCTACATGTAATACTATTTCATTAGACTAGTGTTATGTTTTTCTTTCTTTTTTTTAATTCCTAATCTATGTTATTGTTTTTTTTTTTTTTTTTCCAGTTTTCAGTCTGTTTTCTATAAGGTTATCTTCATCTTATAATTCGGGTTATGAGTTTGACAAGTTAACTTAAATTGATTTGAGTTTTTTTTAATCAATTTTTTTTTCAACTTAATTATTTAACACTAGGTTGATTGAGAATTGAGCTTCATAATTTGTTTCAATTTGCTTTCTACATGGTTATCGTAGTCTTCTGACCTGATCATGAAATTGACAAGTTAACCTGGGTTGACTCGGGTTATTTTTTTAATTGATTTTTTTTCACTTTCATCATTCAACATTGAGTTTATTGGAGATTGAACTTCGTAATTTGTTCTGATTTGCTTTCTATAGGGTTATCATGATCTTATGTCTTGGTATGTAGATTAACAGATTAACTCATTTTGACCTGAATCGATCTAATATATTATCGATCTCATCTTAAATATTTATTTTTAATCAAAGTATGTTTTTATTGGTCATTCGGATTGTCTTTAAACCCGCTAAAACAATCACTTCACATCGAATCAATTTTCACATGTTTTAAATTTTTATTTCTATGAAAATAATATTAGCAATGCCTAAATTTGTTTTTGTACATTAAAAAAAAATTAATCCTATACACAACGTAGCTCGTGACAATATTCTAGTCTTGACTTGTAATTAGCTAAAAATACAAGAAGGCAAGGAAGAAGAGACTAGAGAGTACAAGAGGAAATCAAGGAACCCAAAAAGGCAGCATCTACAACCACCACTCGAATAATATGATAATAAAAGTAAGCTTGGGGGTAGCTGGAAAGCTAACACATTTAGGCATATAATATTTTATTTATTTAAAAATATATTAAAATAATTTTATTTATTTTTTTATTTTGGATGTTAACATATTACAGTTATTAAAAAAAATCAATTTGATATTTCTTCAAGACAAATATATTTCTAAAAAACACTTAATAACAAAAACTATTATACAAAATCAAAAATAAAAAAAATTCATGCACCAATTCAGGTATTAGTATATTTTTAATTAATTAATTAATCTTTAAGTTTATCCAACCGACAGATCGAAAGGACAGGAATGGAAATTGCTGGAATTGATTTATTTGTGTCTTGATTGAAAATGCTTTAATTTGCGTGTCGTTCAAGATGGCTGTTCGCTTCACATGGAAAAATACTCGCTCACGGTCTTCCACACGTTTTGTTTCTGATTTTACATTTTTTTTTAATTTTAAAAATATTTTTAATATATTAATATGTTTATATAAATTACTATTGGTTTAAGTTTCAAAAGTTTTTAGATCTATTTTTTAACTCAAGGAAAGGTCAAACTCGTTTATTTGAAAGTTGAAACCACTCTTTCCTGCTCCAAAGGTATACCTCAGCATCACTTTTTATTTAGTTGCCCTTTGATTCAATTTTTCACCATGAACCTTATTATTATTGTTTTAATTTATACAAAAGGAAAGGTTATGAAAATAATACTTTTTAATTTTTATTTTATTCCAACAAATAAGAGAAATAAAATCTAACATGTACGTTTCCTTTTTTGCTAAGTATGATTTAGAAAAAAAAAAAATAGCCCCTAAGGGGCGTAGCGTAAAGACAAAAGGATTTGAGATCTGCACAGCAGGTCTCAAGTTCGAGTCAGGACGTGCACCTTTTATAAGAGCCTGGAACAGCCGGGATTTTACTCTCTCATTTGGGCCCACAAAGTGCGCTTTCCGGGAGGTGGGGTTTCCTTGAATAAAAAAAAATATAGAAAAAACAATAATACAAATAGCAGTAATTTTATATGAATCAATTATTGCGGGTCCCAAATCAAAGTTTACTCTCGTTGATTATTACAAAGACTTTATAAAGTGTGGGGAAATAATGTCCCCCCTACCTCGTGGACTGCTTCCGGATACCGTGGATTTATTTTACCCATAAGTTTTTTTTTTTTTTATCTTTCTGTATGAGAGCTTGATTGGATGTTAATTTGACTTAATAATGGGTAAAATTAAAAAACAAATGATTAAAATGAAACGCACATGGAAGATGAGTGATGCTTTAGAATTTTTTTTGCAAAATGTTCACCTTAGTCCCCATTGTTTACTAATTATAACAATGGAATCCCTCTAATTTTTGAAGTTTCAAAAAAAGAAAAATTGGCCTAAAACTTCTTCTTTTTTTTTTCCACTGGTTTGAGAGAGGAGAGAGAAAGTTATCGGATTCCAGAAATAAAGAGATAAAAATAATATTGACACCGATTCTAGCCACCAAAACAGTCGATCTTTATATCTAATGGTTTCATATGATGAGGGAAGTTCCACTTATGTTTTATTTTATATTGAAAGTGTCTAAATAACAAACCTGAGATTGAGAAGATTTTTGGTTTTCAATTGATTTCAGGTTTCAAGGCTTTTTTAAGGTGGTTTGGGTCAAAATTGGGTTGGGAGTGAGTTTTTAGATAAAAAAAACTTTAGACCTAATTTTCCAACCGCCATAGTAACCAAAATCTAGGCATAGTCAAATGATGTCGTCTAATTTTTTTTTTTCAAAAAAATTAAAGCGTACGACATCTACCAACAAAAATGTATAAGGGCCCATGCACGCTCAGACCCTTACTAAATGGGCCATGAGTGCTAGCCTGGCCTTTCTCCTTTTTATTTATTTTTTTATTTATGTCTTTTTTCAAAATAAATTCTTCATTTAGATTTAAATCAATAATCATTCTCTCTTTTATTTTTTTTGTTAGACTTTTTTAAATAGCACCTATTTTTTTAATTATTTTAAAACATTTAATTTTTTGAACAAATTATTCTAATTCATCTATAATATTTTTAATGTTTTATATGGATAAAAAATATTTATTTTTTTGATAATATTTTAACTATATGCAACCTTACATAATATTTTTTTTTATTTAATCAATTTCATGTGTCTATTTCTATTGTTGTTTGATTTAATCAAATTATTCTATTGTCGTTTGATCAAATTACTGATGATAATTTTCCGTCACTAATTTCCATCGGGAAACCCTTTGAAAATATTAAATTTATAACCAACAATACGGCCCCTCTTGTTCCCCCTCCTTCATTTCTTCTTCTTCTTCTTTCATTTCCTTTCTGCAAAAAAAAAAAAAAAAAACACGATTGTTCCCCTCAATTTGTCACAAATCTAAATCTCATCATGGTTATTAGAAAACCTAATGATCTGTGAGAGTTTAGGTAAATGGATTAGATATGCAAGGGGGAAACACATCAAGTTGTTGATCCTATTTCATTTTTTTTTCATTTTCGTTTTCATTTATTTATTAAAAAGAGAAAAGATGATTTTGGGGGAACCTAAAATTGGGTTATGACACTTCCAATGGAACCAAGCTTTAAACATTGACGGAATATTCCATTAATGTTTTACTATTTTCTGGTAATGTATTTTTTTATCTATGTATGTCTCTTGATTTTTTTTCATTTTCATCTTCATTTATCAGTAATGGCTGTTTTTATTATTTATTTAACACAGATAGTTCTCGGTTTATTTGATTACATACATATAAATTTTTTAATTCACACTTTAAATTTTTTTATGTAAAAAAACATGTTGGAAAAGTATGTTTATATAAGTTTTTTTGGTAAAAAACAATATATAACCCGCGGGTCAAATAACTAGTTTGTGCTATACCAAATTATCAATAATCTCCGTAAGCTCGACCCTTGACCAATAACTCTGCCAAAAATTCCTCTCCTATATCTCTAGTTTCTACCCAAAGGATTGATCTCCAACCACCATACAAGGAAAAAATATCGCAGCACTAAATCTCAGCCATTGCCCACCACTAACTGCCTCCATAAAATCAAACCCTAAATTATCACACCAAAACAAAGGGAGAGAAATAAAGAAGATAAAAGAGCTGAACTATCACGAATCACATTGAAAAACATCATTATGATCTATAAGTTGTCGTCGACATAATCTCTACTCTTACCATTGAAAATGATACCCTCATCTTAATTTCCATAGAAATAAAATTTGGGATCTTATCTAATACTTTAAATCTCTTAATAAGACTTGTTGGTTTGATTTTCAGAGCAAGACAAAGTTATTTGGCCGGTTCTTCACTATAACCATGAAAGGATAAACATAAAAGGTGACAAATAAGAGCTTATGAAAAAAAAGCCTTTCAAATTATTTCTTTAAGTCTTATTGTAATTTTCTCATTCATAGTAGGAAATATGTTTTTCTTATGAAAACTTTTTAGTTTTCAGAAGAGATTGAGATAAATCCTTAAGAGAAGATGATAGTTGATCATATATATTGCTAGATAGTAACCCAAAACGGGCCATTGGGTTGCAGGCCTAGATCGAGCCTGACTCTTTGTTAGTTAAGCTTGGTTTTCCTCCCTCTCACCCCTCGTTTTTATCTCTGTACTTTTTATTCTTACCAAGCTATGGCACAAACCTCACAAACCTCAAGAATATACTTTCTTAAAAATATACCACCCTCTCTCGCTAATAAACAAACTTTCATTAACTAGGCCAACCTTTCCACCAATAATTATTCTTAAACCAGAGCCTACTCCAACTTTCTTGGCTTGCCACTCTTACCTCTCATTGCTTACTCTTAAGCACTCACTTGTCCTTCAATGTTAAGTTTATAGAGAAACATATACTCATTGTTACTGTTTTTGTGCCCTACCAGGTAAGATCTTCACAAGGTAAGCTATGTTCTATTTGGTACCTATAAATACCATACGACACCACATAAAAAGAAAGGTCCTGAAGTAAGCCACTCATGCTCATACATGCTCAATCAAACTCACTTTGGCATACAAACACTATTTTCACAAACATATTCTTTCTATTTTTGCTAATTTAAGCATCGAAGATTTTCATAGAAGGACTAGTTTTACAAGTCAGTTACTAGCCTAACACTAGGAGTGATCATTTTCGGTTCGGTTCGGTTTTTATCTAAAAAAATAACCAAAATAAAATTTTGAAAAACTGAAAAATTCAAATCAGAACCGAACCGGTTCAAACCGATTGGTTTCGGTTAGGTTCGGTTTGGTTTTTTAACATAAAAACCGGAAAACCTGCATTTTTTGTTTGGGCTTTTTTGGGCTTTCTGATGGGTTTCTGATGGGCTTTCTGATAGGATTGTAATTAATGTTAATATTATCTAATTTTGTTACAAAATTTTATAATATATTTAATATTTTGTCACTGAATATTCATTTATATTAAATTATTAGTGCTAATATTATGTTCAATATGTTGCAAGTCTTTCTAATATTTGTGTTTTGGACTCCTCCTGCATCAAAGTTTAAATAACACACACATTACGTTAAAATTTAAATTACAAAGCATTGCCTTCAAAATGTCTTAAAAAGAAACAACAAATAACCTTGTCATAAAAAATAAAACACTTCATGCAAAAAGTATAAATCTTCATTGTGCACATCATCCCAATCGAAAAGCACATCAAGATGACAAGAACATTGCACTTTAATTCCTTAATACCATTGACATTAAAACTTGGAATTCAAGATCTAAAATTATAACATGATAAAATAAATTAGAATATATAAAAATAAAAAAGTAGTATTTTACCATCAAAGTAACTTTTGAATTAATTATCATCCGTTGCTAGATGTAACTTTCCACCAAATTCTACAAAATAAAAAATTAGACATGTTAAATGATTGCAAACGATTTAATTAATAAATCACAAAATAAGTCGGCACAAACAAATACCATATTCATAATGAAGAAAAGAAACAATAAATAAATAAAAGTGGTTTAAATAGAATAGATATTCCACATGCGTCATGAAAAATTGAAGAATATGAACAACGATATCTGGAAGAATGATGATCATCACAGTTGAAGTATTTCATGAAAGACACCATATGAGAAATTTTTTTAAAAATCAGATCCTCTTGAATTTAATTATGACCATCTTAGCATAGTAGAAAATGCTCAACCTAAATGAGGAAACTTATTCTTGTTGCAACCTATCCTTCAACATTTATATATACATGGCTGATCTCAAGGCTCGTACCTACAGTGTTGCAGGTAAAAGCCAATACTTTTGGAATTGCAGCAAGTAACCATCCCCAATATTTCCAATTAACCCTATGGAATAATGTCCACCCCCACCACCACAATCCCCTCCACTTTCTCCGCCACCTCCCCTCCTCCCCATGCTAATTACCTCACCAACCTTGGCCTTGGCTATAACTTAAATGTACTAATGAACATGACCCATTTTGCAGCCGGTGCTTTAGAGCAGTGAAATAAATGATATAACCATGTCTCCAGTTGTTTAATAAAGATTCAAGCAACTGAGGTTTCAATTTCTTCATAAGAACTAGTAAATAAAAACAAAAACAAAAAAAATACAATATTCTTATAAAGCTTTCAGCAAGAATATTAAAAACTGGCTGTCATGTATTGTTAATTAAACAACCAATACCCATCAAACATAGTCCTGGTCAAGCAAATACAATCTTGAATACTAATTAGTTAACTCCTTCCCATATGACAATGACAATCTTTAAAACAATATGAAAGTCCTAGAAAGCTTGTATCTTGGCTTCACTTATTCCATAACCCCATCATACCCATTATTCAACAAAATACCAACTTTCAGCATAAACAATCTCCTCCAATCCCCATACCCTTCTCTTTTCTCACCCCTCAAATGGACTCCCACTCTCTCTTTAAACCCAAATGTCCACCCCCACCACCACAATCCCCTTCACTTTCTCCGCCACCTCCCCTCCGCCCCCTGCTAATTACCTCACCAACCTTGGCCTTGGCTATAACTTAAATGTACTAATGAACATCAAGGAACAACATAATTTATCAGATCTAGATAATAGTTACTTCAAGTTATAACACTGAAATTTTTGCAAACTTTGAGAAAGTAGGCAAGACATTACAAAAATCAACACATAGGAAAGCAAAGTAACCCAAGTTGGCAATGTAACCATCATTTCATATAGATCGGAGAGGTTTCTTGGCAAGGATCTCAAAATATTGTCAAAATAACTAAACTAATATATTGCTTAAAACACAACAAAGCCTGCTACTTAATCTGAGCAGCTCCGCTGGAAAATACCCTATTAATATGTTCAACAGCAAAACACAAATTTTCCAACAAATCTTTGGAACTCACACACATATATTAGGGGCATGTTAATGTCATAAAGAAGGCTTCAATTGGTCCTGCACTACACGATCATTTTATAGCAGGTTGCACATGAGTTTATACGTATTATTTTCCTTTTTCTATAGCTAATTCAACTAAATATCAAGAAGGTATTTTAAGCATCTACAGTAATGCAGAGAAAAATCATCCCTACGCTAAATTTAAGCATATTCCTAGAATCCACAGAACACATAGAATCACATATTTTTTAATGGAGAAAAAAATCAACCAAAATACAACTCTAACCAAAATACCACTAGATTTTTTAAGGATATACCAATAAATACACAAAATCACAGAGCATATGTTAAAAAAAATAAAAATAGAGATTGACAGAAAAAAGAAATCATACCTGGTATGAGTTGTGACACGATTCAAGGTCGGGAGTGAAAGAGGGAGGTGACTGATTTGCTAGATTTAGACTGTAGAGGTTCGGTGTGTCGGTGTGGTGTATGTCATGTGACTCATGCCCGTGTGGGAGAGGGATGTGGCTGACTGGCTAGTTTGTTAGAATTGAAGATGAAGATGGTGTGGGAGAGGGATGTGGCTAGCTATAGATGAAGATGGATTAACTTGATTATTGATTTTGTTATAGATCTGTGAGTGAAAGTATGAATTGTGAGGGTTGAGAGAGCGACTTAGGAGCAAGGACGGCTGGAGTCTGGACGCTAGGGTTAAGAATTAGAATGCATTTTTTTGTATTTATAGTACCCCCTTAACTGAACCGATTCGGTTCGGTTGGGGTTTTTTCGGTTTCAGGTTTCTGAAACCGAAACCGAATCGAACTGAAAAGTTTTACAAAAATTTTAATCGGTTTTTTTTACGGTTCGGTTTTTTAGTTATTTTTTTCTCGATTTAATCTGTTTCTTGGTTTTTTTGCTCACCTCTACCTAAAACTTAATCAAGGAAAGCCTAATATGTCTAAAGTTTATCACGACTTCATCAATGGTGCAATTTGTGACGAGTTGAACGAAAAAACATTCAATTCATTCTCTTTCACTCTTTACCAAATATACTTTCCATGACCAATAGGGGTGAGCAAAAAAACCGAGAAACCGAGAAAATCGAGAAAAAAATAACCAAAAAAACCGAACCGAAAAAAAAACCGATTAAACCGATTATTTTTTTTGTAAAAATTTTCGGTTCGGTTCGGTTTCGGTTTCCGAAACCTGAAACTGGCAAAACCCCAACCGAACCGAACCGGTTCGGTTTAAGGGGTACTATAAATACGAAGAAAAAAAATTAACCCTAGACCTAGACACTCTCACTCCAGCGACTCCTTATCCTTACAGCCGCTCCCTCATCCTCACGGCCGCACCTCACACGATTCACACTTTCACTCACTCTGCAACAAAACCAAGTTAATCCATCTTCGATTCTTCATCCATACCCCTCTCTGGCTCTCCCACACCATCTTCATCTTCAAAACTAACAACCTAGCCAGTCAGCCATGAGTCGCATGACACACACCACACCGAACCTCCAGAGTTCAAATCTAGCAAACCAGTCCCTCCCTCTTTTACACCCGACCTTGAATCGTGTCCCAACTCACACCAGGTATGATTTTTTTTTTTCTGTCAATTTCTGTTTTTATTTTTTTTAACATATGCTTTGTGATTCTGTGTATTTGTTGGTTGGTTTTTTTTTTAACACCAGAGTTCAAATCTAGCAAACCAGTCCCTCCCTCTTTCACACCGGACCTTGAATCGTGTCCCAACTCACACCAGATATGATTTCTTTTTTTTTTCAATCTCTATTTTTATTTTTTTTAACATATGCTTTGTGATTCTGTGTATTTGTTGGTTGATTTTTTTTTTAACACCATAGTTTGAGCATTCTGTGTATTTTGGTTGATTTTTTTCTGAATTAATAAATCTATTGTTCTGTGTAGTGTGTATTCTGTGATTAACGTAGGGATGATTTTTATTTGTGCATTCTGTGTATTCTGTATGATTCTGTTTCTGTGTGTTCTGTGTAGTGTGTAATGTGTATTCTGGGTAAAGCCCCGTATTGCCATTCATTCATTTCTGTGTAATGTGATTGTGTGTCCTATATTTAGTCATTAATTTCATTAATTCTGTCACTAATTACGTGTGATGTGATTGTTTCTAAAACTTCTAAAACTTCTAAAATTAATGACTAAAAATGGTGTTGGCAGTCTAATTTCTAAAACTTTTGTTCCATATCAAATGCCTGGTGTAAGTAGCTGCTACATGGGCAATCCTCACTGTTAACACTGGGAAAACACAAAAATAAGAATTAAATCTTTGAAAGCTTGGTGTTAGTCTGAGGTGGAATGTTTATTTTTTTTAGTATTGATGAACAATTAGGGTTGCCGGTTTGATTGGTCTCGTGTATGACTAAATATTATCTAATTGATACTCCATTTTAAACAGGAAACTTGTGCAGCCTGGGTCACCTGTCCTGGAGAAGCTAGTTTTGGTGCCTATGAGTGTTTAGAAATTAGAAATTATGTTTTTCTTTTCTTATTGATTTGAAAATATGTACTCTTCAAACTTGAGGATATATGTTGACCGTGTCTTGTTGTTTCATTGTATTTGTGATTTTCATGACTGTTTATTTGTGTTATTGCAATCTCTTGTTGTTTGAATCACTTCCCTTTCTCCTACTCTTGTTGTTTTGGTGCCTATGGACTGATCTGTGCCTTCTTATGTACATACCAGGCATGTGATATGGAACAAAAGTTTTAGAAATTAGATTGTGTGTCCTATATTTACTTATTTAGTCATTAATTTCATTGTTTCTGTGTAATGTGATTGTTTCTGTGTAATGTTTTTGCTGATATTACTTTCCATTTTATTTTTTGTTTTTGCCTGACATTTAAGTTTTTATTAGTTTGATAGTTTCTTTGAATTTATCAAGGATCAAGAAGCTTGATAAATGATATTGAAACCTACGAAAACCTTGAGTCAGGTAAAAAAAATTTAGAAACTTGCACCTTTTATTTTATAATTTATTAATTAAATTGTTTGCAATCATCTAACATGTCTAATTTTTTATTTTGTAGAATTTGGTGGAAAGTTACATGTAGCATTGGATGATAATTAGTTCAGAAGTTACTTTGATGGTAAAATACTACTTTTTATTTTTACATATTCTAATTTATTTTATCATGTTATAATTTTAGATCTTGATTTCCAGGTTTTGATGTCAATGGTATTACAGAATCAAAGTGCAATGTTCTTGTCATCTTGATGTGCTTTTTGATTGGGATAATGTGCACAATGAAGATTTATATTTTTTGCATGAAGTGTTTTATTTTTTATGGCATTGTTATTTGTTGTTTTTTTTTTAAGCCCTCTTGAAGGCAATGCTTTGTAATTTTAATTTTAATTTGGTGTGTGTTATTTAAACTTTGATGCAGGAGAGGAGTCCAAAACACAAATATTAGAAAGACTTGCAACATATTAAACACAATATTAGCACTAATAATTTAATATAAATGAATATTTAGTGACAAAATATTAAATATATTATAGAATTTTGTTATAAAATTAGATAATATTTACATTAATTAGAAAGCCCATCAGAAAGCCCAAAAAGCCTAGAAAAGCCCAAAAAAAGCCCAAAATAATAATAACACAGGTTTTCCGGTTTTTCTGTTAAAAAAACCGAACCGAACCGAAACCGGTCGGTTTGAACCGGTTCCGGTTCGGTTCTGGTTTGAATTTTTTAGTTTTTTAAATTTTAATTTTGGTTAGTTTTTTAGATAAAAACCAAACCGAACCGAATTTGCTCACCCCTAATGACCAATGATAATTATTCCTAAAATAAAATTACATTAAAATTGTTAAGAATGGGCTTTGGATCCATATGAAAAAAAAAAGTTTAGGCTTTAAACTTGTATGGATAATAAGAGTTGGGCTATTAGCTTTATTGGCTTTAATGAGATTTGAGCCTTGACCCATTTATTTCCAATGGCTTTTGAAGTGGCTTGTGCCTTCTCCGAGGCTGCTTATGTTGATTTTGGGTTACTGGTATCGGGTTTTTATGCTAGTGAGGAGAGAAATACTGGAGCGGTGGTGGCAGGAGGGGCGACGCTGCTGTGGATGGTTCTTGTGGTTGTTGAGGGGTGGCTGCCCGGTGGCTGGTTAGTTGAACCGAGAGGGAGAGAGAAATGGGTCTGTGCAGGCTGCTGGTGTTGTGTAGATTTGATGGTTTGGAAGATGAGATGGTTGGGTTTACTGGTTTTGGTGCTGGGCTGTGGTGACTGTCGTGGGTTGCTGTGGACAGCGTTGCTGTCACGAGGAAAGGGCGAGTCTTTGTGATGGGATTGTTGGGGTGGCTAGAACAGGGGCTGTTGGCTAATGGCCACGGTGGAGGGATGGGGGTGAAAGTGACGGTTTTTGTTGGGAGGATGAGGTCTTGGGTTGCTGTTGCTGGAACAGCCGTGGATGGTGGAGCTGCTGGAGAAAATGGAGGGACAGCTGTGTTTGGCCGAAATCAGAGGTGAATGGATGGGTGGCTGTCACGATGGGGGGCTGCTATTGCTGGATCAGCCGTGGGTGGTTGATGATTGTGAAAATGGAGAGGCAACTGTGTTGGTGCTGTTTTGGTTTGAGTGTTTGGTTGGGAGACACAAGGTTTGGGTGCAGGACTGCGATAGGTGGAGGCTTAGGCTGGGTGAGTGGTTTCAGTTTGAAGAGATGGGACGGTGATGGTGGTCTGTGGTGGTTTTGGAAGGAGGGTCAGTGTTGAAAGTTCATGGTGATGGTTAATCTGCAATGGTTCATGGCTGGATTGTTGGTACTGATTTGGTGGCTTGAGAGTATGGGGATGAAAGCTTAGGGTGGAAGGGAAACTGGAAAATTTTCCAGTGTTGGTGGGTGATCTTTTTGTTGAAGGAAAGGCCCTCTAGTGTTTTTTTTTTTGTGTGTTGTGTATCGTCCCCCTCCGTGCTCTTGTCTGTGCTGGTTTTTAAATGGGGAGCAAAGCTGAAAGTTTGGGACTATTCTAGGAATCTGGTTTTTTAATTGTGATTGATGGAATTCTGGGATTCCAAGGCTGGGAATTAGGAGATTGCATTTGGGTTTAATGACCAAAAGATTTGAAAATTAATTGCTGGATCTTAGGGTTTAATTTGGATTCTGGACTAAGTTGTATCAATTGGACAAAATCAGGGGTCTGAATTGGGCTGAATTAAATTAATTGGAAACAATTAACCTAAATTGGATAACAATCAATGAATCAATTTGGACTCAATCGAATTAAATGGATTGAAACAAATGGGACCGAAATGAATTTAATATAGTCAATTGGACCCTTGGGATATTTTCTCCTTTTCATTACAGTTCTTGTGTTTTGAATCTTTTCAATTTTAATCAAATAGGTTAAAACTTGAATTCTATCTCAATTTAATCCCTCAAATTAATCTTTTCAATTTAGTCCTTGCTTTTCAAATTCTTGCAATTTCAACATGATTTGTTCTCAATCCCCTATTTCTTTTTAATTGCATCCCTAATTGAATCAATTTAGATCGCCTGATTAATTTACTTGTTGTAAATTCATCCTTTGCTCATAAGATTATGCAATTTTAACCAATTTAACTTTTAATTTTGATTTGTTTCTTCAATTAAACCCTTCATTGATTTCTAACTTGGCTATTTGTTCCAAACTCATCCTTGAACTTTAATTTCTTACAATTTTAGCCAAGTTAAACCTATTTAAATCCTTTTCTCTGTATTCTCTTCACTTCATCTTCAATTATGACAAAACAAATCTCAAATCTCTTTTTTACCAATGATACTTGATTATCGATTCAATTTTAAATCTCATCTATAAAGTTTGGTGTTTTTATTTATTTTTGTATTGTTGTATTGTTGTATATATTTATAATGATTTTCAAGATATTTTAACACACAAGAATTAAATAAAAATGAAGAAAAATAACAAAATAATCAAAATAACATTGAAACGACATATTTTTTTTTAGAATTTTCTAATATTTTTAAAATATATACAAAAATAAAGGGTTAATAATTGAGTTACAACAACACAAAATAGTTCCATGAGTTGAGAGAGGCTTGATAGTGTTTTTTTTACAATTTCAGTATTGTCAGAAAAAATAGATCTAAATTAAAAAGAATCTAACCTGGTTTGATTTCGGATTTTAAACTATTTTTTAGGTATTTTGAGTAGATGAATTGATTTGTGAGTGTTCCAAAAATGTTATTGAGGTGTTTCACTACCAGAAAACCGGAGAAAACCAACGGAATTACCAACGAAAATATTCCGTCGGTAATAACTACCGATGGACTAAATTCCGTCTCAAAATCTATTGGTATATACCGACGGAATATTTCTATCGGTATATACCGACCGTATCTGCGACGGCCTATTTTTTCAGATGATTTTACCGACGGAATGACCGAGGGATTCAAACTGAGATAGCCGTACAATGACATAGCACTGTCACTGACGGAATGATTTTGTCGGTAAAACTGTTTAATGGTGTAGTGTTTTGAGGTTGAAATAACTTAAAAATTATGTTTTTTTTTAACAACAGAGGTTCAACCTTAATTTTTTTGCCACCATTGTGGTGCCCGGAATCTGGGTTTGTAGACAACATGTTATCTACTATAAAAAATAAAATAATAAAACCAAGCCCACGCGTCCGTGCTTTTCCTTGCAATGGCCCAGGCGCGCTGAGCCATAGACCCGCGCTTCTAGCTTATTTTTTGGCCTTGTTTTGTTTTGTTTTTGTTTTTTAATATATATATAGAAAAAGATTATTTAACCAAGTTGAGTTCATGATCCGAATTATATGTTTGATAATTTAAGCCACAACTCCTGGAATGCTATTTTTTTCTTCTAATTTTGTTTTTTTATTGATACCTTTTTTCAACATATCTTTTTTAAAATAATTTTTAAATTTATGTTTTAATTAATATCATTTGTTTGTGATTTTTTATTTACTTATTTAACATTTTTGGATAGAGATTTTTTTTAAAAAACTATTTTGTGTGTGTTTAATTTTTAAAGAGATTCTGATCCATATTCTATATTTTTTTTAATCTTTTGTATAAATGAACTTTATTTTAAAAATAAAAAATATTTATTTTCAGATAATATTTCTAATCTGTGTAGCATTGCATAATATTTTTTTTATTTTTTTCTTCAATTAATTTACTATGTTTGTTTATTTCTATTATTGTTTGATTGGATAAAAAAATATTTTAATAAATAAAATTTAGCAAACATAATATGGTAAATGTCTTGTCGTTATGAGATTAAATATCTTGATCTACATCAATTTCTTAAATTTTCAAGTTTTATTTTTAGATTGATTTATTTATTTATTAGCACATATAATTGTTGATTTATTTAATTATATTTTTGTATAAACTTTTTTTATTTATAATTAAATTTTTTAAATTACATAAATGTATTAAAAAAATTTTTATATAATTTTTTATAAAAAATAAAAATACCTGGCCGCAGCAAAACATAAAACTAGTTTATAACGTTACGTGTGGCTCGAAGTTCTATCAGTAACTCACCATCCGAGTTAAAGCCTCCAAATTGAATATATTTCAGTAGCTGGCACACTGTTGACCACATATTTAGAGAGAGAGGGGTAAGCTGCTTCTAATCCAAGTTAGATGTTAAGTGATTTCTGGTTGTTGCCCATCTTCTTAGTTCATTCTTTTCTCTATAAATGACCATCGGGATTGCCTTAACGTAGGCAACGTTTTATTACTTGCATTATTTTATTGAAATGATGGAGATCGAGAAGTTCAACGACGGTGAGATAGCCTATGATTTCTCGCCCTTCTTTAAAGTATACAAAGATGGCTACATAGAGAGATGTCTGCCTATTATCAAAGTTCCACCTTCCCATGAACTACCCACTAGTCTTCAATCTAAAGATGTTCTTATCACAACCGAACCTCCTATATCTGCCCGTATTTTCATGCCCCAAATGACCAAACTTAATAGTAAACTCCCAGTTCTTATTTATATTCATGGAGGCGGGTTTGCACTAAGATCCCCCTTTGACCCGATTTACCAAAAATATGTTGCTTCTATTGTAACAGAGGCTAATGTCATTGCTGTCTCCATCGAGTACCGGTTAGCACCGGAGCACCCTATACCCACGGGCTACGAGGACTCATGGACATCCCTCCGATGGGTGGCATCCCATGCAAACGGGCATGGACCAGAACCATGGTTAAATATTCATGGAGATTTCAGCCGGGTTTTTCTGGCAGGTGATAGTGCTGGGGCAAACATAGCCTATAACTTGGCAGTTCGCATTAGATCAGTGCTACCAAAGATGAAGTTGGCCGGGATGATTCTGATGCATCCATTTTTTATGGGGTCAAAACTTGATAAAATGTGGTTCTATCTGTGTCCTAGAAATGGTGGGCTGAAGGATTCTAGATTCAAACCTGCTGCAGAGGATATGGCTACTACTGGGTGTGAGAGGGTATTGGTTTTTTTAGCTGGAAGGGATAAATTGAAAAATGCTGGCAGGTCTTATTACGAAGAGTTGAAGAAATGTGGGTGGGAAGGAAATGTCGAGATGGTGGAACACGATGGAGTAGGGCATGTGTTCCATTTGTTAAAGCCTCGTTGTGAGCAAGCTTTGGATATGATGAAACGGTTGGTTTCTTTTATTAACCAAGAACCTGTAATCATCAGTTGGACAAGCAAGATTTGAGGACTGATCACGTCAAGGGAAAAAGTAAGATTGATACCAGTCTATGTACTATGGGATAAGCTACTCTACTGTTCGGACTGTCTTAAAGTTATTACATCTGTGCAAGGATGATCTTGATAACTGTTTTGTACCTTGTCTTTCACTTTCTTCCATCACCACTTGCTATATTTGTATTTGGTCTCCTGGGATTGTTTCCAGCCTGCTGTTATAGACCTATCTGTACTCCATGTTTTGATCTATATGCTGCTGGTACGCCAAAATCAAGATGTTTCATCTGGTACTATATATTGTCTGCTGTTAGAGTCCTTTTTTGCTCGTTATGGAGTTCGGTAGATGTAGGTTTCTTGACTTCATTAGCTGGTTGGTGCTATAAATTTGGATACCTGTTGGTGTAGTGAAGTGGAATCTTTCTTCTGTCTTGTTTGTATGAATTTGTAGCTGTTATAGCTTTATCCGTTCTCTTTGTTATTTGTAAACTCCTCCTTTTCGTAGCTATTATTCTCTTCTACCTATTTCCTTATTATTTAGTGGTTAATAAATTTTATTGCATTCATTTTTTCTTACAAGAAAAAAGCCCTAGCAATGACGTCGTTAGCTTCATATGCTCAAATCAAAAGCTTTCATGAACCAAACTTGAACCTTGTCTTAAGAAAATAAAGAAAGAGACAGAAGAAAATCCCTCGAGCTTGATTTGGAACTCATGCTATGATCTCTGTTTTAATCCAAAGAAAGCTGCAAGAAACAAATTTCTCATAAATGTAACAACCCGAGTGTATACGGCCTTCCTAAAATTGAACGGAGAAGGATCGTTGAGGTTGATTAACTTCTGGTAACCGATCAATCCCTTGGTGACGACACAAAGGTTTTAGCAATACTGCGCAATATCCCTTGATTTTGAGAATTAGAAGGCTGTGTGATCTAGGCCGTGTTGCGGAAATGTATCATAATTGTAGGGAGATGGCCGATTCTCGTATATATAGTCTTCATATTTTTCAGGTTCTCCTGCTGGTTGTTTGAGCGTTGTTTTGGTGGACGTTTTAAGTGTTTCTCTTCGTCGTTTATATGTAGTAGTTAGTTCTTAGGTTTTAGTAGCAACCAGAGAGAATTAGGAACCATTCAAAAGTGATTTGCAAGGGAAAGACAAAAAAAAAAAATATAAAGATGCGCTCCAAATTAAATATCTCACATTTTCAGTGCTTGATGGGTTAAAATATTTGGTTAAGATAAAATGCATGTGGTAAACATGCCAAGCCAAAGATAGTCTGGATCTGGCAAATATATTAAATCCAAAAATTTTGAACTTGATAATTAACTAAGTTCAAGATAGCATGAGTCTGTTAAATATGTTAAACTTAAAAAACTTGGACTTGACAGTTAGTCAAACCCAAGATAGCACGAATCTGACAAACATGCTATATTTAAAGAGGATGCTAGATTTAAAGAGCTTGAACTTGGTAGTCAGCCAAGTCCAAGGTAGTGCGGGTGATCTGCCGAACATGCTAGACCCAAAGAACTTGGACTTTATAGTTAGCCAAGCTCGAGAAAACATGAGTTTGACAAATACGCTAGATCCAAAATATTTGAATTCAACCATTATCAAGTTTTAAGGTTACATGTATGATTCTAAATGACCCCTTAAAATAAAAGTAATAAATGTATGATAAACCGTCATACTTCTCCATCTAGAATAATCATTTGTATTAATATAATGATTTTTCTATACTCATAGGTGTATACAAGGTCTCTTAAGGGACTTACTATACTTACAGTCTCATTAATATATATATATATATAAGGAATATTTGTCTCTTATTAATATCGTCGTAAGTAGAGAACTTTCCAATCCTTTTCTTCTTTGAAAACAATAAGGTTTAGAGGGTATTTAGAGGGTATAAATACCCCCTGAACCATCTAGATAAGGGTTCATAACTTTTGATCTCGTAAGATAAACTCTTACAGATTTCAAAACATTAGCCCACTTAAAACTTAAGAACAAATATTTTTATTTCTCGAATTTAAGACTCTTTTAAGACATTTATTGCATTTCTCATATATACTGACTTTATCAGTGAAGGGTCTCTAAGTTCTCCAATTGAGATTGTTTTTATAGATACTCAAGTTTTTATAATAAGTTTGAAATTCTTAAAATTAAAGAGATAAAATCTAAATATTGGAATATATTAATTAACCACTATCCAAAATATTAAATAACATGTATTAAATTTTAGTCAAAGAACCCACCTTCGATCTTGGTTTTCGTTCAAAAATAAACTTTTTTTTAACAAAATGAGAAATAGAAATTCTAAAATAAGTGGGACAAAACATGCCATCTTCTAATCGATAGAAGAAAAGCGTAGTGCGTGGAAGAGTTGAGCTGATTTCTGGTGAACTGAGAATCAATGAAGCACTATAGAGAAATGGCTCGTGATATAAGAGATTGAATTTGATCTTCAACTCTTATAGTGAAAATGAATATAATTGTTGATGAATTCTTACAACTAACTATTTCCCACTTCATGCCAACTCAATCAAAAAGAACAACTGCAAGGTTATTTTATACGATACTCCCATAACAAATACATGCTCTTCATGACATTTTGAAGTCGGCACAACACGATTTGAAGTAGTTTTCCTCAATTCAATTTGACAAATAGCTAGGTTCGTAAGAAATATATAGTCAAGATTAATTACTCTACATTTGCAAAATTTAACCAGTCCAGCCCGACTGATTAAATTGTAAGATGGCCACCAATTAAAATTTTGAAAATGCTTAAAAAATAAAAAGATATTGGAAATGTTTTAGTAATTACCAAGTTAATATTTCTTAAATTAAATTTCATGAAAAATTAAGAAGGAATTATGATAAAACCTATTCGTTAATTAAATTTTTCAATGATGTTTAAGAAAAAAAAAACTTTTGATAAATTTTGAAAATGCTTGGTCAATAATGTTTTTTGAATATGTTTAAGAATTAAAAAAAAATTCAAAAAAAATATCTTAATTTGAAATTATTTAAGAAATAATTGTTTTAAATGTTTCAACAATTATTATTTTTAAAAATTTTATGATTTTCATGAATAATAAATGATTATGTTTCATTAGAAAAAGTAACCAGTACATATGTTAAATGATTTATTTGTTTATGTAGGATAGATGATATAAAAACAAAATAGAAACAGTAGCCCCCCGCACCAAAAATGTGAGATCTGACAGCCAGAAGCCATAGAACAGGAGGCGGAACGGAACACAAGATCAATACTTCCAATGGCCGCTAGACTACAACCGAGTTGAAAACCAACAAGGGGCCAAACACAAAACCAAGGAATTAGCCAAAACGGAAAGCCATGTCCTCAATTTTATCCTTGCCAGTTTAATTTGCACTGTCCCGAAGCTACGAAAACTACAAGTGTGTGTGTGTGGAAGAGAGGAACCCTAGAGATTGAGAGCGACGACCTAGTCTTGTGGAGGAAGTCTAAGACGCAAGAATTTGTGTTTGACAATTCTCGAACCGATTGTTTCTCTAATATGCTAACAAAATAGCACTACCTAACACCCTTTTGGCAATTAGGCCGGCAGACTAATCTATGACCACATCTATATATTACATAGAGATAAGGGTGGCCAGCCCATGTATCAATCGGTTTCACATTCCGTGACTTGTGTCAGATAATCAGGCTCGGAGGAACGAGGACCTCCAACAAATTCATGGTACATAGATGGAGTATAAAAGTTGATTATGACGCTTAATATATGATAATATTTCCATTAAACTTGCATACACGAACTGCTTAATTTTGAAGAAGTGCGTCAAGTATTAGAAAAAGATTGAAGTGCATTAAACTCCCAAAAACGAATGAATGAAAGAATGGAATGGAAAAGAAAAGAAAAAAAACAAAGTGTATGGTTTTCCATTTCTACATATTTTGTGTTATCAACGTTGGTTTTCCAGAATTCCGATCGAACCCTGTTATCGATCGATCAAAGAATTGGAGTGTCGTGACATGGCCACTCTCTAGCAGTGGTGTTCTAAAAGGACATGTAGGTGTTCGATTTATTACGTGTGTCTATGCTTGCATATGTACGCATTGCTCAACTACTATCGTTTTGACCTGTTATTCGCACTCGTCTGCAAAGAAGCAATAGCCACAAACCAAGGACATCCGTCTCGGCAGGGAGCGTTGTTTGCTAGTTAGTATCTGAGCCAACAAAATGTATACAAATGCTTCTGACAATTTGCTATGGCCAAAATCAAATGTATACCAACCACTACTAAGCATCTGGGCAATATTGTTCGTTTGACTATTTGGCCTTGAGTCGATCAAAGCCTGTGACCACATAATTTTATTGCTTTGTAATCTGGGAGGGTTCACATGGGGCCATGAGAAGAAGACGAGTGCAATATACTAACAAGTGGAGAGCCACATATATATAGTGGAGGATGCCAAGGATATTGTGAATCCAGCTCTGAATGTTTTATTTTATACCAGTCAGTTCACTCGCTTACATGATACATATGACGATAATACATATAACGAAGTCCAAGCATTTCATTTTATTTTTCCCCAGAAGAAGACAGGTTTTCTAGTGATATTCTCATTTCGTCCCTTTGCAGCTTCAGCTACAACCACAGAGTTCTTTTTCAAGTAGTGAAGTCGAGGAACATCTAGGTTGAGAGACGAGCGACGGCCCGTGTTAGCAATAAAATCTACGAGGCCACCACCCAGGTTACCACAATTCCAAATTAATTCAAAATCTACGAGGCCACCACCTAGGCTGCCACTCTGCCGTGTCCCGTTTCTAATAAGCCCCCTGACATTAGCAAGCCCAGAATCTCCTTAATTATTTGCCCCAGATTTTCCACCCCTGACACTCGCTTCTTAGCTGACCGACCTTCAATTCCAACAGTATCGCAAGTAGCAACACAAGTATCATACTTTCCCTCCTGCGAGGACATCCCCACAACAAGGGGAATTAATGCGTTGAGATGATACTTTTGGTGTATTAACTCTTTTTCTTCCAGCATATCAAATTTTAATTATGATTTTTAAATTTTTTATAAATTCTCAAATCTTTTCTAATCAAGTGCTATTATGTTAAATACATGTTAACATTACCGTTAAATACCGTTAATTGAGTGTACGTGCTTTTATATTTTTATATTAAGATTATGTTTAGTATTGTTGTAATAATTATTTTTTAAAGTATTTTTTATTTGAAAATATATTAAAATAATATTTTTTATTTTTTAACATTAACATATCAAAACAATAAAAAAACACAAAAATATTATTTTAGCAAAAAAATCATTTTTTTAATGAACAGTACTCAAAACGCAATGTCAAACACCTTCTAAGTGTCTATGACTTTAAAAACAATTTCAACAAGCACCAATAATCTTCAAATCCAATAAATATCAACTTCACAATCTTATAATATATTTGATCAACTTAAATAAAATTAAAAATTAAAATAATAAATATGTGTGTTATGACTTATGAGATGAGAGATCTTTATTGAGAAATCTAAATATATATAAAATAGATTTACTGTATAAAATCATTATTTTTTTAAAAATTATTATTATTATTATTCACTTTTACAGAAGTTTGTGTGGTTATGAGAAAGAGTAGGAGATTGAGTTTGTGTGGTAATCTGAGTTTTTCTTTATTTGTACAATTTTTCTTTTAAAATAATTTTTTCTTAATTTTTGATTTTATTTAACTTAGTTAAATATGGGCTACGTAAAAGATTTGTTAATTTTAAAATTAAAAATAATCAATTGATACCAAAAATAAAGATATATCCACTCAAATAAAAAAATTAAAAGCACATACACTATCAGCAAAAAATAATAATTATATATACATAGATGACACATCAGTATGTTGACGTGTTAATTTAATGGCCATATCAGTATATATCTGATATAATATAAGAAAACCACTTGATTAGAAATAAAATTAAAAATTGAATAGAAAAAAATGTAAAAATCACACATAACAAATTAACTATATTATACAATTGTAAGTCGCACGTCAGTTAGGTGTGATGACCCTTTCGTTCATCCAATTGCAGATCCAAACTTGGCTAGCCTGCAAGATGCTTCTAATTGTTGGCGGGAAGGATTTGTTGAGAAGTTAATTTACAGTTGGAAACTAACCACCATGAGAAGTTAGGAAGAGTCTTCGTTTAGAAGGTGTACGAGATTTCATTACCTAATCAATAACAGCTCGAATCCCAGCCATTCATCCAATGACAAATTAATCAGTGGAGTGCAAAACGGTGATCAATAGGTGGTTAATCAAAATTACGTTAATTAGGCTATCTTGACGTGACTAATACCAGCTGTAATAAGAACTTGTTCTTTTTCATTTTCCGTTGGTGGGTAGAAACGGTGTACTGGTCGGCAAGCCATGGCTGATTGGTGCCCGTCATTATTATAGCGTCTGTTAAAGCCATCCTGTTAATGAAACTTGTATTTCAATTCACACTTCCTTTTCTCAAGAGGTTTTTGAAGCTTTCAAGGAGGATTCCTGCTGAGATAGGCAAGCAGGGAGAACTAGACGAATCTTCTTCACCACGGCCGAGGAAGGGGTGGATCCAGAAAGGAATATTGAAAACAAAGAATTATAAGGAAAACGTGATCTGTATATATTTTCTTAATAAGTAAATAATAGTACAACATAATCTCGCGCATATATGTAAGGTCAGAGCTAGAAATTTTTCCGGTTCTGGGTTATTAAATAAATATATAAATTTTTTCAAGATCAATTATTAACTCATGTACGTGAATTTTTGAAGTTAACAGTAAAGTTTTAATTCAAATACACTACCCAAAATATTTAAAAATAAATTTGTAAGTACATAAAATTGAAGTGAAAGTAAAAATAAATTTACTATTGAAGTTACATTTTTCGATGTTTTGTGGAATATAATTTATCTATAATCGAATCTGAATCGATATTGTAACAACCTTTCAACCGGGATAAAATAACAATCTCATATCAACTGGAAAATAAAGTAATTAATTTTTTTTCCTCTCTCAATTCCTCCTTCCTTCACTTGATTCTTCCTTAGATTAGTGTTTTATAAGTTATACTTCGTAAGTTTACAAGGTTATTCTCTCACTTTTCTTATTTTTTTTCTTGAATTTTTTTTATGTTTTTCCCTTATTTTTTCTCTTTCTCTCTCGCCTTTTCTTTTCTTTTTCTTTCCTTTTCTATTATGCTTCTACCCAGTCAGCAACATATAAAAGGAAAGAAGAACTGATTTGTTTTATTTTTTAATGGCAAATAACCATTTTACCCTTAACGAGTCGTTTTGCTTTTATTTGACAGTCCTTTTTTTTGTTTGCACTACTAAACTCTGTTCATTCTAAAATTTTAACAAGATTTTATTCAATATATTTTAAGATCCCTCGTAAAATTTCAACTCAATCTGATGGTCAGATTAAAAATTACGTCCAATAACGTAAAACTGGTTAAATTGTGTTTTTTCATCAAATTTCTGAATTTCTTCAAAAATTTTGAAAAGTTTAACCCAAGTTAAAACATCATATTAGAAGACTCCACATAATTTTCAGAATTTTTTGATAACTCAATTAAGAATTATAATTTTGTTTGGCATAAAACTAGTAAAAAAATATTAATAAAATCTTGACTTGGACTATAGCCCACCCAAGCCTTTAACATCCCTCCGCCCTTGCGTGTGTGTGTGTGTTTATATATATATATATATATATATACATATATATATATATTCTCAACTAATCATTTATGAAATATTATTACAAATATAAGTTCAATTTTGAAATCATAATTAGTGCAGGTTCATCAATGTAGCAAAATATCCATCATAAACAAGAGTTAGCTGGAGCTTCGGTTCTAAAAAAGTGAGAAGGAGCTTGCTGGAGATGTAATAGTTACAAAGTTTGAATCTTTGTAACTGTAACTCTCTTTTCGAAATCTCTTCTTGGTCTTCAATGTCCGTTACCTAGCTGGAGATGTAACAGTTACAAAGTTTGAATCTTTGTAACTGTAACTCTTTTCTTGGTTTTTAATGTTTGTTATCTTCTTATGTTTAACATTCCCCTACAAACTAATGGGGATAGGAATCCCCATCAATGTGGACCGTAAAAACACAAACCTTGCTGTAATATGACCTTCGGTAAAGACATTTGCAATATGATCATGTGTTGAAATATATGTCGTACCAGGATATCTTTATTAAGAACTTTTTCACGGATGAAGTGATAATCCACCTCTATGTGCTTGGTTTTGGTATGAAAAACATGATTAAAGGCAAGAGATATCGCACCTGCATTATCACACCATAGTGTAGGAGGTGATGACAATGAAATGCTAAGATCTCGCAATAACATTCGAAACCAATATAGTTCAGCAGTGACAAGAGCCATAGATCGATAATCGACCTTAGTGTTGGATTTTGACACAACACTTTGTTTCTTTGCACTCTAAGATATGAGATTTTGGTCTAGAAACACAATATAACCACTTGTAGATTTTCTATCATCTGGATTCTTAGCCCAATCTGCATCACAGAAAGCATCTAATGTTGTTGTGGATTGAGTGTAGTGAATACCACAATCAATTATTCCTTTCAAGTAACGAAGAACCCTTTTGGTAGTAATCCAGTGTGGTTCTCGTGGAGCATGCATGAATTGACGCAATTGGTTCACTGCATAGTTGATGTCAGGTCTTGTTAAAATGCAATATTGAAGGGCACCAATAACTTGACGATATTCAGTTGGATAATTCAATAATTCTCCTTCATGAGCTGAGAGTTTGGGTCCTGAAGCTATTGGTGTAAATAAAGGTCTAGCTCCAATCATTTGTGTCTTGTCAAGTAGATCAGAGATGTACTTTGATTTTTTAAGATGAAGTCCCTCCATATTGAGAGAAGCTTGAATACCAAGGAAATAGGAAAGAGTTTCAATATGTCTGACTTGAAAGGTACTTTGTAACTGTTTGATGAAGTCTTCAATTTCTGAAATATTGGTTCCCGTGAGAATGATATCATCCACATATACTAGAATAAACAATTTAGATTTTGCTTATTGTAGTGTATATAAACTATGATCAACAAAAGATTCTTGAAATCCAATGTTAAGGAGATGGGTAGAAAATCTTTGAAACCAGGCCCATGGAGCTTGTTTAAGGCCATAAAGTGATTTGTGCAATCTGCAGACAAACTCTGGTCTTGATTTATCAATGAATCCTTGTGGCTGCTCCATATAGACTTCATCTAGAAAACCATGTAAGAATGCATTAGAAACATCTAGCTATTTGATAGGCCAGTTAAATGTTACTACAAGTGACATTACCATTCTGATGGTGGAAGGTTTGATTATTGGGGAGAATGTCTCAAAGTAATCGATTTCATATTGTTGATCGAAGCCTTTTGTCACTAGTCGTGCTTTGCACCTGTCAATCTGTCCATCAAGAGTTCTTTTAATTTTATACACCTATTTATTTATTACAACATGAAACTTTTCTAGTCTAGGACATAGAGACCAAGTCCTATTAAGCTATTAATGCATCAAACTCTCTTCCCATAGATGTCTGTAAAAGTTCATTTGTTACTGCTTTGCCATAAGAAGATGGTTTGTGTTCATAAAAAACACTGGAACGAGCTTTTAAAGGGTGTCGAGTTGAGTATAAAACTTTATAGTTAAGGAATTGTTTTGGTCTTGAGTGTCCAGTTTTTTACCGAGTGATAGTATTGGATGGAGGCTGAGGATACAGGTTGTCACTTTGTGTGGTAGGTTGTTCCCTAATAGATAACAAGTGTGCTACTAGCATGTCTTCATGAAGCGGATGAGTTTCTGAAGGGAGTTGATCATATGAAGTGTCAATAGGAGTAGGTAACTCACCTATATCAGTCTCTGTTTAAGAGGAGTTTGTAAGAGCTTTTGTGACAAGAGCATTAGTGAATAAAATGGAAGGAATAACTGTTTCAGTGAAGGAGTGGGAATTACCAATTTGAATAAAGTTGGAGCAAGTTGAGGTCTGGTCTTTATCCTTTACTGGAAACACTCCTTCATCAAACATCACATGTCTAAAGATATAAACCTTGTTACTTTCTAGGTTTGATACTCCTTTGATTGTGTGAGTATCCTAGAAAGACACATTGTTTACTTTTATATGCCAACTTATAGGGTTGATATGGTCTTAAGAGAGGATAGCATGAACAACCAAACACACGTAGTTCAGAGTAATTCGGGGTGTGACCATGCAGAACTGTATATGGGTTACAATTTTGTAACACTTTGATAGGTAATCTATTGATCAAATAAACTACTGTTAGAAAAGCATCTACCCAATAGGCTGGCTTTAGAGATGACTGTGCTAATAAAATTAATCCCAGTTCTTGAACATGTCTATGTTTTCTTTTAGCTATTCCATTTTGATGAGAGGTATATAGACAAGTTAACCTGTGATAGATTCCATATTTACTGAAGAAGTCTCTAAATTAATGAGATAAAAATTTTCTCCCATTATCACTCTGAAATTGTTTAATAGAACATGAGAATAAGTTTTCAGCATGACTTTAAACTTAAGAAAAATAGCAAAGACCTCAGATTTATTATGTAAAGGATAGATCCAAGAGTATCTTGAGAAAATCATCAACAAAAAAAAACATAATAACGACAACCGCTTATAAAAGGAATAGGGGATGTCCAAACATCAGAATGTACTAAGGATAATGGACTTTTTGATTGATGAGTGGAGTTTGGAAATGGTAATTTTTTGCTTTTACCAAGAGGGAATGTAGAACAAAAGCTAGTGTTATTGTTTGTTTTATTGTCTTTTGATGACAAACTAATATGGTTTGACCTTGCAAGAGATTGCAGGACAACTTGTGAAGGATGACCGAGCCTGGAATGCCATTGCTCAGCTGTAGTTCTTTCTCCAATTTTGGCTGCTAATCCTTGAATTCTATGAGGAAGACTAAAACCACCAGTAATTGGATAAAAACCATTGTCAACTTGTCCATGGAGTAGTGTTTGATCTGTTTGGTTCTCTTTCACAGTAAAATCATGGCTAGTTAGTATAAAATAACAATTGTTATCAAGATAAAATTTATTTATGGATAAAATATTTGACGATGCATGAGGATAATGTAAGATGTTTGCAGATGAAAATTGGTTTTGTTTATTTATAGAGAAGTACAAGCAGTGCTTTTAATTACTAAACCTGCACCATTACCCACTATTACAATTTCTCCTTGGTGGTAGGGCAGTTTCTGAGTGAGATGCTGATCATCTGAGGTAATATGAACATTGGCCCCACTATTTGCATGCCATACTTGGTGGTCATACTGTGTATTTGATTCAGCCACCATTGCTGCAAGTTCAGTTGGGGGATGATGTCCTTGATATACATAGTCAAACCTGTGATAGCAATCAATTACAATATGTCCTGTGTGATCACAAATTTGACATACTGGACGTATGGTAGTTTGGTTTGAATTATGTCTTGCCACAATAGGTTGTCCTAACAAAGCGTTAGGACAGGACTGTCATTGTTGTGGACCTCCTGATCGATTAAAAGGAATACAAGGTTTCTTCTTGGCTGTGAATGAAGACTTTTTATTGGCAGGAAATGCAAAAGTAGTGTTAGACACTATTGTTGATCGTTTAGTCTCTAGTAAAGATTCATAACTGAGTAGTTCAGCACTGAAATCTTCAAAGGTAAATTCATTATCTTTGGAAACAAAATTGAAGGAAGTAATGAATGAATTATATTCTTGATTAAGTCCTTCAAGTATGAAGGAAATTAAATCTTCATCACCAATTAGTTTTCCTATAGCTGCTAATTGATCTGTAATGGATTTGGCATCCTCCAAGTATGTAGAACAATTCTTAGATCCTTGTGTGATAGTTTGCAGCTGTCTTCTCATATGTGCAATGTAAGATCTAGATTGATTGAAGAACTTGATCTTGGGTGAATTTCAGACTTGTTTGGATGTATTCTGGCCATAAAATGAGGCAACAAGATTTGAATTTATTGAAGACATAATAAGTCCAAGTAATGCGTGGTCTTTCTTATACCAGACAATATATGCAGCATTGGTAGTACCATCTACATTTGTCTTCTCAAGGACAGGTTTAGATCCTTCCATAAACCCTAAAAGATCATTGCTCTTAAGGAAGGGTAGAAACTAAGATTGTCATCCTAAATAATTTGTTCCATCGAGCTTAAAAGAAGTAGGAGCTACTGTTGGATTGAGATGTAAAAGGTTACTAGTATTGCTAGAAAAAGACATCTTTTGCGGAAGCTTAAATCAAAGTAGCGTGAGCTAAAGTGCTCTGATGCTAAGAAAGGAATGAAAACAAACAATTATAAGGAAAAATGTGATTTGTATATATTTTCTTAATGAGTAAATAATAGTACAATAGAAGCGCACGCATATATATATATATATATATATATATATATATATATATATATATAGTCCAAGTAATGCGTGGTCTTTCTTATACCAGACAGTATATGCAGCAGGGGTAGTACCATCTACATTTGTCTTCTTAGGGACAAGTTCAGATCCTTCCACAAACCCTAAAAGATCATTGCTCTTAAGGAAGGGCAGAAACTGAGATTACCATCCTAAATAATTTATTCCATTGAGCTTAAAAGAAGTAGGAGCTACTGTTGGATTGAGATGTAAACAGTTACTGGTATTGCTAGAAAAAGACATCTTTTGCGGAAGCTTAAATCAAAGTAGCGTGAGCTAAAGTGCTCTGATACTAAAAAAAAAATGAAACAAACAAATATAAGGGAAAACGTGATTCGTATATATTTTCTTAATGAGTAAATAATAGTACAACAGAAGCACGTGTATATATATATATATATATATATTGTCAACTAATCATTTATGAAATATTATTACAAATATTATTTCAATTTTAATTTTGAAATCATGATTAGTACATATTCATCATAAACAAGAGTTAGCTGGAGCTTCGGTTAGAAGAAAGTGAGAAGAAGCTATAGCTGGGGATGTAACAGTTACAAAGTTTGAATCTTTGTAATTGTAACTCTCTTTTCGCTCTTCTTGGTCTTCTATGTCCGTTAGCTAGCTGGAGATATAATCAATCTTTGTAACTGCTTAACAGATCCGAGCTTTGGTATGGAAATATCAATGGAAAAAAGTATCTGGGAAGGATTTGCTGCTTTGTTAGTTAGACAGAGAGCCCCCAAAACACCATTTTTGAGTTCTCGGCTCCCGGACTTAAAGAATGAATAACTGGCTCAAAGCGTCATGGATCTTTTTTATATAAAAAAAAAAACAAGGAAAAGGAAAGCACTTGCCGGAAGGGTTGCCATTTTATTTTTGAGATCTCTACCTCGAAGTCAAGGATTCAAAATCACCATCTGTCGCTCAAGCTTGACCCCCTAGCTTGTATAGTGACAAATTGAATTTTTTTTTAATGGTCATGTTGAGGTTTTTTAATCCGTTGACTGCCGAAGCGAACCAACTGATTTCCATTTCATGTTATTGTTGACATCTTATTCGAAGATTTCATTTAAATTAAAAATGGAATAAAACTCACGATACAATAAAAACAGTACAGCCACCGAGAAATAGACAAGTACCAACCCTAGCTAGATCATCGTATTAAGCTTATTCAAAGGTTTAGGAATTAGGATTGGAAGAGGATTATTCACCCTTGTTTAGTCATAAAACAACGAGGCCTCTCAATAATTATAAAAGACAAAAAGGAAAAATGAAAGGACTAAATCACCAGGGAATTCTAGTCTTGTTTGAGAAAGGAAACAAACTTATGCAGTAATTCAACAGCCTTCTCAGAATTGAGATCAAGCAAATAGAAGCAGTGATCTTCATCTTCATTCTCAACAATTTCAACGCTTCCCTTCCATCCACTCTTCTTCAACTTCTCGTAATAGTTCCTTCCTACAGCAATTAAGCTGTCTTTCTCAGCCACAAAGATCAACACCCTCTCACAGCCAAGCCTAGCAAGATCTTCTAATCCTGGATTCAGCCTGGGATCATCCAACCCACTATTACTTGGGCACATGTATAACCACATCTTGTCATCCTCGGTACCACCAAAAAATGGATGCACCATGATCATTCCAACTACCTTCACTCCGGGTAACCCAATTGACCCGACCCGGAATGCTAGAGTATGTGATATGTTAGCCCCACCACTGTCTCCCCCCAGAAAAACTTTACC